>NC_041385.1:239745487-239754568 GCF_002162155.2 Triticum dicoccoides
TAGCGCGGGTTAGTAGTAGCGAGGGTTAAAAACCCGCGCTACTGCTATCAACTTAGTAGTAGCGAGGGTTAAAAACCCGCGCTACTACTATGGCATATCCCGAGGGGCACGGTAGAGACCGTTTAGTAGTAGCGAGGGTTACAAACCCGCGCTGCTGCTATCAACTTAGTAGTAGCGAGGTTTAAAAACCTGCGCTGCTAGTAAGTAGCAGTAGCGAGGGTTTTTAACCCTCGCTGCTGCTAAGATTCTGTGTATAGCCTTTTCCCTAGTAGTGTCACGTCACGTGGAACACCACAGAATAATGGTGTGTCCGAACATCGTAGACGTACTTTATTAGATATGGTGCGGTCTATGATGTCTCTTACCGATTTACCACTATCGTTTTGGGTTATGCATTAGACAGCTGCATTCACGTAAAATAGGGCACCGTCTAAATCCGTTGAGATGACACCGTATGAACTATGGTTTGGCAAGAAACCTAAGTTGTCCTTTCTTAAAGTTTGAGGTTGCAACACTTATGTCAAAAGGCTTCAGCCTGATAAGCTCGAACCCAAATCGGAGAAGTGCGTCTTCATAGGATACCCTAAGTAAACAAATGGGTACACCTTCTACCACATATCCGAAGCCAAGATCTTTTGTTGCCAAAGATGGAACATTTCTAGAGAAGGAGTTTCTCTTGAAAGAAGTGAGTCAAAGGAAAGTCGAACTTGATGAGGTAATTGTACCTTCTCTCAATTTGGAAAGTAGCACATTAGAGAAATCCATTCTTGTGATGCCTACACCAATTAGAGAGGAAGCTAATGATGATGATCATGAAACTTCAGATCAAGTTACTACTGGACCTCGTAGGTCGAATAGAGTAGGTTCCGCACCAGAGTGGTACGGTAATCCTGTCCTAGAAGTCATGTTACTAGACCATGGCGAACCTACGAACAATGAAGAAGCTATGATGAGCCCAGATTCCGATAAATGGCTTGAGGCCATGAAATCTGAGATAGGATCCATGTATGAGAACAAAGTGTGGACTTTGGTGGATTTGCCCAATAATCGGCAAGCCATTGAGAATAAATGGATCTTAAATAATAAGACGGACCTTGATGGTAATGTCACCATCTGCAAAGCTCGACTTGTTGCGAAAGGTTTTCAACAAGTTCAAGGGGTTGACTACGATGAGATATTCTCACCCGTAGCGATGCTTAAGTCAGTCCGAATCATGTTAGCAATTGCCACATTATATAATTATGAAATCTGGCAAATGGATGTCAAAACTGCATTCTTTAATGGATTTCTTAAAGAAGAGTTGTATATGATGCAACCAGAAGGTTTTTTCGATCCTAAAGGTGCTAACAAAGTGTGCAAACTCCAGCGATCCATATATGGACTGGTGCAAGCATCTCGGAGTTGGAATATACGCTTTGATGAGGTTATCAAAGCATATGGTTTTATACAGACTTATGGTGAAGCATGTATTTACAAGAAAGTGAGTGGGAGCTCTGTAGCATTTCTGATATTTATATGTGGATGACATATTGTTGATTGGCAATGATATAGAATTTCTAGATAGCATAAAAGGATACTTGAATAAGAATTTTTCAATGAAAGACCTCGGTGAAGCTGCTTATATATTGGGCATCAAGATATACAGAGATAAATCAACACGCTTGATAGGACTTTCACAAAGCACATACCTTGACAAAGTTTCGAAGAAGTTCAAAATGGATCAGTCAAAGAAAGGGTTCTTGCCTGTGTTATAAGGTGTGAAGTTGAGTAAGACTCAAAACCCGACCACGGCAGAATATATAGAGAGAATGAAAGTCTTTCCCTATGCCTCAGTCATAGGTTCTATAAAGTATGTTGATATGTCTCCAACGTATCTACTTTTCCTAACACTTTTCCTCTTGTTTTGGAATCTAATTTGCATGATTTGAATGAAACTAACCTAGATTGTCGATGTTTTCAGCAGAACTACCATGGTGCTATTTTTGTCTAGAAATAAAAGTTCTCAGAATGGAACGAAACTTTGCGAGAATTTTCTTTATATCAACAAAGAGAATTTCTGGATCCAAGAGCCACCTGAGGGGGCACCTGGGTGGGCAAAACCCACTAGGGCGCGCTCCCCCCCAGGCGCGCCTCCGTGGGTTGTGCCCACCTGGTGGCCCCGCAGACCCTGAAACCGACTCTATAATTTCTATTTTTCTAAAAAAAATCAGGGAGAAAGAATTATCGCATTTCACGAGACAGAGCTGCCGCTGTCTCATGTTCTTCATCGGGAGGCCAAATCTGGAGTCTTTTGGGTGCTCCGGAGAGGGGGATCTTCGTTCTTCGTCATCACCAACACATCTCCATCGCCAATTCCATGATGCTCCCCACCGGGAGTGAGTAATTCCTTAGTAGGCTCGTTGGTCGGTGAGTCGTTGGATGAGATTCATCATGTAATCAAGTTAGTTTTGTTACGGCCTGATCCCTAGTATCCACTATGTTCTGAGATTGATGCATGTTGCTATGACTTTGCCATGCTTAATGCTTGTCACTTTGGGCCCGGGTGCCATGATTTCAGATCTGAACCATTTATGTTATCATCATTATATCCATGTTCTAGATCGGATCTTGGTAGTTATAGTCACCTACTGCGTGTGATGATCCGGCAACCCCGGAGTGACAAAAGTTGGGACCACTCTCGATGATGACCTTAGTTTGAGGAGTTCATGTATTCACTGTGTGCTAATGCTTTGTTCTGGTTATGTATTAAAGGAGACCTTAATATCCCTTAGTTTCCAATAGGACCCCGCTACCACGAGAGGGTAGGACAAAAGATGTCATGCAAAATCTTTCCATAAGCATGTATGACTATTTACGGAATACATGCCTACATTATATTTATGACCTGGAGCTAGTGTCGTATCGCCCTAGGTTATAACTATCTCATGATGAATATCATCCAGCGAGTCACCGATCCAATGCCTACGAATTTACCTTCTGATGTTCTTGCTAAGTTACTATTATTGCTACTGCTATCGTTACTGCTACAAAATCACTTCTATCACTATTACCGTTACTATTGTTGCTGCTACTATCATCAAAACTATTATATTATTGTGCTACTAATCACTTTGCTACAGACAATTAATCTCCGGATGTGGTTGAGTTGACAACTCAGCTGCTAATACCTACAAATATTCTTTGGCTCCCCTTGTGTCGAATCTATAAATTTGGGTTGAATACTCTACCCTCAAAAACTATTGCGATCCCCTATACTTGTGGGTTATCAAGACCTTTTTCTGGAACCGTTGACGGGGAGCATAGCAATATTTGTTGAGTCACTTGGCGTTATTATCATATTATCATTATGAAGAATCTGAAGGATGCTAAGACTAAGATTTTTTTCAAAGACGAGGGGAGGTAAGGAACTGCCATCCAGCTCCACTTTAGATGCACCTTCTGTTATAAGTAAACTTGCAACACCACAACATGCTATTAATTTTGATATGTCGCAAGTTATTTATGATGCTACTTATGCTATGAATACTACTCATGATGATGCTAGTACCTTGCTTGATGATGATGTGCCAGTAGGTGAATTTCTTGATGATTAAATTGCTAGAGTAAAACAACATGATATTGTTGAATCTGGTGATGAACTTGAAATGAAAATCTTGAAACACCTATTAGAACTAGTCCTCTTAGATATGAATTGCCAAAGGTACCGGAAGGTTATACTATGAGTAAGGAGGCAACTAGAGATATTCTTACTTGTGAGGATAGAGATGATCTAGAGAAATTATTATGCAAGTATAAGGAAAGATCTCGGAATGCTAAAATGAAATGTGATCCTGAGTTTGCTACTTCACCTATTTTTATTGATGATAAGGATTATTAATTCTCTGTCGACCTAGAGTTAATTACTTTGGTTGAATCTGATCCTTTCCATGGTTATGAAACTAAAACTATTGTGGCACATCTTACTAAGTTGAATGATATAGCCACCCTTTTTGCTCATGATGAGAAGATTCGCTACTATTATATTCTCAAGTTATTTCCGTTCTCATTCAAGGGTGGTGCTAAAGCTTGGTACAATACTCTTGCTCCTTGTGTGCATAGTCCCCAGGATATGATCTATTACTTCTCCAAAAAATATTTCCCTGCTCATAAGAAACAAGCTGCCTTGCAGGAAATATTTAACTTTGTGCAAATTGAAGAAGAGAGTCTCCCACAAGCTTGGGGGAGGCTTCTCTAATTGCTTAATGCTTTGCCTGATCGTCCTCTTAAGAAAAATGAAATACATGATATCTTCTATAATGGACTAACCAATGCTTCTAGGGATTGCCTAGATAGTTGTGCTGGTTGTTCTTTCAGGGAACGAACTATTGGGCAAGCTGAAGAATTATTGAATAACATATTAAAAAATTATGATGATTGGACTCCTCCTGAAATACCTATTAAACCCACTCCGAAGAAGAGGGGTATCTTATATCTCAGTCCTGAAGATATGCAAGAAGCAAAGAAATCTATGAAGGAAAAAGGGATTAAAGCGGAGGATGTTAAAATTTTACCACCAATCGAAGAAATACATGGGCTTGAAGCACCACCACCACCTAAGGTGGTAGAGGTAAAATCTTTAATCAAATTCAATGATAGTGATGATCCTCGTAATAAACATCCTAGTCAATGCCTTTATGAGTTTGATAATTACATTAGAAAGCAAGATCACTTCAATGCAAATGTTATGAAACAATTGAAATACAACTCTGATATGATTGCTCGCTTAAGTGACTTGTTATTTAGAATCTCAAATGATTTTAGAAGCGTAGGAAAGCATGCCTCTATGGTTCAAACTCAATTAGGACAAGATGCTAAATCTCAAAGAGAGTTACTTGATGAAATGAACAATAATATAAGTTGCTTTGCTGTTAGAGTAGCAACCAGAGGAGGTAAAATGACTCAGGAACCACTTTATCCTGAGGGACACCCAAAGAGAATTGACCAAGACTCTCAAAGAATTAACACTAATGCACCTAGTCCTTCTAAAAAGAAAAAGAAGAAGAAAAACAATACGACTTTGCCTACCTCTAATGAACCTGAAATAGAAAAACCTCCTGATAGTGATAATGAAGTTTGTATCTCTGATGCTGAAATTCAATCTGGTAATGAACACTCACCTTCTGATAATGAAAAGGATAATGATGAGGTTCATGAAGATACTCAACCTAATGATAAAGAACTAGCCAATGATGTAGACATAGAACCAGCTATTGATCTTGATAACTCACAACCTAAGAATAAAAGTTATGATAAAAGAGACTTTGCTGCTAGAAATCATGGAAAGGAATGGGAACCATGGGTTCAAAAGCCTATGCCCTTTCCACCTAAGTCGACTAAAAAGAAAGATAATGAAGAACTTGAACGCTTTGCTAAAATGCTGAGGCCAGTCTTTTGTGAACTGCCTTGGCTGATATCTTAAAAAAATGCCACCTTATGCAAAGTATATGAAATACATCATGTCACGTCCAATATGCGACCCTATCCAAAAGGAACTCGAAGGTCCCACCAAGGATAGACCCGCATATTGAAACGCTTTTGCAAGGTGGATATCATTACATCAACATTACATAATAGATGGGGATACATCCAATACATACAATGTCACATGAATACAACAATACAACATACAAGAACAACATCCGACTACGGATGAATCATAAACAGAAACTCAAACAATATCCACCCTGCTAGCCGAGGCTGCCGACCTGGAACCTATCCCCTGATCGAAGAAGCAGAAGAAGAACTCCAAAACAAGCAAACATCGCTCTCGCATCAAGATCAACGGAAAACCTGTACCTGCAACTGTTGTTGTAGTAATCTGTGTGCCACGAAGACTCAGCAATCCCATTACCATGGGTATCAAGACTAGCAAAGCTTAATGGGAAAGGAAGGGGTAAAGTGCTGAGATTGCAGCAGCGACTAAGCATATATGGTGGCTAACATACGCAAATGAGAGCGAGAAGAGAAACAAAGGAGCGGTCGTCAACTAGTAATGATCAAGAGGTGATCCTGAACTCCTACTTACGTCAATCATAACACAGAAACCGTGTTCACTTCCCGGACTCCGCCGAGAAGAGACCATCACGGCTACACACATGTTTGATGCATTTTAATTCGGATCTGGTGTCAAGTTATCTACAACCGGACATTAACAAATTCCCATCTGCCACATAACCGCGGGCACGGCTCTCGAAAGTTTATACCCTGCAGGGGTGTCCCAACTTAGCCCATGATAAGCTCTCGCGATCAACGAAGGATATTCCTTCTCCCAGGAAGACCCGATCAGTCTCGGAATCCCGGTTTACAAGACATTTCGACAATGGTAAAACAAGACCAGCAAGACCGCCCGATGCGCCGACATCCCGATAGGAGCTACACATATCTCGTTCTCAGGGCAACACCGAATAAGCTAAGCGTACAGGTACCGACGTAACCCAAGTTGCCAAGGGATGGTCCCGCACGGTGCTCTATTTTGGACCAACACTTAGACAAGCATTGGCCCGGGGGGGCTATAATAAAGATGACCCTTGGGTTAATTACTCCCAAGGGAAATGTAGGTGGTGGTGAGGCAAATGGTAAAACCAAGGTTGGGCCTTGCTGGAGGAGTTTTATTCAAAGCGAACTGTCAGGGGGGTCCCATAAATCACCTGACCGCGTAAGGAACGCAAAATCCGGGAACATAACACCGGTATGACGGAAACTAGGGCGGCAAGAGTGGAACAAAACACTAGGCATAAGGCCGAGCCTTCCACCCTTTACCAAATATATAGATGCATTAATAATATAAGAGATATTGTGATATCCCAACATAACCCTGTCCACCATGGAGCAATCTTCAACTTCACCTGCAGCTAGCAACGCTATAATAGGGGCTGAGCAAAGCGGTAACATAGCCAAACAACGGTTTGCTAGGAAGGGTGTCAAAGGTTAGAGGTTCATGGCAATTTGGGAGGCTTGATGAGCAAAAGATAGGTAACGCATCATAGCGATAGAACGAAGCAACTAGCATAGCAATGATAGTAGTGAGATCCAGGGTAGCGGTCATCTTGCCTGAAATCCCGCAAGGAAGAAGAACGAGTCCATGAAGAAGATGAAGCCACGAAGACGAACCGAGCGTAGACGAACGAATCCTCACTATCGCAACGAAACGGGAACTATCGAGAAGAAGCACACAACATGGTAAACACACCACACATAGGCAAGACAATATGCACAACAAGCATGATGCATGACAAAGCTACATGAAGCTACTCATGGCAAGAGATGATGCAAACAAGAACAACACATCAAAGCAAGTTTAAATGAGGCCGGAAACAACATATAACAATTCCGGTAAGTCCTCATATGCAAATTTCGAAATTGGTCCAGAACTGAACAAACATTAAGTTGAAGTTGTTAAACAACAAGTTTAATAGCACCAAGATGATCTACATGAGATTCTAGTCAACTTACATATAAAGTTCATTAGATTCGGAGCTACGGCCTAGAAGATATGAGCAAAACAAGTTAAGCATGGCATTGATGCAAAATGCATACAAACATCAAGCAAACTCTCAAAACATGGATGCAACATGATAATATGAAGCTAAATGCAAAATCAAGCAAGTTTCATATAGAGCACACTCAAAACGGAGCAACGGTGCAACACATACACTCTATACAAGTCATAACAACAATCTGTCCATAACAACAAGTAGGCATCTTGCAAGCATCAAAACAACATGCTACAGCACCCCAACATAAAAACAAAAGGCATGGGCATGAAGTACTGGTAAAGCACAACAAAACATGAACACTGAGCTATCTCCAGAAACAACTAGAACATGCTCAAAAAGACATGGAAAGATTGGAAATAATAACAGTTTCAGGCTTGGCAGAAATAACATCAGGTTGCAATGTTTAGAGCTATCAAACAAAATGCTACAGGAACATATCATGGCAAACAAAGGCATGGCATGATACTACTAAATGCATAGAACAAGAGTCCCTTACTGACCATGAGCCAAAAAGGCATAGAAAATATGATGGCACCCATGTAAACATGGCAAGTTATTACAGATTCATACATGGCAGGAACAACAATAAGTAGGCATGTTGGTGAGTTTGAACCACTCACCACACAGCAATACATGGCATGGCAAGGCAACCAACCGTAAGAAGACATGTTTATGAAGCTAAGCATGGCAAGAACAAGTCCATAGGATGCATGGATCACTAGAAAAGCACATGGCCAAAACTGAACTTCATGTTAACAAGCTGACAGCAACATCATTTAGCAAACTTTGGAGCAAGATAACAACATTCTACAGCAAGCTATAATTGCAACCAAGGGCATGAATGGATAGAGCAAGACATGTATAACAACTCATCCTTAGTGAACATCTCCCGAATAATGCACGAAATGACTTGTAGAAGCATGTTAACATAGCAACAAAATATAACAGAATCTGTCAGGAAAACAGCAACAGCAAGTACCCTCTTTAACAAGCTTGATGCACTCACTACACAAGTCACAAAAATACAAGGATTGCACCTCTAGAAAGATGGCATGGCATAGATCAAAACACATGTAGACATCAACCTCATAGGATGCACACATCAATCATGGCAAAAATGACAAATGAGCAAGTTATAACAGTTTCAGCAGATTAACATGAACATACACTCTTCCAACAGCATTTCGGGCATCAAGATGAGCTCAAATGAAAATGATGCAATGGGATGAAATGAAGTACTCGTCGAGACAAACAGTTTGACATATTACACGCACGAAACGGAGCTACGGATGCAGAGATACGGCATGACAAAAATGGCATGATTATTGCAAAAAACAGGGACTTGGGCGATTTTTCGGAGGGGGAAAGTCAACCTTCGGTTTGCGCGGATTTCGAGGTGAGGCGGCTCGCCGGAGTTCACGCCGGAGATGGACGGGGACGAAGCCGGAGATGGCCGGGGAGGCAGATCCGAGGCGGGTCCAGGCGCGGAGGGCGGCGCCGGCCGATGGGGAGAGCCGGGGGGCGGCGGCGTGCCGCGGCGGAGGCG
>NC_041385.1:239754916-239795969 GCF_002162155.2 Triticum dicoccoides
GGCCGGCAGGGCCCCGCCTAGGCCCCGGCGGGCCGACGCGCGGGTGGCGACACGGGGAAGTGGGCGTGGGGCGGCGGCGAATCAGGAGGCGGCACGTGGCGGCGGAGCTGAGGTGGCAGCGTGCTATTGGCCGAGGTGAGGTGGCGGTGGTTGTGTCCGGCGGCGGGCGGACACGTCCGGCGGCGTGTAGGAGCGGGGCTAGGGTTGGACTGCGCGAAAAATCCGGGAGGGACACATATTTATAGTTAGAGGGAGCTAGGAGACTCCAAATGAGGTGATGTTTTCGCCCACACGATCGTGATCGAACGACCGAGAGCATGGAGAGGAGTTTGCTGGGTTTTGGGCCACTTTGGAGGGGGTGTTGGGCTGCACACAAAAGAGGCTTTTACGGTTCCCCGGTTAACAGTTGGAGTATCAAACAGACTCCAAATGGCACGAAACTTGACAGGCGGTCTACCGGTGCTATACCAAGGCCGCTTGGCAAACCTCGGTCCATTCCGAAAAAGTTTAACACCCACTCACAACAGGAGACAAAAGGGGGACGCCGGGGGACATAGGAGTGCCGGATTGCAAAACGGGCAACGGGGAAAATGCTCGGATGCATGAGACGAACACGTATGCAAAATGAAATGCACATGATGACATGATATGAAATGCAACACGCAAGCAAATGACATGGCAACGACGGCGAATAACTGGCAGACACCTGGCGCATCGAATCTGGGGCGTTACACATCATCACTAACAAGAGAAAAATACCGGAAGCAAAAATCTCCACTATGCTTGCTAATTATACTTCTAAGATGTAGTACCTAAAAAACTTGGAGATGCGGTAATACCAACTATACCTTGCTCCATTAAAAGAAATTATGTGAAAACTGCCTTGTGTGATTTGGGAGCTGGTGTTAGTGTTATGCCTTTCTCTTTATATAAAAGACTCGATTTGAATAAACTCACACCTACAGAAATACCTCTGCAAATGGCTGACAAATCAACTGCCATACCTATCGGTATTCGTGAGGATGTGCCCGTTGTTGTTGCTAATATTACTATTTTGACTGACTTTGTTATATTTGAGATTCCCGAGGATGACAACATGTCGATTATCCTTGGTAGACCCTTCTTGAATACTGTAGGGGTTGTTATTGATTGCAATAAAAGCAAGATCACTTTTCATATCAATAGTAATGAGCATACGGTTCACTTTCCGAAGAAACAATTCCAAGTGAATGGTATTAATGTTATTGAAAAATCTCCAACAATCACTATTTGAAGTTTTCAACTACCTCTACCTACTATTAAAAAGAAATATGAAATGCTTATTGTGGGGAACATTCATATCCCCATTGAGGTAACTTAGTGATTTCAGAAAGTTCTTCGAATTCATGCTAATCGAAAGTGGTTGTTAATAAGACTTGATCAACCTTATTAATGGATAATTTTTGAGAGGTATGAAGTTGAGGAATTTATGAAGCAGTACCTTCTATCCCTACCTTTTGTTTTCTATCTTTACTAGTTAAATAAAAGAAAATGCCATGCTTTGTCTGTTTTCTGAGTTTCCCGTGCAATAAAAAATGACCCAAAAAAGAAGTTCTCCGAATTCCCTGAAAATTTAACACGTTTTTTTATTATTTCTGAGTTTTTGGTGCAAGTAACATCAGAGGGAGGTGCACCAGGTGGGCACAACCCACCTGGGCGCGCCAGGACCCGCAGGCGCGCCCTAGTGGGTTGTGGTCCCCACGTGGGCCCTCTCACTTCTTCTTCCCACATCACTCCATTCACCCAAAAAAATCACTATCTCTCTCTCTCTCTCTCTCTCGTGTTCTTGCTCCCGAAACCACGTATTTCGATCTCCTTGCTCGAAGCTTTGTTTCCGAAACTGTTTCGGGGATTTGTTGCTTGGTATGTGACTCCTCCATGTGTCCAATTAGTTTTTGTTTTAGTGGTTTATATTTGGAATAATTAGCTACTCTTGGTGCTGCTGTAGATGAGCTTGCATGTTGAATTCTTAGAGTTCTAAGTAGTTTGAATGCTTGCTATGGCCTCTATACATCCCTATGAGTAATTGCTACCATTGTTATGAAGTTTTGTTAATAAATTTTTGTGACCAATTTTTTTTCAAAAAAATGTACGCAAACATTATGAACTTCTTTGGAAGGAGTTCTTCGAGGAAGAGATCCTCAGAGGCATCGTCTAGCAGCAGCTTCGCTCGTAGGTCTTATGTTGAACCAAGTGAGAGTTCCATTCAAAGTGCCACCACCAAAACATGCTTATGGCCGTGCAACGATTATATGATGACTGTGGGCATTAAGGAGGAATTTGAGCAATATGTTCACAATGCCGATCTCGGTCCCTACATTTCAGATAAGTGCAACCAATACCTCATCCTCAAATGATTATATGATGAGTGCGGGCTTTAAGGAAGAATATGGGATTTAACGACAAATGGTTAGGGTGGATCCAATGTATTTTCTGCTTGGGCAAGTCTGCAGTTCTACTAAACGGTGTCCCTGGTAGATAATGTCATTGCGAACGTGGCATACGAGAAGGTGACCCTCTGTCTCCTCTAATTTTTGTACTCACAGCTGACCTTTGTGATCAATGATGCTTTCTCACGGGGAGAGATCAGCTTGCCTTTTCCTTGCAACAGACAGTAGGACTATCCGGTGATTCAATACGCGGATGATAGTATACTTGCTATGCTAGCATGCCCTGCCCAAGCCATAACCATCAAAAATATCCTCTCTGACTATGTTACTTCGGTGGGTTTAAAGATTATTTTTCACAAATCTACCCTCATACCACTGAACTGTGACCAAGAGACCACGACCACATTGGCAAATATCTTTGGTTGTGTTGTTGGCAAGTTACCGTTCACCTATCTTGGTCTCTGTCGGTGTCAATACCGGCAGATCTCGGGTAGGGGGTCCCGAACTGTGCGTCTAGGCGGATGGTAACAGGAGACAAGGGACACGATGTTTTTACCCAGGTTCGGGCCCTCTCGATGGAGGTGAAACCCTACTCCTGCTTGATTGATATTGATGATATGGGTAGTACAAGAGTGGATCTACCACGAGATCAAGGAGGCTAAACCCTAGAAGCTAGCCTATGGTATGATTGTTGTAATGGTTGTTCGTCCTACGGACTAAAATCCTCCGGTTTATAGACACCGGGGAGGGCTAGGGTTACACAGAGTCGGTTACAATGGTAGGAGATCTACATATCCGTATTGCCAAGCTTTCCTTCCACGCCAAGGAAAATCCCATCCGGACACGGGACGAAGTCTTCAATCTTGTATCTTCATAGTCTTGGAGTCCGGCTATCCGGACACCCCCTAGTCCAGGACTCCCTCAGTAGCCCCTGAACCAGGCTTCAATGACGATGAGTCCGGCGCGCATATTGTTCGGCATTGCAAGGCGAGTTCCTCCTCCAAATAATTCATAGAAGATTGTGAACACCAGGATAGTGTCCGGCTCTGCAAAATAATTTCCACATTTCCCCGTAGAGAGAATATTATATACACAAGTTCCATCTGCTGACGTATCCTGTAGCATGACATCACGCCACTACCAAGCCTTTACTTGAATCTTTTTTTATTATACCACCTCAGCGCGTTTAGCGAAGCGGTTTCCTTGGCACGTCTTGTCGAAGCAGAGATCGTGTTCCCCTTATTCCGGGATTCTCATCAATACGGACGTGGGTAACCCAACCGCGCCTGTCGCCGCGCCCCCTCTATCGAAGGCGAGTCCCGAACGGTCACGGAGACGGCTCCTGGTATTCTTCCTCTTTATAATAGGACCAAGGCTCGTTTCTTTTCTTCAATCCTCCATCGAATCTTCTCCTTGCTCCAAGTTCCAACACCCAGAGCCCCAGATTCGAGCGCTTCGGACCTTCAATAATGTCCGGCTCCGACCTTAACGGCCGGTGGATGCCCTCCTCCGTCACGGAGGAGGGTTGCTAAAGATGCAAGAGGCCAAGTACCTATCTTACGAGATTTCGCACAGGCTGCCTGCCGAAGGGCAGGCCATCCCCACCCCCGAGCCTGGCGAGTACATCGTCTTTGTGTCCCACCTCCGTCGGGGTTTAGGCTTCCCGATGGATCCTTTTGTGAGAGGGCTCATGTTCTACTATGGGTTGGAATTCCATGACTTGGCTCCGGAGTCCATCCTCCATATTTCCTCATTTATTGTTGTCTGCGAAGACTTCCTCCGCATCACCCCCCACTTCGGCCTGTGGCTGAAGACCTTCAATGTGGAGCCGAAGATGATCGGGGGGCGTCAAGCAGAGTGCGGCGGGGCGGCCGTAAGCAGAAGGGCCGATGCCCCGTGGCCCGAGGGCTCCTTCCAAGAGGAGCTCAGCTTGTGGCAGCAGGAGTGGTTCTATATCACCGCTCCGAAGGGCAGCAGGCAGGTCGTGGGTCAACCAAGGGCTCAATTGGGGGCCGTCAAAGGACGTGCCCCTACTGCAGGGCCAGATTCGAGACCTCTAAGCGAGGGAGATCGATCTGGTGGTGGTAATGCAGGTCATGCTGATTAGGCGTCTCCTGCCCTGCAAACGCCGCCCTCTCCGGCTGTGGGAGTTTAATTCGGAGGGACCACGGATTCTCCAACACTTCATGGGTATGACACCCGTGGAGATGTGCAAATTATTCTTCGGATCACGAGTGGCGTGTCCGGAACTGACCGAGGATGCCGGCCTAAGCTGCAATCGCCCGGATACGCAAGTAAGTAGCTCCGAGTCCGGACATACCATTTGTTTGCCTTTCTATGATTCTCCTTTTGACCGATTTCCTCCTAAACAGGAGTGGATAGCGCAAGCAAAACTGATACGCTGTCCGGCCCCCCTCCCAGAGACCGCGCCGGATCCCGTGCTGGTCAGGATGCTGGAGGTTGCGCCTTCAGAGGAAGGCGAAGGGGAAAACAGAGGAGCTACCGCCTCGCCCAAGGAGGCTCTTGAAGAAGGGAGGATCGAGAATCCCTCCCTCCAGGGGGAGAAGAGGACCGCCTCCGAAGACCCGGAGGCCAAAGCCCCTAAGCGGGGGAAGAAATCTTCACTAGAGGGTCCTGCGCCCGAGGAGGCCCCGGCCGCACAGTCTCCCCTAAAGAATCAGCCCTCTAACGAGCCGTGAGTAGAAAAAAGTGGGTTCGATAATAAGAGACATCCCTATTTGTGCTTCTGAGGATAACCGAAATTTTTACCTTGTAGTTCGGATCTCCGACCTTCTCAGATGAGCTCGTCTTCGGGGGACCTTCGTCCGGAGATGGTGGAGAGCGAGATGCCTCCGTCTGCTGCGCCGTCGGATAGGGCGGACGAGCCTGAAGTGTCATCACGGAGGGTATCCCCGAGCCCGGCAGAGCCGAAGAGTTCGGCGCCGACTAGAGTTCGGCCGGGGGAGCTAAAGGATTTACTTGAGAAGGCGTCCATCTCAGAAGACCACCATGCATTGATGAGTATGGTGATTGGGAGGATTTCGTCCGCCGAAAGCAGATTGCATAATGCCGTCAGGGGTTTGCTGGCAGGGTTTGAGGTATGTAAAAACGACACACCTTTTTGACAGTTTTGCACATAACAGTGCGCCCTGTATAGATAGTAGCCCCTGAGACTCGGTAGGTTGTCGAAAGCGACAACGTACCGAGGATCAAAATCGCAGGTTTCAATTTTCGCCGTTCCTATGCAGGTGGCGGATCGTCCGGGGGCCAGCCAGACTGATGGATTTGCTGAACTAAAGTGGCAACTCGATGTTGTGGATGCGGACATCGCGCTAGTCAACAGGCGACTTGATGAGTCGCAAGGTAAGTGTTTCTTGTGCGGTCACTTAGTAAGGGAGCCGAAGCTCACTCCGTACAACATGTGTTTGAAATGCAGATGGTGCCGCTGCTGTGGAGAGCCTTCGGGCCGAACTTGCTCAAGCCAAGGAGCAAGCCAGAAGGAGTAATGCGGCGGCCTCGAGGGCGGCCGAGGAGTTAGAAGCCGAAAGGGCTGCACACTGCCGAAGCAGGGAAGAGATGGCCGAAATGGCCGTTAAGTTAAAGGATGCTGCCGACCGCAATGAGGCTCTTGAAAAGGAGCGCCTATCGGAGCGGGAAGACCTGGGGAAGGCCACATCCGAAGCCAAGGATGCACGTTCTGCAATGCGGGCTATAAAGGAGGAGCTGCGCCAGGCCGGAGACATTGTGGCTGGCAAGCCTTTTCTGCTACGCCGAAGGTTTACGGATCCAAAGTATGCCCAGCTTGGCTCTGCCCCCGGAATGAGAGGAATGCGGTGGTCACAGTCGCGCCGAGGTGGCAGACCTGTTGGCTCGGCGAACACGTCAGGGAAGTCGTCAAGAACTTGCTGAATGCAATCTGGAGTTGGTGCTGACGGTTCTACTATTAGTTCAACCATGCACAGATGGATAATAAGTGAGATGGCCCCTTTGCTGCACAACCCTTGTAACTCAATGTTATTGATAGTCTCACACACTGCTGATGCAGCGTCGTGCCCGACAAGGCGGAGTGGTCTTGCTGGGGTGGGAATTTCAATGAAGCGCGCTCGCCAATCCACCGTCATGGGGTTGTGCTCCTCGAGCCAGCCCATCCCCAAGATGGCGTCGTAGGTGCCCAGAGTGAGCACCTACATGCCGGTGAAGAATTCTTGTCCTTGTGAGTACCATGCGCAACCAGGCACAAACGAAGAGCATACCAGTTCGCCGCCGTCGGTGACTCAGACACGCCCAGGCTGGGGTAGCGGCTGAACCCAGGAAAGTGATTCGGCCAATTTGGCATCGATGAAGGAATTGGGGCTGCCGGAATCTACGAGCAATAGCACCTCTCGGCCTTGGATCCAAGCGCGTAATTGGAATGCCTTGGCAGAGACACCTCCTATCACGGCGGATAGTGAGATCGCCATGACTGCGTTACTACTGGTGCTTGTTGTTGGAAGTTGTCTGTCGATGACGTTGTCGATGCCGAACAATTCGAGCAATTCCTCTACGACATGCAGTTGCACTGAAGTGGGGCATACGTGATCTTGCCCCCACCTTTCGCCGCACTTGAAACAGAGGCCGCGGGCTCGCCTGTAGTCGCGCAACGCCTTGACTTTGGATGTATCGGCCCGTGCTGCGTCCGTGCCGCGATGATCAGTGGCCACTGTAGGCATGGGGTGGCGCGCCGGTGGTGGTGGCAGCGGAAGAGGTACTCCCGCGCGAGGTGGCACTTCTGGTGGGCGCGGCAGAGTACCGAACGCGCCATCGGCCACTTCCTCTTGAAGCAGAGCTAGGACGCAGGCTGTATCCAGATCGGGTGGTCGCTGCACCAGCACCACCGCCCGTATGTCGTTCCTCAGTCCCTTGACAAAACGGGTCAGAAAGTAATAAGGGTGAATTGAATCAGAGTAAGAATTCAAATGATTGATAATCAACTCAAACTTCTCAGTGTAATCTGCTACAGAATTTGTCTGACGAATAGTGTAAAACTGGCGTATGAGCATCTGGTGACGGTCACGCCCAAAAAGAGTGCTCAGCAATATTGTGAACGAGTCCCAATCGAACTCGCTTAAATGCTTTTGGATCGATTGCAGCCACACAGCTGCCGATCCGGTGAAATTGAGAGCCGCCATGGGTACCCAGAACGAAGGTACGGTTCCAAACATGGCAAAGTACTGCTCACATAGGGTTTTCCACAGGTTCTGGTTCTCCCCCGAAAACTGAGGAAATGTGATGGATGGGTTTGTCTGGCCCAGACCCGCAAGCATCTGATTGGCGTGGCCGAAAGGAGATAGTAGTATTGGAGTAGTGGAGTTGATGAGCGTACCGTTGGCCGGGAGCGGTGGCGGCGTCGTGAGAGACGCCGCTGATGGCCCCCGTTTGATGTGGAATTCGCCGTGGCCATCGGGCCCTTGAGGTTGGATCGCTGCGTCGCCGCCCTCAGGCACCGTATCCGCGTCGGGTCGAGCCGGAGGAGGTGCTTGCGCGCGCTGTAGTGCCGTGACCGCGTCGGCCAGATCCGCCACCCGACGCTCGAGATCGGGGCGCCAGGTGAGCAGGTCATCGATCTTGGCCGCCGTAGACTGCTGCGCCTTGGTGAGATCATCGATTGTGGACTCGATCTTGGTCTCGAAGCGGGCGAGGAAGGCTGAGACGCTCGGATCCATCGTGTCGCGTGCTTGCCGCAAGCCTCTTGTCTCGATGCGATGAGCCAGAATGGATCTGAGGGGTGCGATTTGGTCTCTGATACCAAGTATTAGGGTAGCGAACGGAGGGGAAGGGGAATAGATCTATTTGCTCTTCGAAGTAGTAGCTGATATAGTTCGATTACAAGGAGCGGTGCTCTTGAATGGAAGAACAGAGGGATGCTAGGGTTCGGGAAAGGGGAAAAGTGGAGCCGCCGCCTTCGTGATCCTCTGGATGATCGTCTTCTCTGGGTCGCTCACTTCTTGTAGTGTACGTGTTGGGCCTTAGCGCGTCCAGTCCGGCCCGCTAGAGCGCGGGTTGGGTCGCTTGAGACGTGTGGGCCGTGGGGCAGCGTGATGGCTGGTGGAGTCGCTGTCCTGCGGGTCCTGCTTGTGAGGGTCGTTGACACAATGGTGGGGGTCCCTGCGAGGGAGAGAGAGCGTTGAGAGAGAGGCCTTCAGGGAAGGGAGAGAGACAGGGGAGGAGGGGAGCGGGACAAAGGTCGGCCCTGGTCGTGGTCGCTGGCGGGGTCAGCGAGGTCAGCGAAGGCCCTCAAGAGGAGGAGCTCGAGCGAGGAGCACGGGATCTGGCGAACGAGCAGCGGGGCGGGCTCAGGACGAAGCGGGGCTGAAATGGGGCGAGGACTTGGACAGGTACGGAGCAGCGACGGGGATCTCCAGTGGCGGCGGAGCTTGGCAATCTTGCGGCGCGGCGATGAGGTGGTGGCTCGGGGCTCCGGTGCCGCGAGTGGACGAGGCCGAGAGCTCCTGCTCGGGCCCGAGGATAGATCGAGAGGAGGAGGTGGTTGACTGTGGTGCGACTTGTGGTTAGATTGATGGATGGATCGATGGGATTGGGTGACAGGGGAGATCGAGCAGAGGAGTGGCAACTGCGGAAAATGGAGGAGAAGCTGGAGGCTTGGCTGTCTCAATCGGGAAGGAGGAGGCTGGTAGGTTGGATGGATCCCAAGGGGGATTTGGTGGAGTGGCGGCAACAACTGGGAGGATGGGACAGCTCCTGAAGATCCAGGGTTCGGTCTGATTATATAGGTAGGAGACTAGGTGTTTGGACTATTCGGACCCTCTAATTATAATCGGTCGGTCGGAGATGAACAGCTTGGGTAGACCAGAAGAGAAACCAAAGATGTTTTAGGGATGATCCGGACCCATCGATCACGACTGCACAGGTTGGCTTCAGGGAAGTTTTGGATGCGCACAAGGGGCGTTATGAGTGCTGTGCGGAGAGGCTCAAACGGTCGAAAAACAAAAGAACAGTTGATCTGATGAAGGTCAAGGAAGGTAAAAGGGCCTGATAAAAGGCCATGGAGGCAAGGAGCGAAGCGGTCACTACGGACAATGTGAGCTTTATGAAAACATGCTGATGCAATGCACATGATGCCATGACGAATGCAACGAGCAAATAAAACACACGGCAACAATGAAATAACTGGAAGGCGTTTGGAGCATCGGTCTCGAGTCGTCACAACTCTCCTCCACTTACAAGAGATCTTGCCCTGAGATAAAGGGGTGACAAAAGGGAGAGGAATAGAAAAGGTAAAACGAAGTTGCTTCTTTGACAAACGAGTGTCGACACCCAATTTTGGCATGGTCAAGAACTTAATTAAGATCACCTCAAATGGAGAAGTGGTCTACATGAAAAAATTCCGTATTACCGACGTGAACATCTTTGAAGTTTGGGCCATCGCCGTCCGATTTCCTCTCAATGTCCGAAACTATGCTCAAAGTACTAAGACCTTATATCCAGAGTACAGTTTGGCCGATTAAGCCCCCAAGACGACCTCAAATGGAAAAATGATCTACATAGATTGTCTTCGTCTCGTCGAAACGATCGGTTTTGATATAAAAAGCGTCCAAATACGAATTCGTATGCAAAAGTTAGAGCAATCAGAGTGCAGCCCTGTCACGAGCCGAGATGTGGCGCGCCCCACCAGACGCATGTCTGATGGGTAGCGCGAGGGAATATATGTTTTGTGTGACTGGTTTGACCCTAAAGGTGACATCTGATAAAAAAATGATCAACATGAAACTTGTTCGTATCAT
The DNA here is from genome assembly GCF_002162155.2 of Triticum dicoccoides. Taxonomy (NCBI): domain Eukaryota; kingdom Viridiplantae; phylum Streptophyta; class Magnoliopsida; order Poales; family Poaceae; genus Triticum; species Triticum dicoccoides. Next base: position 239,765,127 of record NC_041385.1, read on the forward strand.
CGAAACGGTCAAGATTGCTTTTGGGCTCGTTTTCATCCGAGGTTGTTTATCACCTCAAAAATTATCCGGAAGGTGCAGCCAGTTTAAACCGAACAGTTTTGGAAAGTTCGGACAAAACCGATCCGAAGTTGACTAGGGTTTGGACGTGAATCCAAGACTTTTCGTTGTACGGGAAGACCAGCCACCTCTTATATACCTAAGGGGTGACGGCCGATTGAACAACAACACACAATCGAACAATCGATCTACCACTTTTTATCTTTTTATCTTTTCTCCTTAACCCTAGTTCTTCTTCTTCCTCATTCTTCGGTCGTTCTTCTTGTTGCAGGGCGGCAAACCTCGAGGCCCTAGGGGGGATCAGGTCGACCTAGGGCAGCCCATAGCCACTGCGCGCCCTGACGGGGTCGAACACACTTTTTGGCAACTCCACTGGGGACGAAGCTTTGAACGGTCTACGGCCCGTTCTTGCTACGAAGAGATCGTTATCTAGGGTTTGCAATCTGCAAAGTTAATATGAATACCCAATTCACATATGCAGATGCAAATAATGCATATGTTGTTGCTAGATCATATAATGAGCATAAATGTATCGGCTAGCCCTAGCTTTATCAATCATGCATCTAATTATGTGCAAGAGCCGATGCAACATAATCTTCATGATTCAACTTTATATAATTTTAGCAACATGCAACATATGTATCCAGTACAAAAAAAAGACACATCCGTGACATTTTGGGCCGAACAAAAAAAATTATGTCATACATATGACACTTCTATGATGATAATTGTGATAAAACCCGGTATCATCATAGATGTGGTGGGCTCCTACTTCTATGACAAAAAAACATGACAGAAAAGGGGTTTTTCATCGTGGGCGGCCAGAGACGCAGCTGCATGACATTCTTTGGGCCGTCCATGACGGGAAAAACTGTGGTAGAAGCGAGGGCAAGGAAAATTTCGGGGATTTCCCGATTATGGTGGGAGGTCGGGGGCCAAGCGATGCGCGTTTCTCTCGTACATGTACGCGCATGTGTGCGAGGCGCTGGCTCTAACTGAACCCGAGCGAGACGTTGGGCTCTAAATGAACCCGAGTGATTGCACTGCAGGCTACGTGTTACTGAACCTGAGCGATCAATCGATGGCTGTTAACTGAACCCGATCACTCGATTCCTTCGCTACTACTACTAACTGAAGTCGATCGATGCTGCCTCTCTGGATGAACAGTGAGCGTTGCGAGGGGGGTTGGATGAACAGTGAGTGGTGGCGTTGCCTATGGATGAACAGGACCCCGTGGTGTGGAGGGCTGGATGAATAGGATGACCCCATGGAGGGCTGGATGAACAGTAGATGGTGGAGGGGTGGTTGAACAGTAGCTGGTGGAGTAGCACGCGGTGGAGGCTAGATGAACAGGAGCCCGTGGAGGCTAGAGGAGGTCGACGGTGGAGATGAACAGTATCCTTTGGAGTCCCGTTTTGCGGTACGCCACACCCCTCCCGATGAACAAGGCCCCCGTTTCGACCGTAGCGCTCCAACACAAGTCTGTTTCGTCCGTTTTGCGGCACGCCACACCCCTCTCGATCAACAGGACCCCCGTTTCAACCGTAGGAGGCCCGTTTCCACCGTTTTGCGGTATGCCAGACCCCTCCCGATGAACAGGATCCCGTTTCGAACATGGCCTCTCGAACACAAGGTCGTTTCCTCCGTTCTGCGGTACGCCAGGCCTCGTTTCAATAGCCTATTCCTTCCAAGTCCTCTCGATGAACATGACGACGCATTTCGTTCCGACCCAACCGGTTGGCTCCCACGCGTTCCGTTGCCTCCCAATGAACACGACGCATTTCGTTGTCTCCCCATGAACACGACGCATTCCGTTGCCTCCACATGAACACGACGACGACGTTGCTTCTCCGTTCCGACCCAGCCATGTACACGAGCCCTGGCCGTACGTATGCGCGAGTAGGCGTTCGAGGCCCTGCATGTATGTACGTACGTGGCCGTATTTTCTTTCTTGCACCCTGGCCGCTGTACGTACGTGTAGACGCTATGTGCGCGCCTCTACTACGACACGTGCGCGCCTCTACTATGACACGTGCGCGCCTCTACAACGACCAGTATGTACGTACACGTTCGCGACTAGAATGACAACGCTACATACGCTTCAACCAAGTGGATCCCGACTGTCAGACACTTCCTTGCCTGCGAAGATGTAGCTGGTGGGTCCCAGCAGTCAGGGGGGCGAATCATTTTTTTGCCCCGACGCACTTCCTTGCATGCGAAGGTGTAGCTGGTGGGTCCCAGCAGTCAGGGGGAAACGTTTTTTCCATGAAATATGGTGGCCCGTCTGGTGGGTCCCTGCTGTCAGGTGGAGGAATAATTATTTTGCACGTAATAAGGAGGCACTTCCTTGCGGCCGCCGTCGACCCAGCTGCCAGCCTCTCCACATATAGTCCACGTCCGATGGAAGTCGTTTCTTGAACACGTTGACCACGCTGTGCGGAGAGCACCACGGTGTTGGACGACGGTGAGGCCTAGGAAGGGGACGACGCGGAGCCGGGGAAGACGCGGCAGTGGAAGCCCGCACGGAGAGGAGTACGAGGGTTCACTAGTTCAGCTGCGATGTGAGGCTGCCGTCACCGCAGGGCCTGGCCAGCGGTGCGAATAGTAGGGAGCGGTGAGGCCTCCGTGGCAGCATAGCCAGCCACGGGAGGCAGGAGCATGCAGCACGACTGGCGCTGCTTTGGGCGGCTGGAGCAAGAAGACCAGAGGTTGAAGAAGCACTACGGCCGTTGGATGGCCATCGTACGGTCACTGGAGCTAGAATTATTCATATATTGACTAAAGTTGACAAAGGCCTCCGTCCCAGTCAACTTAGTAGGCCCACAAGTCAGCCTCCCACCAAGGTGGGTCCCAGCTAGCGGGGGGTATTCATTTTTTTGTGCGTAATAAGGAGGCACTTCCATTGGGTCCGAGCTAACAGCGGGGGGAATGTTTTTTCATGAAATACGGTGGCCCGTTCGGTGTGTCCCAGCAGTCAGGGGGAAACATTTTTTTCGCAAAATACCGGTGGCCCGTCCGGTGGGTCCTGCTGTCAGGTGGAGGAATAATTATTTTCCGCGTAATAAGGAGGCACTTCCTTGCGGCTGCCGTGGACCCAGCTGTCAGCCTCTCCACGTACAGTACTCTTCCGATGGAAGTCGGTCGTTGACCACATTGACCGCCCCGCGCCGAGAGCACCACAGTGGTGGACGATGGCGAGGCCTAGGAAGGGGACGACGCGGAGCCGGGGAAGATGCGGCAGTGGAAGCCCGCACGGAGAGGAGTACGAGGGTTCACCGGTTCGGCTGCGGTGTGAGGTTGCCGTCGCCGCAGAATAACAGGGGGTGTGGGTGAGTAGAGGGATGGCCTGGCCAGCGGTGGGAGTAGTAGGGGGCGCTGAGGCCTGCGCGGCAGCAGAGCCGGCCATGGGAGGCGGGAGCAGGCGGTCCCACTGGCGCTGCTTTGGCGGCTGGAGCAAGAAGATCAGAGATTGAAGAAACACGACGGCTGTTGGATTGACATCCAACGGTTACGTCTATTAGAATCATTTGTTGACATATATAATAACTAAAAAAAACTTGCATACGCGTCAACTAAACAGGCCCACAAGTCAGACCACTCCCTCTTTTTTTAATAATTTATATATAACTCATGGCAACTTCTTATGCAATTTATTGCAGTCGTTTTTTTTGGTGGGCCAGGGCCAATTTCGCATATTTCTGTGGGTTCCTAACTATTTTTAATACGGAAATGTCGAGCCAGATTTAAAGTACTTTGAAGATATATTTAAATTAGGTTAATGCCTAGTGAAATAGGAATCTGAAAATGTGAAAAAATTCAGAAATTATAAAGTAATTGCAAATTTGTCATCTATTTTTATATTTACAGCCCATTTCATATTACTTTCAAGATTTGCAGGCGGCTTGAAAGAGTTGCAGCCCATCAGGGCGTAGAAAAATAAGTAGGCATGGATTCGGTATTCTTCAGAAAAAATAAACTGGGCTCATATTCACAAAGAAAAAATAGTTGGGCTGGTCACATGGTGAACATAAAATATAAGCCTGGGCTAGATGGGCCACAGCCCAGTTCAAACCCTGCTCCGTCTCAACAATAACAAAAAAAATACTGCTCGAGAAGCTACGTCCCAGGTATCAGCTGATCTTATCTTGTTCTCTTGTCTATTGACTATATACGCTCACAATGTCGTGGGTCCCAGATGTCAGGAAAACACTAGGAGGAAGCATTTTATTTTTCCATACGCTGACGTGGTGGTCCCCTACTGTCATCCTCTCCACGTACATCTGCTAATTCCTGTTGTTTGTTGACCATGTTGACAACGCGAGAGGGCGGCGCCGCGGCGAGCACACGAAAGCGCGTGGAGGACGTCGGCGTTAACGATTTATAGGAGACGATGGGGCGGCGATGCGTGTGCTAAGGCGCAGCAAGCCATGAGAGGCGGAAGCAGGCGGCCCCGTCGGCGCTGGTTTGGTTTTGGCGGCTGGAGGAAGACAGGGCTGAAGAAACACGACAGACTGTAAAAGCAGCAGGAGTACTTAACAACCTTAACTGGAACTAGTAGGGGCACTTAACAACCAAAGCTGAAAGCATTATGAGTACTTATACGGGTTCAACCGTACAAAGCACGCCTCAAACAGTGCTACTTTTCCTACAATTAACCAAGGGTGAGGCCGCCAAGCCCCAGGACAAGGCCCAGGCGCCACCCCGCGCATCCACAACCTTCTGAAAGCGGCTTCATCTCGCAAGGTGGTCAATAAACAGGATATTCGCTTTAGAGCCATGGAAAAGTTTGAACATAATCTTCTGTCCTATTCTCCAAGATGGACAGGCCTTCATTATTTGGGACCACCCATGAATAAGTATCTTTTCACCTCCAAGGGGAATTGAGTAGGTCGACATAAACATCATATTGTGACCAAGTGCAAGTCTGACCCGACCATGGTCAGGCATCTATATAGGAACAATAGAACTGGGCAGTTTCTGTTTCAAGAAGATCACAGCTGTAAAACTGTGTATGAGCAATAGTTTATGAACAACATATATAACAGAAAACAGCTCGTACCATAAGTTTCTCGACACAGTTGGACCCGTTCAACGAGTGCAGCAGTGGCACACATATCCCACGTGGCCTTCCACCATTGAAATGCCCCACAAGGACCTCAAGACAATCAATAAAGTGTAGGAACTTGTGGATGTCGATCCATTCAACTCAGTGCCATCAGTAACAACCGAGTTATTACAGAGTAACAAACGAGCAGACTGCTTAACTCTGAAAAAACCTACACGTGCAACCAATTATAAGAAAATATTAGTTAGAAGTAGCATCTTCATGAGAGATTCGTTGCTACTTCTAAAATTAAATTGTGATTAGTTAGACATAATAGGTGGATTAAGAAGTAATCGAGGCAACAAGCAAGAACTAGATACAAAACTAACATGGATGAAAAATTGGAACGAATTCGGGTGGAAGATCGCAGTGAAGATGAGACCAGGTTCTGCTATTTCCATCAACATTCGTGCGCCAACTTTCAGTTCGTAACACTTGAGAAAGTTTATCCAAGTTCGGCCATAAAAAGAGCAGCGATCTTCTTCGTTCATGAACCCAACTCGGAACTTATATCCATGGCTTGTCTTCACAGTGACCATTCAACTAGTGTATTCAGTTATGGCAAGGCTGAGCATCTTGAGTACATGTGTTCTGGCAGAGCAAATAATACACTGCAGGAAAAATAATATGAGAACACAATGTATTCCCTATCCAAATCTAGAAGTAACTTCCTCCTTCACGTCAGTGTTGATCATCGTACTAGTAGTACCTTTTATCCAAATTAGTCGACAACATGTTCAAAAAAACCCCACCCTACCGGATAGAAAAGAGGATTCTAGGAACATAATGTGCGCGTTTCAAAATCCTGTGTTAGGATGAGAAGGAACAAGTGTGGCGTCTCGCCGAGGGCGCAGAAACCTGTAGGGTACTCGCACTTTGGGCACTGCAAATGAAACACACTAGATTCAGTAGGAAGAAAAATGCATCAATGGCGGCGGCTGCCATCCTAGGATTACCCGCGACCAAGGGACTTGGATTTATCGAGGATGTATGAAGAATTCGTACCTGGTTCTCCATGATAAATCCCTATGCAATCTCCGAGAGGGGGTTTTGTATGAACAAGCAGACGAGGGAGAAGGGGATTCAGGCCCAGTGAAATATTGCCGCTTCGTCCGTCCAGCTTACTACTAAAGCTAGAAGGGGGGGTTTGTGATTTGACAGCTCAATGGGCATTACTGTGGCGCTACGACCGTGGTGTGTCTACCGTGAAGTAGTGCACTCTTATTTGTGCATATGGCACGTGGACCCCGTTGCTGGTTGCCCCACATATCAGCGAAAGGAAGTAGAAAGACAGGAGTAACTAGTTACACATAAATATATATTTTGACAGAGAGATACTCCCTCTGTAAAGAAATATACAAATCTTTTATATCACAGACAGGCTCACCTTGCCGAGAAATATACTCCCTCTACAACGCACATGCATTATGGGGGTTCAGCTTTCTTGATGGGGGTTCAGCTGAGAATATAATACTCAGACAGGCTCACGGTTCTGGACTTTAGGCCGCAGGCCCACCCTGCATGTTTGGGGGGCCATGTGTTCTACCTCATCGCTTTTCATATTGCAAGCGATCGGCACGGCACTGGTTTTAGATGCTATCGCAAGGCGAATACACAAAATTTAATAAAGCATGGCGGCTATTGGAATGAAAACGAATGACAGTTCCTAACCAACAATTAGAGTTGCAATTCTATCAACGATATACCATGTGATAAATAATACTGTCATACTACTTATACACACAGGACAATTGTTTCACCATGCCAGATTATTACATCAAAATCTCTCAGAGGATAGATCAGTTCGGCAGTTGCGTGCTTCTACTAAAGAATTTCAAAGTTGATTTGGACCAGCTCTCCTTGCCGAGAAATTTCAATTTTGACATCATCCCCTACCGCAAGATATGATTTAGATTTGAACCTTGACCATCCTTTAGCATCAATCATCATGCAACCATCCTTTGTACTTATGATATATTGAGCGGGTTCATTCACACCAAGGCTGCGCATGGTAAGAGAATCTTGGCCGTGGTCGCCCGTTTTGTTAAACGACTCCCTCGTTGCTCTAGGAATTCTCTGTTTGCAAACAAGAAGACCTACCCAAACAGTTAGGTCAACATAGTGAATCATGTGAAACAACATGGAAAGAAAAAAGAACGAAGCACTTGGGCGGCCAATGCTTACCAAGAAGGTGGACATGTCGGTTTTTGTAAGGACTTTGGTATATGAAGTGTGAACTGCAGCCCAGTCTATTGCCGGTGCAACTGCATGGGCCGGAGCAGATGCAAGTGCAAGTGTTGGTGCAGGTGTCGAAGCCGCTGCTGCTGCCGGAGATGGTGCTCCTTGTAGAGCTGGTGCCGGTGTCGGAGCAGGTGCCGGTGTCGATGCCCGATCCTCCGGTAGATCAGACTCATTCGCTGAAGCGGTCGGTGCCCAATCCTCAGCTGGATCAGACTTAGTTGCTGCCGCTGTCAGTGCTAGAGAAACTGCCAGTGCTCGATCCGTTGCTGAAGGTGGTACCGATGTGCAAGACAGCGGCGATCGTGTCTGGTCTGCTATGATCAGCTTTCTAACCTGACTAGGATCCGTGACCGTGATCCAGTTTTTTTCTTCATTTCTTTTAAACGCGAAAAGGACTAATTGTGGCGTTTTAGTTAAACCAAACTGCAATTCATCATAGGGATTCACCTTGTACTCAGACAACAGATTGATCCAATTTTTTCCAGTAATATAAGTGATGGACAGTGCCTTCGTTACTGACATGACATAAGAAGTGAAAGCTGGAAAAATAGCCATCGTAGAGCAAACCAAATGGTTTATTCTGTGATGAATGTCACATTGCAAAACCTGCATCGTTAAATTGCAGGAAAAGAAAGAAAACATGACATTAAATCAATAAGATTTAGACAGTAAATAAATAAGATTTACTTGATGTGACACGAGTGAATCCTTACCAGGAAATCACTATGTTGAAGTACTAAACAGAAGATTGATCGTCCAACTATGGGTGGCATGCAGGGGCCCCGCCTACTCCCACAAGCAGGACAGTCCAAATGTCGTGACAAATTGTATGGATAGAACATCCATGGGACTGGAAATCCTGGTGGGTGCGATAAACCCTGCAATGCATACAGATATTGGAGTGTAACCATAATTGATAAACCGTCCTCACAAAAAATATGATCTGGATACTTCAAAATATACAGACTTAACTGAGTGGACAGACATTAACATAGACTGTTCTCAAGACTGACCACACACCAAAAGCGGCAGTACTAATAAACAATACTGGGTTCACAAACACAAATCAAGTACTGAACAATAGTACTTACTACAAACAAGCAAAGTTGCACTAACTAAACTCTGCAGACTATTTCTTGCCACCGACCTACGGGATGAACCCCGCATAACTGACTAGGCCATGGACTTTGTGAGATATGTCTACATGCACCATCACCATCTTGTCAACCTTGGAGAACCTAACAGAGTGGTCTTTCCTCTCATAAACATGATGATGAAGACAGGCCGCATCAGATTTGTTGGGAAGCTTTACAAGAACCGCACCCTTCGTAATCGAAGGCACAACCAGGAAATTGTTGTGGTCAAGTACAGCCTCGAAAACACGCCTCACAACAAAGCTACAGGAAAACACTAGTTCAGGACACGTGGCGACAAGGACACAACAGCTGGATAGTTCAGCAGTAGAACTCATCATCAGGTCTTCCAGTTCACACGACATGACTTTGAGAACTTCATCTCCACCGCGGACCTGGTTCTAATTCCAACAGAAACAATATTTTATTACTACCTCCGTTCAGAAATATAAGATGATTTTCGATATTATACTCCATATATGACTACATATACGCACAACAATGAGTGAACAAAAGACACTAGAACATGTTTTCTAAGGCATGAGAGTAGAGGGATTACTTGCAATATCCATAACACAAGTTACTGAGGCAAATATACCCTCTTTAAAGGAAGCATTGATGTTCATAAAGTACTCCCTCTGTCCCAAAATTCTTGTCTTAGATTTGTCTAGATACGGATGTATCTAGTAGATACATCCGTATCTAGACAAATCTAAGAAAAGAAATTTGGGACAGAGGGAGTATTTGAAAGTAATCTATAAGAAATCAGTGTCAACCTCTCGCATGTTTTGGTCAAAAGAGGAATTTGGAACCGTCATTTGGCACACTAAAATCACGTGCAAGATCACCCAGAAAGTTGTTCTACCAGTACTAGTACTGTGTGTTAGATGAAAAAACACGATCAAGATCGAAAAAAAGATCGTCAACAAGAGAAATTACATGGACTTGCTTAATGAGGGATCCCGGAGAGGGGGGCTTGGACAGGGCGATGGCTTTGAGCTTGTCTGCGGAGTCTCGGCGGGGTGCTTGCACTTCTTCATACCATGAGCCTCGACGGTTTTGGCCAGAGCCATAGACATCACGTCGGCCGGTGCTCTAGCGTCCGTCCAAGAGAGGAAGCTGAGAGAGAAGAGTGAAAGGAGGAACGAGATGAGGGAGAAGCGAAGCGAGTGGGGGTTTTCTTCAAGAGAGGAAGCTGAGAGAGAAGAATGAAATGATTGTTGTTTCGTCCGTCCAACTTACTGCTGGAAAGGATGGGGTTTTGTGATTTGACGGCTCATTGGGCATTACTGCGGCGCTTCGATCGAGGTAGTCTACCGTCACTCTACTATGGAGTAATTTAGTGCATGGCTGGTGGACCCAGGTGCTGGCTGTCCCACACATCGGCGAAAGTGAGTAATTTAGTGCATGGCTGGAGGAGGATCTGCACGGTAGAGCGTGTCCACTATTTTTTGAAGCAAAATATATTACAGCAAGCGTTTCCACTCTTACGACGGAGGAGTGCGAAACACGGCAGCCACTTGAACATACACAGTGCTCCTACTACTAGGGATGTGCAGTGGTTCATACGTCAGTACTACACAATCTTGTTGCTAGTGTAGTAAGATATGACGACAACAAATGATGTTGTGCGCATGTCAACTACTCCTATATGTAACATAGTACCGCTTTTTCGACTGTCCGGTCGAGAATGAACGGTGAGATCAATATTAACAGAAGTAGGTCCACAGTGCACGGAGAGTACGGTGCTACAGTACACCACGAAACATGAACCATATGAAGCATGAATAGTGTTAGGCAGGGTGTATGAAGGGTGCATGGTATGGGAGCAAAAGTTCCCTTCTTGACCCACTTTTGGGTGTTTGGCAGAGTGCAGGAAGGGTGCATGAGTACACACTAGTAGGTTAACAAAAATACATGAAGAGGAAACAACTATATTGAGATGAGAGTGCAACCAAACACACCCACACGCTTTGTGCTACAGTGACTGATCTGCACCGTCTGAGTTTGATCCAACGGTCATGTTGCGCTGAGACATGGACATGCCCATGCATAGGGGGCCTAAACACCACCGAAGTTCCTCTGCTTCTCGAGGCGCATGACGTTGGTGATGCAGGGTGCAACCACCCGCAGAGCCCGCTCCAGGTCGACGGGAGCCAGCTCGTCAAAGACGGCGTCCAATGGCACGAATGGATTCCGGTGATGGAGCCCTGAAAGGATTCGCCCGGCAACGGCGACGGCAGCCCGCAACCCCTACTTGTCCAGCTCAGCCCCCACCATCGCGCGGAGATGGCTCAGCTCCTTGAAGATCAGGTCAGGAAGCCGCAGCTCGTTGAAGTCGACCGGGTGGTCGAACGGGTTTAGCCAGCAGCCGGCATCGTCGCGCTGGAACGACGGTAGGCATCACGCAGCCGCAACATTTGTGTGGCCACTTGGTTCACCAAGTGGCCGAGGCGATCCTGGACCTCGTCATGATTGGCCCGCTCGCGCTCTAGCCGGCTCCCCTGACGGCCTATCGTATCTCCCGCTTTCTGCAGCAATGCCGCCGACGCCTCGAGCATCTTTGTGGTGGACGCCTACCGCTTTTAAAGCTCCGTGAACTCCCGCACATAACGGAGGAGCATGGCACTCCTCTCCTCCTTGAGCTCACGGAGCTCCACGTCCTTGGCCCTGAGCTCCGCATCCTTGGCATGGAGCTCCTATGTCAGGCGCCACATCTCGGACTTCGTGATTTGCTGCGCCGCCATGGCACCAGGTAGAAGCAATGGCAAGAGGAAGCAAAGGGGGCGAAACGGATGAAAGCCAATGCAATCTATGGGAAGGCGGAGGGAGCCAACCAAGGAGCGGGGAATCTTTTGGTTTTCACCACGGTAAAACACCAGTTGACGACTTCTCACATCAGGGAGCAGTGGGTTTTACAGGCGGAGTCATCATGACTAATTGCTGCCGCACCTGCTCCCGTCAATAAAAAAATTAAAAATCCTGCCGCGCCTGCTCCCGTCAATCAAAAAATTCAAAATCCTGCTGCCCCCAAACACCAGAGCAACGCCGCGGTGGATATTTAAATTTATCTGCCGGCAAGTAGATAAAAAAAGGGGTGAAAAAACAAATGTGGCGGCGGCCTAGCTAATTGGTCGAACTAGCCCAACTAGCTAGCTACCGTGCTTCACTAATGTACTCGGCGGGAAAGGTGGCCTTTCATGATTTGACGACTCATTTACTTGCTTCGGCGCTATGACCGAGGAGGACCCAGAAAACGCACGGTAGGGCGTCCCACATCAGGAAGAATATATGCGTGCACCACCCGGGAGGACCCCGAAACCGCGCGGCAGGGTGTGCCACGTCTCGGCACGGAGGAAAAATGTGCGTCTAAAAATATACTGTATCAGACGTAGTACCTATGGTTTGGCCTCGGGACCCAGCCAGTCGGTCGAAAACACCCCACTAGCTACACAGCTTCATCATGCAAACGTGGCACGGAGGATAGATGTGGTTAGCTCCGTCTCGACCAGCCACAACGTCTCTTATTCTAGGTGATTCTTCTATTTTCCAAGCTTTTTTTAGTTGTAATAACACCATGGAAAGCTAGCGCCGCTCTTCGTGTGTGCCCGTGCAAAGGTTAGACGATGGAGAGAAGAGAGATTGAGATCGCAGACCTAGGACCCACCAGGAAGTGAGACAACGGTCATGCACGTGTTAACGAGGCACTCCCTCTACTCTACTCAACATAAGTACTGTATATAATCAAGTTATGGGACAAAGCCAACAATCGTTGTTGTTTCAGGCTATCGACTTACGCTTTGTAGTCCAGGTTGCCAGTTCGAATCTCGTCTTTCAGATTTGTTAGTTTTAGGTCCAAATTTGATTAATGACAAGTGGCACCCCCGTGTGTTGTTCTGATATTTCATTGTAGGATGGTTTTTTTGAACAAACACTTTGCACGGTTAGACATGTAACGGCACGAGTTACACATATTTTGCAAGTTTACGAACAAAAATGACAGCGGTATAGAATATCACATCCACCCCGCATCTTAGATACTATGGTGATAGGAGTTTTTCCATTGTTGGAAGTGAGATCCAATGGCTTGGGAGTAGTCTTTGTAATTATGTGCAATTTCCAAACTCTCCAAAGGTTTTTTGCAAATAAAACATTCAGGCCTTGTGTGTGCCACTGCATCTTCGATCCAACGGCTCCCCGTTGCTCATATTAGGTGCTCCCCGTAGCTTAATTACCCGCTACGGTGATATGAGCATCTAGGTCGTATGATTAGTGATCAGATGGCACATGCATAGTACTTGTACTTTCTGCGCATTTCCCAAACTCTATCAGCCGTATATTGCAAAAACATTCAAACCTCCTACTATGGGACGTTAGATCTTAGTGAACTCATATCATCGTAGAATCTACGGTGCAGGAGCAACTCATATTCTCCCGTGCGAGAAAACATAAGGTGCTATCGCAGCTTGGATGCTACGGTGATACGAGCTTGGAGGTCGTTTGATCTGACACCCAATGGCATCTGAGCAGTCTTTGTGCTTGTAAGCAGTGGTCAAACTCTTTTGGGGATTTTTTGCAAAAAGCCATTCGAACCACCGAGGAGGTGTTGGGTCACAAATCCAACGGCTCCGAAGAGCTTGTATCACCAAATCATCTAAGGTGTGGTAGCACATGATATTCTTACATACGGGAGAATATGATGTCCTCCTTCATCTTAGATGCTACGGTGATACAAGCTTCAAGGTCGTTGGATATGGGATCCAAGGGCATCTAAGTAGTTTTTGTACAAATTGTGTGCAATTCTCAAACTCAGCAAGGTTTCCTGTAAAAAATATTAAGACACATCATGTGAGCTGCTATATCTCAGATCTACAAGCTCCAAGCAACTCGTATCGGCATATAGCATCTAAGGTATGGTGGCACATGATATTCTCTTGGGGAGGAGGGGTGGGGGGTGCACAACCAATCGGTGGATGGGAGGGTGGGGACAAATATAATCTAAAAAACCCTAAACAGAGCTCCACAATTTTATCTAAGGTCGAGGGGTTGACCCCCGACAATCATAGCTCCGCCTAAACACAACATTTGCATGTACTGTAGTACTAGACTTAATATTCATGTTTCAGTTTCATGTTCATTTTAAATATTGAACTGAGGACCATGCATGTCTTGCATTTTACTCCCTTCATTCCTAAATATTAGTCTTTTTAGAGGTTTCAAATGGACTGGCACATACGGATGTACATAGACATATTTTAGAGTCTAGATTCACTCATTTTGCTCCGTATGTAGTCACTTGTTGAACTCTCTAAAAGACTAATATTTAGGGATAGAAGGAGTATTTTTGAATTCGTGTCATACATGCATGGTTTGGAAAAATATATGCACTATATTATTGGATTGTTGTTGTGTTCGTGCGTGTCTGTCTCTGTGTGTGTGTGTGTGTGTGGTCATATGCTTGATACGTACAAAGTTTTCTCACCTCCATATTGTTCATCTTTAAAATTTGAATTTGCATTGGAAAACTTACTAGGGATACCATGAAATGTGAAATCCACGTTGAGATCCCTATATCACAAACTCATTCTAATTCAACAACTCGTCATAAATCAATTACCACGTTGAGATTAGTATTTGCAAGGAATATACGGGTATTGTAATACACATAGATTCGTTCAGCAATTTAAAAGGTTCCTTTCGTATTCTCGAATGGTAGGACCCAACGACGTACCAGCCAGACCTTGGCTCGTGTTGATCCTAAAAAAAAATTTAAAAAAAACCGGGCTCGTGTCCTTCGGTGGCGTGCGTGGTACGCACATTAGGCAACCACAACCAGTCGAGCCTCAGCGTTTCAAGTCGAAATATCTGGCGGCCAGAATTCTAGCCCTAGGAAATTCCCCTCATGTCCCTGGCCCATAATGACTACCGATGAACAACGGAGGGATGCTTTAGTAACTACCGTGCCGAGCATGGTTCAATTCCCTCGGTCGCCGCTCGTCAAGGTCACCCCTCAACTGCATTGCCTAGTACTACTACTACACCAGGATGAGCACAAAATTGAGCTCATTTTTTCATGCCTAGTACTTGAGTTGATATATCAGGCAATGCACTGGTACAGAGGGATTATCCTTTTTCTCTGCATATATAACTTGTCTGAAGTCCAACTAAGCAAAATGTTTGACCAAATCCTTTCTTAAGAAATACAACAGGACAGATGTACGGCTTGAAAATTTATTGCATGATGCAGGTTATGATATTGTTTCGAATCCTGGATCTTAAATTTCAGAAAATCCAAAAGTGAGCATAAATTCATGAAACTGAGCATGGTCATGTGATATGGCACAAATATTATTTCGTAAGTTTTTTCTCTAATTTGAGACAAGCTGCTTATGACAAGTTGCACAAATGAAGAGCCAAGGTATTTTGGAACAAAGACCTACCACGTTAAGGCGAACACTTTCACTATTGAAACCGTGGGCGTTTACGTGCCGCCACGAGTCCCCGCTTCTCATCGGTAGGTGCCGTCCGAGAAAGCGAGTGAGTCGATGGGAGGCGTGCGAGCAGACTGCTGCGCCGACTGTTAGGGAGGCGTGCGAGCAGACCGCTGTGCAGGCTCATCGGGAGGTGAGCCCTTTGACCAGGCTCCGCCGCCACCGCCGCCACCAAGCCAAGGTATTCGTCGTCCCAACTTTTAGGGTCGCCGGCGCCGCAGTTTAAAATCAACCCTGCACTACCCGGTATCGCTACAATCTTCTCTCTTCCTCTCTGATTCTCCTGTCGACTACCTCTAACTAGCCTGACCTAAACGTACGCCATGCCGCATCACGATGGTCTGCCCTTAGTGTTCCAGTTTCCTGAGGAAGACACCCGCCCGGAGTCTCAAGAACATAACGCGATTTGGGACGAACTTGAACTGGCCTTGCGGGAAGATGCCGCGCCTGTCCCTGCTCCCGTTCCGGCTCCTGTCACCCCGACTGTGCCAGCGCCCATCCTCGTGGCATTGATGGGCTGGGAGCCGCACATTGTCACTGAGTTTGATCCCACGGGGTTCCACGAGGTCCCAGCCGACTTTCACGCATGCGTGCACCTGCCAGCGCATGCGCCTGCGTGTGCACTGACACGCACGCCCGTGCCGGTGCCCATGCACCTGCCAGCACATGCGCATGCGCGTGCACTGACGTGCGCGTCCGTGCCGGTGCCCGTGCACACGAATGTCTCTGCTGTGCCGTTGACAACGCTTGTCCCCGCGCGGGTGCCAGTGCCCCCCTCAACGGCATGGATGGCCTCCCTCGACCGCTTCCTTGCACCAACGCCAGTCGCCTCCTCCCGCCAGTTGACTCACTCCAAAGTCCAGAACATTTTGGCCTTCCTTGAAGCTAGGCCAATGTCCAGGACTACGCTAACAACGGCGCAAGACGCCGCCATCGCCGTCGGTCTGTGGCCCGACGACACACAGAGCATGACAAAGGAGCCGCTTCCCACCGCAAGACGCCCCCGCCGCCGCCGCGTAATCTAAATTTGCCATGAAAAACGTTCGGATTGCCATGCTTAAAATCCAAACGTTTATCATTTCCATTTATTGTATATCGATCGTCATATAATTTAAAGTCGGAGTCAGACTGAACGAAATCTATGGTTTGATCGATTGAATGTTCTACTAGAGCCGTACCAAATTAAAGATAAAATGTCATCAAGCCACATGTATTCCTTGTCATCCAACGATCTAGACTGCTTCAATGTCGAGCGCTCAACACGTTTAGCGTGCAGTTAATTTCATGCTAAAAATAGTGCTAATCACATAATAACACGCAAATAATATCCTAGTACTTAATATCCGCATGCACTTAATATACTTCCAAATTAACGTGCATTGCACGTACACACTGACTTTTGCTGCTAGTACGTGAAACTGGTGCTGTGACTTGTGAACGCGTCAGATATGGTCAACGGCAACATTGCTCGTGAGTTCTTCGTGTTTGCCCGTGCGTCTAAACGCAGAAGGGGAGGAGAGAGAGAGCACACATGGAACCCACCAGTAAGTGAAGGCGAATAGTACTAAAAATAATATTAAATGTTATCCATTAATTAGGTTGTGGTAATATAAAAACATTATGTGAACAAAGGGGGGTACAACAAACATTGATGTTCTACGTCTGTTGCCTATTGACGTGCGGCTTGAAGGCCCGGTCACATGTTCGATCCTCGTCCTTTATTTTTTAATTTGTATATGGGTCCAAATTTGCTTCATGACATGTGGGCCCCTCGGTGTGTAGTTTGTAGCACTTTAATTTGTGGGTCAAAATTTGTTCCATTCCAAGTGGACTATCGGTGTGTAGTTTTGTAGCTTACTTATAATAATTAAAGAGAACAACATAGTTTTTTGCAATAATACCATGGTGCGACGTTCAAGGCGAGAAAGGACGTGCGAGAGAGCAATGACCAAGCCAGAGGGAAATCAACTAGGGGAGTTGCGGGGGTTGCAACGGTGTTTGGAGTAGTTGTGGGTCGAATGCTATGAAAATATGATCTAAACCGACCGAAATAAATGCCTACACAAATTAATCCAAGGTTGTAGTGCCCCTCGCAATGTAAATATCTCTGGCTTTGCGAGGGATGGAGAGGTAGTAGCTTCAATGTGTGGAAGATACTGTGTGAGAAAGCAAGGTCAATCGAGAGACATATAGATAGAGAGACAAAGTGAGTGTGGTCCGACATTCATTGAACAGATATATATGCTCTGGAGAGATAATGTCCAATTGAGCTTTTGGCAAGGGTGAGGGATGTAAGATAGAGCTTGAGAGATGATCCAGTCACAGACGTGTAGATATATTTTGTGCATGGGAGGAAGCAAGGTCAATCGATCACATAAGGTCACCGTGCGATCGAAAGAGTGAGACGGGTTGGAGAGAGTGACCTAGATAGACAATGTGCGTGAGAGAGTATAAAATGTCAATAGGTCGAATTGGGCTCAAATATGGTGATATATCGTTTTTGTCCGAGAAAGAGCAAGGTCAATCGAGACATACAGAGAGATATATATATAGAGAGAGAGAGAGATTGAGTGAGCGTGGCCTGCCATGAGGTCAAAAGGGTGGCGGCGGCTTAGATGGACTGACCTAGATAGACAATCTGCATGAAAGAGTATAGAGTGTGTCGATCGAGGCCCGAACAGGGAGATATATCATTTGTGTGTGAAAGAAAGAGAGGTTAAACGAGACTCAGATAGAGAGAGCGAGATTGAGCGAGACTGGCCTGCCGTGCGGAAGAAAGAGTGAGACAGTCTCGAAGGAGTGACCTAGATATACAACGTGCGTGCATGCGCACGAGAGGTTGGGGGGGTCTAGATAGGCAATGCATGTATTTAGCGCGAGAGGGTGAGAGGGGGAGAGAGAGAGAGAGAGCTCGGCATGGGGTGCAATGGCGGGTGTGTGAGGTAAATACATTTGGTAACAGACTGGAAAAGGGGGTTGTGTAGTTGAGAGACTTAGATCAAAACATGGAGAGAAAGAATGAACGTGTGTTGGAAACCGATAGCTTCCTAAGGTGGTTAGGAGAGGAAGAATGACCGATACAGGAAGTATATAGCGTTTGTGCGTGGGGGGGCCTAAAAACAACATTTGAATATACATAGTACGAGACTTAATATCGATGTTTCAATTCTGTGTACATTGTAAGATTTGAACCGAGGACCATGCATACGGGTAATTATTTCGAATTCGTGCCATACTAAGTTTCGAAAAGTTGACATTGACTCAATTTGTTGTGCTTTTTTGTAGGTCATATGTTTGAATCCATCCAAAAGTTTTCTCACTGTCATGGTGTTCATCATATACATATGAATTTGTATTAAAAAAATGTAGCGTGGATACAGTGAAATGCAAAATCCATGTTAGAATTGGAGATCGCTACGTGACACACACTAATTCAAATAACTAATTATGTGACACACACTCTAATCCATGTTAGCGTGGATACCGTTTCAATATTTTTTTTCAAATAACTCCTCGTTAATTAATTTACAGTACTCCCTCTGTTCACTTTTATAAGACCTCGAAGACATTTCCGACAATATGCAAAACAGTTCATTTTAAGTTGTCTGAAACGAATTACAAAAGTAAACGGAGGGAGTATCTCATTTCGAATGACTAATTATTGCAAGGAAAACACGGGCATGGTAATACATACAAATTCGTTTGCAAATGAAAGAAGATTCGTTTGCATTCTCAAATGTAGGCGCACCAGGAAAACCAGGGTCGTGTCGGGGTGGACGCTGCTTCAGTGCTTTAAAGGCACTTTCCTTTGGGTCACTGACATGTGGGCCGGCCACCTTCTGGGCCCACATGTCATGGACACAAAGGCAGGTGCCTTAAGGCACCGAAGCATAGTCCTGTCGGGGTGGTCGCGTGTGTCAGACGGACGCGTAGCACCCAGCCACCCACCCCCTCCCTCCCTTGCCCACTCCTTCCACCCCCCAAAAAGGACAGCGACAAAATAAGTTCACGCTTCCACGTTTCAGATTGAAATATCTGGTGGCCCCAATTCCAGCCCTGCAAAATCTCTGTTCTCCACCGTCCCCTTCCGCACCCAGATTGCTCAAATCCCTAATTCGCCGCCAACCCAAGAAAAAGTTCGAATCGCCCCTCGTCTCATCTCTTTCCCCACCTTTGTGTCGGATGACGACGACGAAGACGACGGTCGCGCTTCACCACCACACCAGAGCTATCTCATCTACGCCCTCGTCCACCGCACCTGATGGTCCACCGACAACGTCGGCCACCGCAACCGACGTGCCTCACAGACACCGAGTTCCACCGCATCAGGTGCGCTTCACCGACGCCGTCTCCCAGCTCACCGGGGCTACTTCACCGAGCACATCGTCGCACCTCCGCCCCCCGAGGCCGTTGGGGCTTCACCAACGGTCTCGTCCACCGCATCGTAGTGCTCCACTTGAAGGAAATATGCCCTAGAGGCAATAATAAAGTTATTATTTATTTCCTCATCTCATGATAAATGTTTATTATTCATGCTATAATTGTATTAACCGGAAACATGATAAATGTGTGAATACATAGACAAACATAATATCACTAGTATGCCTCTACTTGACTAGCTCATTAATCAAAGATGGTTATGTTTCCTAGCCATAGACATGTGTTGTCATTTGATTAACGGGATCACATCATTAGGAGAATGATGTGATTGACTTGACCCATTCCGTTAGCTTAGCACTTGATCGTTTAGTATGTTGCTATTGCTTTCTTCATGACTTATACAAAGTTCCTATAACTATGAGATTATGCTACTCCCGTTTACTGGAGGAACACTTTGTGTGCTACCAAACATCACGACATAACTGGGTGATTATAAAGGAGCTCTACAGGTGTCTCCAAAGGTACATGTTGAGTTGGCGTATTTCGAGATTAGGTTTTGTCACTCCGATTGTCGGAGAGGTATCTCTGGGCCCTCTCTGTAATGCACATCACTATAAGCCTTGCAAGCAATTTAGCTAATGAGTTAGTTACGGAATGATGCATTACGTAACGAGTAAAGAGATTTGCCAGTAACGAGATTGAACTAGGTATTGGATACCAACGATCAAATCTCGGGCAAGTAACATACCGATGACAAAGGGAACAACCTATGTTGTTATGCAGTTTGACTGATAAAGATCTTCGTAGAATATGTAGGAGCCAATATGAGCATCCAGGTTCCGCTTTTGGTTATTGACCGAGAATAGTTCTAGGTCATGTCTACATAGTTCTCGAACCCGTAGGGTCCGCACGCTTAAAGTTACGATGACAGTTTTATTATGAGTTTATAAGTTTTGATGTACCGAAGGTTGTTCGGAGTCCCAGATGTGATCACAGACATGACGAGGAGTCTCAAAATGGTTGAGACATAAAGATCGATATATTGGAAGCCTATATTTGGATATCAGAATCGTTCCGGGTGAAATCGGGATTTTACCGGAGTACCGGGGGTTACCGGAACCCTCCCGGGGGTTATTGGGCCTTCATGGGCCCTAAGGGAGAAGAGGAGAGGAGGCAAGAGGTGGGCTGCGCCCCCTCCCCTCCCTAGTCCGAATAGGACAAGGAGAGGGGGGCAGCGCCCCCCCCCCCTTTCCTTCCCCTCTTCCTTCTCCTTCTCCAACTAGGAAAGAAGGGAGTCCTACTCCTGGTGGGAGTAGGACTCCCCCTTGGCGCGCCCTCCTTGGCCGGCCGTCCCTTCCCCCTTGGCTCCTTTATATACGGGGGCAGGGGGCACCTCTAGACACACAAGTTGATCTTCATGATCGTTCCTTAGCCATGTGCGGTGCCCCCTCCACCATATTCCACCTCAGTCATATCGTTGCGGTGCTTAGGCGAAGCCCTGCGTCGGTAGAACACCATCATCATCATCACCACGCCGTCATGCTGACGGAACTCATCCCCGACACCCTGCTGGATGGGAGTCCGGGGATCGTCATCGAGCTGAACGTGTGCTTAACTCGGAGGTGCCGTACGTTCGATGTTTGGATCGGTCGGATCGTGAAGACGTACGACTACATCAACCGCGTTGTCATAACGCTTCCGCTTACGGTCTACGAGAGTACGTGGACAACACTCTCCCCTCTCGTTGATATGCATCACCATGATCTTGCGTGTGCGTAGGAAATTTTTTGAAATTACTACGTTCCCCAACAGTGGCATCCGAGCCAGGTTTTATGCGTAGATGTTATATGCACGACTAGAACACAAGTGAGTTATGGGCGATACAAGTCATAGTGCTTACCAGCATGTCATACTTTGGTTCGGCGGTACTGTTGTATGAAGCAGCCCAGACCGACATTACGCGTACGCTTACGGGACACTGGTTCTACCGACGTGCTTTGCACACAGGTGGCTGGCGGGTGTCAGTTTCTCCAACTTTAGTTGAACCGAGTGTGACTACGCCCGGTCCTTGAGAAGGTTAAAACAGAACTAACTTGACGAACTATCATTGTGGTTTTGATGCGTAGGTAAGAACAGTTCTTGCTCAGCCCGTAGCAGCCACGTAAAATTTGCAACAACAAAGTAGAGGACGTCTAACTTGTTTTTGCAGGGCATGTTGTGATGTGATATGATCAAGACGTGATGCTATATTTTATTGTATGAGATGATCATGTTTTGTAACCGAAGTTATCGGCAACTGGCAGGAGCCATATGGTTGTCGCTTTATTGTATGAAATGCAAACGCCCTGTAATTGCTTTACTTTATCACTAAGCGGTAGCGATAGTTGTAGAAGCAATAGATGGCGTAACGACAATGATGCTACGATGGAGATCAAGGTGTCGCGCCGGTGACGATGGTGATCACGACGGTGCTTCGGAGATGGAGATCACAAGCACAAGTTGATGATGGACATATCATATCACTTATATTGATTGCATGTGTTGTTTATCCTTTATGCATCTTATCTTGCTTTGATTGACGGTAGCATTTTAAGATGATCTCTCACTAAAATTATCAAGAAGTGTTCTCCCTGAGTATGCACCGTTGTGAAAATTCTTCGTGCTGAGACACAACATGATGATCGGGTGTGATAGGCTCTACGTTCAAATACAACGGGTGCAAAACAGTTGCACACGCGAATACTCAGGTTAAACTTGACGAGCCTAGCATATATAGATATCGCCTCGGAACACGGAGACCGAAAGGTCGAACGTGAATCATATAGTAGATATGATCAACATAGTGATGTTCACCATTGAAACTACTCCATCTCACGTGATGATCGGACATGGTTTAGTTGATTTGGATCACGTGATCACTTAGATGACTAGAGAGATGTCTGTTTAAGTGTGAGTTCTTAAGTAATATGATTAACTGAACTTAAATTTATCATGAACTTAGTACCTGATAGTATTTTGCTTGTCTATGTTTGTTGTAGATAGATGGCTCGTGATGTTGTTCCGTTGAATTTTAATGCGTTCCTTGAGAAAGCAAAGTTGAAAGATGATGGTAGCAATTACACGGACTGGGTCCGTAACCTGAGGATTATCCTCATTGCTGCACAGAAGAATTACATCCTAGAAGCACCGCTGGGTGCCAGGCCTGCTGCTAATGCAACTGACGACGTTAAGAACGTCTGGCAGAGCAAAGCTGATGACTACTCGATAGTTCAGTGTGCCATGCTTTACGGCTCAGAACCGGGTCTTCAACGACGTTTTGAACGTCATGGAGCATATGAGATGTTCCAGGAGTTGAAGTTAATATTTCAAGCAAATGCCTGGATTGAGAGATAAGAAGTCTCCAATAAGTTCTATAGCTGTAAGATGGAGGAGAATAGTTTTGTCAGTGAACACATACTCAAAATGTCTGGGTATAATAATCACTTGATTCAACTGGGAGTTAATCTTCCTGATGATAGTGTCATTGATAGAATTCTTCAATCACTGCCACCAAGCTACAAGAGCTTCGTGATGAACTATAATATGCAAGGGATGGACAAGACTATTCCCGAGCTCTTCGCAATGCTAAAAGCTGCAGAGGTAGAAAACAAAAAGGAGCATCAAGTGTTGATGGTTAACAAAACCACCAGTTTCAAGAAAAAGGGCAAAGGGAAGAAGAAGGGGAACTTCAAGAAGAACAGCAAACAAGTTGCTGCTCAAGAGAAGAAACCCAAGTCTGAACCTAAGCCTGAGACTGAGTGTTTCTACTGCAAGCAGACTGGTCACTGGAAGCGGAACTGTCCCAAGTATTTGGCGGATAAGAAGGATGGCAAAGTGAACAAAGGTATATGTAATATACATGTTATTGATTTGTACCTTACTAATGCTCGAAGTAGTACCTGGGTATTTGATACTGGTTCTGTTGCTAATATTTGCAACTCGAAACAGGGACTATGGATTAAGCGTAGATTGGCTAAGGACGACGTGACGATGCGCGTTGGAAATGGTTCCAAACTCGATGTGATCGCGGTCGGCACGCTACCTCTACATCTACTATCGGGATTAGTTGTAGACCTAAATAATTGTTATTTGGTGCCAGCGTTGAGCATGAACATTATATCTGGATCTTGTTTGATGCGAGACAGTTATTCATTTAAATCAGAGAATAATGGTTGTTCTATTTATATGAGTAATATCTTTTATGGTCATGCACCCTTGAAGACTGGTCTATTTTTATTGAATCTTGATAGTAGTGATACACATATTCATAATGTTGAAGCCAAAAGATGCAGAGTTGATAATGATAGTGCAACTTATTTGTGGCACTGCCGTTTAGGTCATATCGGTGTAAAGCGCATGAAGAAACTCCATACTGATGGACTTTTGGAATCACTTGATTATGAATCACTTGGTACTTGCGAACCGTGCCTCATGGGCAAGATGACTAAAACGCCGTTCTCCGGAACTATGGAGCGAGCAACTGATTTGCTGGAAATCATACATACTGATGTATGTGGTCCAATGAATATTGAGGCTCACGGCGGGCATCGTTATTTTCTCACCTTCGTAGATGATTTGAGCAAATATGGGTATATCTACTTGATGAAACACAAGTCTGAAACATTTGAAAAGTTCAAAGAATTTCAGAGTGAAGTGGAAAATCATCGTAACAAGAAAATAAAATTTCTGCGATCTGATCGTGGAGGAGAATATTTGAGTTACGGGTTTGGTTTACATTTGAAACAATGTGGAATAGTTTCGCAACTCACGCCACCCCGAACACCATAACGAAATGGTGTGTCCAAATGTCATAATCGTAATTTACTAGATATGGTGCGATCTATGATGTCTCTTACTGATTTACCGCTATCGTTTTGGGGTTATGCTCTAGAGACAGCCGCATAAACATTAAATAGGGCACCATCAAAATCCGTTGAGATGACGCCTTATGAACTGTGGTTTGGCAAGAAACCAAAGTTATCGTTCCTTAAAGTTTGGGGCTGCGATGCTTATGTGAAGAAACTTCAACCAGATAAGCTCAAACCCAAATCGGAGAAATGTGTCTTCATAGGATACCCAAAAGAGACTATTGGGTACACCTTCTATCACAGATCTGAGGGCAAGATTTTCGTTTCTAAATTCGGATCCTTTCTAGAGGAGTTTCTCTCGAAAGAAGTGAGTGGGAGGAAAGTAGAACTTGATGAGGTAACTGTACCTGCTCCCTTATTGGAAAGTAGTCCATCACAAGAACCGATTCCTGTGACAACTACACCAATTAGTGAGGAAGCTAATGATATTGATCATGAAACTTCATATCAAGTATCTACTGAACCTCGTAGGTCTACCAGAGTAAGATCCGCACTAGAGTGGTACGGTAATCCTATTCTGGAAGTCATGTTACTTGACCATGGCGAACCTACGAACTATGAGGAAGCAATGATGAGCCCAGATTCCGCAAAATGGCTAGAGGCCATGAAATCTGAGATGGGATCCATGTATGAGAACAAAGTATGGACTTTGGTTGACTTGCCCGATGATCGGCAAGCCATTTAAAATAAATGGATTTTTAAGAAGAAGACTGACGCTGATGGTAATGTAACTATCTACAAAGCTCGACTTGTTGCGACAGGTTTTCGACAAGTTCAATGGGTTGACTACGATGAGACTTTCTCACCCGTAGCGATGCTTAAGTCTGTCCGAATCATGTTAGCAATTGCTGCATTTTATGATTATGAAATTTGGCAAATGGATGTCAAAACTGCATTCTTGAATGGATTTTTGGAAGAAGAGTTGTATATGATGCAACCAGAAGGTTTTGTTGATCCAAAAGGTGCTAACAAAGTGTGCAAGCTCGAGCGATCCATTTATGGACTGGTGCAAGCATCTCGGAGTTGTAATAAACGCTTTGATAGTGTGATCAAAGCATATGGTTTTATACAGACTTTTGGAGAAGCCTGTATTTACACGAAAGTGAGTGGGAGCTCTGTAGCATTTCTGATATTATATGTAGATGACATATTATTAATTGGAAATCATATAGAATTTCTGGATAGCATAAAGGGATACTTGAATAAAAGTTTTTCTATGAAAGACGTCAGTGAAGCTGCTTACATATTGGGCATCAAGATCTATAGAGATAGATCAAGACGCTTAATTGGACTTTCACAAAGCACATACCGTGATAAAGTTTTGAAAAAGTTCAAAATGGATCCGGCAAAGAAAGGGTTCTTGCCTGTATGCAATGTTCCCTATGCTTCAGCCATAGGCTCTATCATGTATGCAATGTTGTGTACCAGACCTGACGTATGCTTAGCAATAAGCTTAGCAGGTAGGTACCAAAGTAATCCAGGAGTGGATCACTAGACAGCGGTCAAGAACATCCTAAAATACCTGAAAAGGACTAAGGATATGTTTCTCGTTTATGGAGGTGACAAAGAGCTAGTCGTAAATGGTTACGTCGATGCAAGCTTTGACACTGATCCGGACGATTCTAAATCGCAAACCGGATACGTGTTTTTATTAAATGGTGGAGCTGTAAGTTGGTGCAATTCTAAACAAAGCGCCGTGACGGGATCTACATGCGAAGCGGAGTACATAGCTGCTTCGGAAGCAGCAAATGAAAGAGTCTGGATGAAGGAGTTCATTTCCGATCTAGGTGTCATACCTAGTGCATCGGGACCAATGAGGATCTTTTGTGACAATACTGGTGCAATTGCCTTGGCAAAGGAATCCAGATTTCACAAGAGGACCAAGCACATCAAGAGACGCTTCAATTCCATCCGGGACCAAGTCCAGATGGGAGACATAGAGATTTGCAAGATACATACGGATCTGAATGTTGCAGACCCGTTGACTAAGCCTCTTCCACGAGCAAAACATGATCAACACCAAGACTCCATGGGTGTCAGAATCATTACTGTGTAATCTAGATTATTGACTCTAGTGCAAGTGGGAGACTGCAGGAAATATGCACTACAGGCAATAATAAAGTTATTATTTATTTCCTCATATCATGATAAATGTTTATTATTCATGCTATAATTGTATTAACCGGAAACATGATACATGTGTGAGTACATAGACAAACATAATGTCACTAGTATGCCTCTACTTGACTAGCTCATTAATCAAAGATGGTTATGTTTCCTAGCCATAGACATGTGTTGTCATTTGATTAATGGGATCACATCATTAGGTGATTGACTTGACCCATTCCGTTAGCTTAGCACTTGATCGTTTAGTATGTTGCTATTGCTTTCTTCATGACTTATACAAAGTTCCTATAACTATGAGATTATGCAACTCCCGTTTACCGGAGGAACACTTTGTGTGCTACCAAACGTCACAACGTAATTGGGTGATTATAAAGGAGATCTACAGGTGTCTCCGAAGGTACATGTTGAGTTGGCGTATTTCGAGATTAGGTTTTGTCACTCCGATTGTCGGAGAGGTATCTCTGGGCCCTCTCGATAATGCACATCACTATAAGCCTTGCAAGCAATGTAGCTAATGAGTTAGTTATGGAATGATGCATTACGTAATGAGTAAAGAGACTTGCCAGTAACGAGATTGAACTAGGTATTGGATACCGACGATCAAATCTCGGGCAAGTAACATACAAATGACAAAGGGAACAACGTATGTTGTTATGCGGTTTGACCGATAAAGATCTTTGTAGAATATGTAGGAGCCAATATGAGCATCCAGGTTCCACTATTGGTTATTGACCGAGAATTGTTCTAGGACATGTCTACATAGTTCTCGAACCCGTAGGGTCCGCACGCTTAACGTTACGATGACAGTTTTATTATGAGTTTATAAGTTTTGATGTATTGAAGGTTGTTCGGAGTCCCGGATGTGATCACGAACATGACGAGGAGTCTCGAAATGGTCGAGACATAAAGATCGATATATTGGAAGCCTATATTTGGATATCGGAATCGTTCCGGGTGAAATCGGGATTTTACCGGAGTACCGGGGGTTACCGGAACCCCCCCCGGGGGTTATTGGGCCTTCATGGGCCCTAAGGGAGAAGAGGAGAGGAGGCAAGAGGTGGGCTGCGCCCCCTCCCCTCCCTAGTCCGAATGGGACAAGGAGAGGGGGGCGGCGCCCCCCTTTCCTTCCCCTCTCCCTCCTCCTTCCCCCTTCTCCTTCTCCAACTAGGAAAGAAGGGAGTCCTACTCCCGGTGGGAGTAGGACTCCCCCTTGGCGCGCCCTCCTTGGCCGGCCGCCCCCTCCCCCTTGGCTCCTTTATATACGGGGGCAGGGGGCATAGACACACAAGTTGATCTTCGTGATCGTTCCTTAGCCGTGTGAGGTGCCCCCCTCCACCATATTCCACCTCGGTCATATCATTGCGGTGCTTAGGCGAAGCCCTACATCGGTAGAACATCATCATCGTCACCACGCCGTTGTGCTGACGGAACTCATCCCTAACACCCTGCTGGATCGGAGTCCGGGGATCGTCATCGAGCTGAACGTGTGCTGAACTCGGAGGTGTCGTACGTTTGGTGCTTGGATCGGTCGGATCGTGAAGACGTACGACTACATCAACCGCGTTGTCATAACGCTTCCGCTTACGGTCTACGAGGGTATGTGGACAACACTCTCCCCTCTCGTTGCTATGCATCACCATGATCTTGCATGTGCGTAGGAATTTTTTTTAAATTACTACGTTCCCCAACACCGCTGCCACTCAAGATATGCATCCATGCGCGGCCAGCCAATGCCCGCACATCACCCTCAATGGCTCTGAAGTGACCCGCACTCTAGCTAGGCGAGCATGCCCAAACACCGGCCCGAACTAGGTATCCACACATCACTCCCTTGTGCACTGTTCTGACGATGTTTGGATATCCTTTCACTGCTCTCTTAGCTTACATGCCTATGCAACTCTGACTTTAACTTTTATTTCTTCTAGAGATATCATCTGAAACAAGCAAATCCATTTTTTAGCGAAGCATGACGGCGCTACGGGGTCTGGTACACATCCTGCACACCCATATAACCTTGTAAGTATCTGTCCTCTGGTACAACATCAAGGTCGATTCCTCTTATTTGATCAACCATTCGCCATGTCAAAAATGCATAGGAGGATGCAAGGAGCACAAGGCCTGCACATCCAAGCAAGTGGTAACATGGACTTGTACATGGAACATCCCAAGCGGAAGCAGAGCTGCAGTGAGCCTGTACAACGAGCTAGCGTAAGTTCCTGCATTTCATTTAATTCGTACTGGCATTTGTGTATGATTTGTGTGAAGTGGTGGATCAACAAATTCAAGTTACCAGGGGTGAACGTTTAACTTAAAAAATACGAAGGCACTTGCACTCCGGAAATCAACATAACTTGAGAAATGTGAAGCTACATGCACTTTGAAAACCAGCTAATGATCTAGAGTAGTTCAGATTATAAACACTAAATGATGCAAGCACCAAAAAACACAAAATGCAACATGGTGTACAAGGACTACAAACATGGTCTCTACCTACTTGAATTATTCGTTCTCTGGCTGAAAATATCGAAGTTGAATTGCACCTATAACCAGTGCACAAAATGCCAATAGTTTCAAACAACAGATTAGAAAAGTATTTATGCTATGTTGTCATGATATTGGGACTTTCTGGTAGATGGCCTCGACGTTTCCTCAAGCTATGAAAATGCGCTATAATTTGCTTGTCATCAATGCCTGCAAATCTCTGTGTCTCTCAACATAGTAGATCATCATTAGACGCTAAATCCGTCAATGAGCTTGCAAAATGCTTGCATTAGATCCCTCATTAGACACTATATGTTCATCACTAGGAGCATGTAAAATGTTTGCATCAAATCCTTCATTAGCAGTCTGTTCATTACACACCTCAGGCTCAAAAACAACATGAGCTTGTATGTTTGCACCGGAAACTTGATTAGATACATCAGATTCAGTCAGTTCAGTATTGATTGGGGGAGTTATAAAATAAGTAGAAATTGGTTTCATTTTCTCATAGATTCCCTACATACAAGCAGTTTTACAACACTGTCAGGTTTAACTATTGGCCAGAAATTGAACAATTGAATTAGATATAATCAGGGATGTGATGTACCTGCTCGTTGCGCATGCTACTCTTGCAAGCTACACTGTTGATGTCTACTGCACAACCTTCTTATTGTAGAAGTTGTTGGGCCTCCAAGTGCAGAGGTTTGTAGGATAGTAGCAAATTTCCCTCAAGTGGATGACCTAAGGTTTATCAATCCGTGGCAGGCGTAGGATGAAGATGGTCTCTCTCAAGCAACCCTGCAACCAAATAACAAAGAGTCTCTTGTGTCCCCAACACACCCAATACAATGGTAAATTGTATAGGTGCACTAGTTTGGCGAAGAGATGGTGATACAAGTGCAATATGGATGGTAGATATGAGTATTTGTAATCTGAAGATATAAAAACAGCAAGGTAACAAGTGGTAAAAGTGAGCGTAAACGGTATTGCAATGGTAGGAAACAAGATCTAGGGTTCATACTTTCACTAGTGTAAGTTCTCTCAACAATAATAACATAGATAGATCATATAACAATCCCTCAACATGCAACAAAGAGTCACTCAAAAGCCACTAATAGTGGAGAACAAACGAAGAGATTATGGTAGGGTACGAAACCACCTCAAAGATCTATTAAAGAGTTCGTACTAGAATAACACCTTAAGACACAAATCAACCAAAACCCTAATGTCACCTAGATACTCCATTGTCACCTCAAGTATCCGTGGGCATGATTATACGATAAGCATCACACAATCTCAGATTCATCCAACCAACACAAAGTACTTCAAAGAGTGCCCCAAAGTTTCTACCGGAGAGTCAAGAAAACGTGTGCCAGCCCCTATGCATAGGTTCCTGGGCGGAACCCGCAAGTTGGTCACCAAAACATACATCAAGTGGCACGTGATATCCCATTGTCGCCACAGATAAACACGGCAAGACATACATCAAGTGTTCTCAAATAAAACCTCAATCCGATAAGGTAACTTCAAGAGGAAAACTCAATTCATCACAAGAGAGTAGAGGGGGAGAAACATCATAAGATACAACTATAATAGCAAAGCTCGTGATACATCAAGATCGTGCCATAGAGAGAACACGAGAGAGAGAGAGAGAGAGAGAGAGAGAGAGAGATCAAACACATAGCTACTGGTACATACCCTCAGCCCCAAGGGTGAACTACTCCCTCCTTGTCATGGATAGCACCGGGATGATGAAGATGACCACCGGTGATGGGTTCCCCCTCCAGCAGGGTGCCAGAACGGACTCCTGAGAGGTTTTTGGTGGCTACAGGGGCTTGCGGCGGCGGAACTCCCGATCTATCTTCTCCGTGGATGTTTTTAGGGTACGTGGGGCTATATAGGCGAAATAAGTCGGTCGGGAG
>NC_041385.1:239796569-239873817 GCF_002162155.2 Triticum dicoccoides
ACGCTGCCGAAGGTTTCATTCCGTTTGGACTCCATTTGATATTCCTTTTCTTCCAAATACTGAAACAGGCAATAAAACTGCAATATGGGCTGGGCCTGCGGTTAAGAGGTTAGTCCCAACAGTAATATAAAAGTGTATAATAAATCCCGTAATCATTCAAAACAGATAATAAAATAGCATGAATGCTTCATAAATTATAGATACGTTGGAGACGTATCAACTGTCCATTTGCGCAATCTCGATGCCATGCCCATGCTGCCGACGCTGCCTCCCACGCAGGCTACACCCAGGGTTAGATCTTCATCTTCTTGTCCTTCCGTTCGCTTGAAGCCCGGCGACCGCCCTCCAATGAGGGCACGAGGAAGTGCTGTGTCAGTCTGTCCAACGGCGGCTAGGTTAGGAGCGAACCAGACTGGAGGCTGGAGCGAATGAATTGGGATTTTTCCTGCTATCGATCGATATGGGAGGCGCCCTTTGTGGGCCGCGAGCCTGCTATAGGGCATGTATTGCACTTATGTTATTGGCCCACCCAAATTGAAACATTTTTCTTCATTTTTTACATTGCCTGCTCGTGCGTTGGGACGAACAAAACTAGTGTGAGCCAACCTGGACGACCCAAACTAGGTGCACACTTTCCAGCCACCTGAGGTGGCCCTCCATACGAGCCCCTATGGTGGCATCACCCCTTTTTGCGTGTATGATTGGATAGTGAAAAATATTCTAGTGGCGCTTTTGATTTACCTATAGAATGGTTGAATTGCTTGTTTCTATGAACTGAGTTCGCCAATAATGTGAAGGATTCTAGTCTTTTCATCCTATTGTAGATTGCTTAGATCTCGATATGCCAAAAGTAATCGCATGAAATATACAGTAAAAGCCAGTGTGATGTGTGTGGCTACAACTAGTCTGACTACACGCCCTCATATAACATATCAAGGATGCACCATCTTACCAGATTAAGCATTCGACTTACCAATGCAGTGTGGGAAGAAAGAAGTATTGGGACTGCGTATCCAAGCAATTGATGCCATGGACTCCTTCGTACAACCTTGTAAGTGAAAAAGAAGTTGCGATGTGCCTGTATAAAGAACTAGCGTAAGTTCAGTTACCTGCTTCTCAGAATTTTAGTTAGCCACTTATTGCAAAATTGTTCAATTACATTGCTTGGCTTAATTTAGTTTGCTACTGATTACATAATGCCACATCCTGTTAATCATATTGTAGACTGCGCCTATCTATGTGTTTGATACTTACTGTTAAGAATTACCTGTTTGCCTTAAGTTAAATATCTACTTGTTTGTTTAACTTCTTTGCTACTGCAACAACGGGTTACAATGATGTTCATAACTACTTTTTAGCATCCAATTGAAACTCTTTAATTCATTGTTTGTTTAACTAGTTTGCTGTTATAACTCCCAGTTGAGATGTTTTCCTAACTTCAACTTTTCTGAATCCAATCGGAACTTTAAAGGCAAAACAGGTTAGCCCAAGTTCAAAGAGCAAGGTCCCCATGGACGTTGCATCATCGCACAGCAGTGGCACCGGCCTAATCGTGCATTATGAATTGCCAACTGTTGATGCTCTAGAGGCTAAACTAGTGGCAGAAAGAGATTCTGCTTTTGCACTTAGAGATGAAGTTGACATGTTGAGGAAGCAAACAACACAATCACAAGCAGTACTCAAAGACAACCATTAAATACTTGGTGGATTTCAAAACGAAGCAAGCTGAGACTGACCAGATTGTTAAGGTCCTGAAGGAAAAAAGGAAATTAAATTCCTACTTGGTAAATAATAGGTGAAATGTTCTTTCCATCGTTGAATAACCTTTGTCTTGTCTGTTAATGTAATCAATTAAACCATTTTTTAGAGATCATGTAATAATTGTTTTTTTTGTTTTTTGTTTTGTAACTTTATTTGAGCACAAGTCTGTATTAATTGATAAGACTCGGAGACATTTCATTTGGATTGCTGTGCCAGACCTACAAATATGCCAATCGGGCTAAATGTGCATTCAGCAATAGTAGTAGTATAGATGGACCATAAGTGGCACGCATCAGAAAGGGCCAAGATGCTGGCTAAATAAAGGATGTTGTTGTATCCAAAAAAAGTACAGCGGCCTGGCTTATGTATGTTAGTTGATATTATTGATCCATATACTCTATAAGTGTTTATATGTGTGTTAGTTCTGTACATTCTTCGTTGATTGACTTGGTTTTTGAATCTTGATACATCGCTTGTGTACATATCTAAATGGGAGTACACATTATGCTGCGTGTGACATTTGAGTTGGACATGAAGTGTTCCAAATATTTGAATTCACCTTAAACTGGATTCTAGCTTCTGAATTTGAGTATCGGCATTTGCAAACCATATTCGTATATGACAGTGGAATACATCTTTGTCGTCCTTTTGAATATATATAAAAACACATAGAATTATAAAGATTCACATAGGAATACAAAATGGATTCGAATTTAGTTGCCAGGGTAAACGTGGATGTGTATTGTCCCAAATTGGAAAGAAGCGGCAAAATGTCCACTCCCACGTCGGCTGCCCGAAGCCAAGTGTTTGGGAGATGGAAATTACTGTCTACCCATTACACGGACAATCCATCGGCCCGATTTCCACTGCTCTAAATAGGGGTAGGTTAGTAACTTCAATTGGACATGACACGACTGCCTCTGAGCCCATTCCGACACGGTGGGCGTCAAACATGGGCGGGAAATCACATTTGATTCAAGCTTGTCCGAAAGACCTCTATTTCTCCCTCCATTCCCCATTCATACACGGTGGGCGGCAAAACAAACTTGACTCGGCCGAAATCGATGTAGGCAAATGTTTTCAATAGGGGCAGGTTTGTAACTTCACTCAGACGTGATACAACCGCCCTACCTGTCAGCCCCGTTCATACACCGTGGGCACCAACCATGGGCGCCAACCACCCTCTCCTCGCCCGAAATAGCACTGGGCAAATATTGGCGAGACGTCCAAATTTCAAACGGGGGCTAAGTTCGTAACTTCCCCACATTTCAGACAGGCGCGTCCCAAAAACATGGTTCCCCGTACCTCTCCCTCCATTTTCCCATTCATACACTGTCCGTGCTAGAACACCCCATCCACACACCAGCCTCCATCCGCCACCCCATCCATCGCTTCCATCCTCCACCACATCCATCGCCACCGTCCTCCGCTGGAGCGCCTACCAAGACCGCGTCGTCCACTGCTAGAGATGGACGTTTCTCATCCACGGCAACGGACCAATAGCCTTGCATCACGTCCTCTCGCTTCATCGGCGCTGTCGTCCTCTTTGTCGGGGCCGCTCAGACGACCTTCTCTTCCACCGCAACGGGACTTATCCCCCGATGCACCTGTCTACCATCGCAGATCTGCTTCAACGCCACCGACAGCCATCGCACCCCCGATGCCTACACGGCACTACAAGAGAGGTGGTACTTCATATCTCCTAAACGTTTTGATCTCAACGAGAAAATAGATCTTAACTTGGTTAATTACTCTACTTTCTTTTCAGCTCTTAGAATTTACTCCCTCCGTCCCATAATATAGGAACATTTTGACACTAGTGTAGATACACTAGTGTCAAAATCGTTCTTATATTATGGGACGGAATGAGTAGTTCTTAGAGGCAAACAATGGATGCTAAATATCATTTCTCCGGTTTGCAGCTTCAAATCTGCCATGGCACAGCCATAATACAGTTTAATTGATCATGCTTAGGGTTTAATTGATCATGTTGGTTCCATGGTGGTTTCTTTAATAGAAATCGGAGGGGAAACACTCTTTTGCTAAAAAAAATGCTTCGAGTTTCCCCCTTTTATGATCACTATATGATCAGAATATGTGCTTTGTGTCATAATAACACTGCTCCACCCATCAAGCTAAACAAGCTTAGTGTCTGTCACCGCTGTCCGGGCGCGTTGCCGTGCCTACTTTTCCAGTCCGTTCAGGGCTCAGGCATGCAGCACCCACCAAGCCAACCCGATTTATCCTGAGATACGTCCTCAACACTCAGCAGCCACTCCTCATCACCCATTTTCTAATTGATTCATTACTCATTAGACAGGACTGTCATTAGGGTTTGTTGTGTTCTCAATGCTACCTACACTTAATGGTTCAGATGTATTTCGGTAATCTTTAGTACCTCTAAAGTTCACAGGGTTTTCAAAATTCCGGCCCTCGGAACAGACACTAGTCATTTTGGATTGTTGGTCGTAGTGACATTGACCCAGATTACTACTGCAAGCCAGGTTTGTTGACAATTTTACTTTTCTTTCTTACTCATTCGATATAATACCAATTATTCACGTCAATTAGTTGCAAACAATAGGTGCTAGACAAACTTCTTCATTCATATTTTGGACGGTCTCTTACTGTAGTTACAATTCTGCATACTTGTCCTAGTAAGCTCACAAATAAATGATTGATTCACTACATCTATGCTTGCCTTGTCATATTTGTTGTCAATATTCTTTTAGGGTGGACCACCCTGTTTCTAAATACTGGAACCGTAGACATGAGTGAATAGTATTTCTCTATGTGATCTCTTCCATCATGTGTGGGCAACGAACACTGCATTGTATAGAAAGAAAGTGTCATTTCCAGCTTTTACATAGGTTTCGATCTTTTACATGGAATACAATCTTCCTACTTGCTTTGTGTTGCACTACCAACACTCCACCCTTGAAGCCAAACATTATGACACTCATAATTGCTTAGTTTCTTTGTTCAAATACGAATTTCATATGATTCTAATGTTCCTACTTCAGTTTTGAAATGTGTGCCTGCCTGTTATAGAGACATAAGGGGTTTGTATTTCTGTGTGTGGTCTGGTAACCACGGTTGGGGGGTGAACTTTGCATATGCAGGGGTTTATAGGGAGACACTCTTCGAGTTGACCGCAATGCATTCCATAGATAATCTAACTACTTTTTATGTTTCATGAATCTCAGATTCTAAACAGCATCATAACGATTATGAGCTTGCGCGCATGAAAAGAATAAAGCAGAACAATGCCATGGATGTCAAACTTGGCATTAAGGGACTGAAATCAAGTCTGGATGCAATGCAACCGCTCTCCACCTACAGATTCATGCTCATAATATGATCCTAACAGTGATTCTGAGCTAGAGGGAGACCTAAGTCAATGTAGCTCCCTAGTGGAGGATTCAGAGGAAGATGCCCTATCTTATTCACTCATCAAGGTACTTACTCTAACTTTCCAAGGTTACATTGCTCGCACATATCTTGCAACTGATGCTTTGCATTGCTTCTACTTTGTTGAATTGCCGTTAGCTTAGTTTACACATCGTGTATGTGAATATGCCCTGCCTATCCATTTTCAGTACATATTCCATCTGTCATCATACCATATTTATCCATTCAAATGTTGTTCTTGTGTATCAGACGTTCAAAAGGAAGAGGGCGATTGCTGATCGTGGAGGAGCACAAGCAAAGTATTTGGAAAAGGTAGTGGCACCTGATAAATCAAATAGCTCATTAGGTGTAGTTGCAATATCACCTGACCCACAAAACACCCCAACTCTAGCAGACTCTAGCCCTACTACACTGGTCATTTCTGATGCCCCAACTCAGCAGACCCCAACTGCAGCAAGCAATATGATTATGCCAGTTGACATAGCACCAGCTGTACGACGCAAAACCCCCATTCCAGCAAAGAGTGCACCAAATCCAGTTGCCAAATCCCTTTTCGAACCAGAGAGAGCCCCAATTGCAACAAATAGGACCCTTGTTCCACTACTAGGGAAAAGCCTAGCAGCAGCGCGGGTACCGGCGCTACTAATAAGGCGCTACAGCTAACGTATAGCAGTAGCGCATGTTGTCCCACGCTACTGCTATACATGAATCGTTGTAGCGCTCTTTAGAAAAGGGCGCTACTGATATTATCTGCAGCGCTGTTTACAGGAAAGCGCTACTGGTAAGGCGGCAGTACTGCTAAATATCCCCCTCTCGCTACTACTAGTTTTATTAGTTTTTTTCCTGCATATTTGTTTTTATTTGTTTTGTATTTGAATTGGCTTTATACAATAATCTTTAGCATATCATACACATACAAATGTAATCATATCATATACATACAATTAGTCTCATCAAATCATGTCATCATCATAATCATCATCCAACACAAAGTGGTCTCTCGTCATCAATCTCGAAAATAGCGATACAAGTCTCGATTACTTGCAAATACATCGTCATCCATCTAAACAATGATATACGCGAGAAGAGCTATCACTTTGAGTACATGAGTTCGTATCCCTCTCTCGCATTAGCGTGAACCTAAACTAACTACTGCCTGTCGCTCGGAAACCGGAAACCGATACACCTGGGCCTGACACCCCGGCCACTTGTCGTATATATACTCCTGGCGTAGCACTTCTTCGCCATCTCTGATCTATGCACCTGCATTGTCACATGAGTCGATGATATGCAACATATATAGTTGATCAACAGAAAGAGATAGACTTGGCAAAAATTGAAACAACATATCATAAGCATAAATAACAAAGTTCATCGTACCCAAAATGCCCTAACTAGAGTGATTTTCGCTAGTCGAGGAGGAGGACGGTTTAATTACATCACAAATAAAGTTTCACCATGCATAACTCAAAGTTTTGTCATACAGAAAGTATGGACTAAACGTACACATTGTCATATATCGACAATCACTCCACCATGTCGTGCCATCCATCCATGTCAGGGAGATAGTCCTCGAGCTTAGTGAAAGGCTTCATGTCGAGACGCTGAGAGGCTATCCATGTTCGGACATCTTCCCGCGACATTTGTCCTTCTCCGTAGAACATCCTTGTTTTTCTGACGACCTCCTTCATGATGATTTGGGCAAGTTCACGCTGGATGTTATAGAACTCAGCTCGAAGTCGATGATCCTCGATATCTCCTATGTCCTTTGCCCATTGCAGAATATGGGCATCGCAGATCTAGGTGACATGTGAAGGTTCTGGTGATCCCGTCTGTACTCCAG
The DNA here is from genome assembly GCF_002162155.2 of Triticum dicoccoides. Taxonomy (NCBI): domain Eukaryota; kingdom Viridiplantae; phylum Streptophyta; class Magnoliopsida; order Poales; family Poaceae; genus Triticum; species Triticum dicoccoides. The sequence continues at coordinate 239,803,585 of NC_041385.1, forward strand.
CATGTGGTGTAGGACATAGAATCCATCATTAAGAGAATCGTTCGGTTGCTGGATGCAGTAGAAGTCGGTCTTACGGCTGAAGGCGGCCCTGCCGCCCCTTCTCTTCTTGTCCCTAACCTCTCCACCCCTTGCTTGGTAGTAAACCATAGCACTATCAAGAACATCTTTGATGTGGGTGTAATCCTTTTTGTGAATGTTCTTCGACGAGTCCAAGTAAAGAGCGTGGGAGAATCGGGGGTAGAGGATGATGAGGACGGCGTGCCCGCCGCTGTGCAAAATAAGTACACCTCAAATTAATTAGCCTCCACCGTGCAAATGAATTATTGAAATCGAAGGAAGGATAGCAGCACGGATGACTTACACGGGATGATAAGGCACGAGAATCGCCTCCTTGTCCTTATTGGCAAGCATGAAACTGACGATGTAATCCCTCGCGTATTCACGCTGCTCTGCACAAATCCCAAGAAGCCCTCATGCATGTAGTACGGGTCAGCGACACAGATATGACGTATCTGCTCAACCCCAATGATGTAGTTCATGTCAAGGCATAAAGGCGGACAAACGTAAAATCCAGCTTCTTCACGTGAAACATGTCGAATATATAATCGAATCGGAGGAAGAACTTATCCGCGGGGAAGCTGTCGACGTACGACATTTGCCGCGGAACATTAACCACGTAGAGTGGGTATCGTGGATCTTTCGAGGCGATGAGGCCTTTCTCTACCCGCAACACATTGTCATGAAGTCTCCTTAGATCGCCGAATCTGGCCCGTAGCGCTGTTGCAGGTAGGATTGGTTGACAGGGGATATGCCATTTATCCGCATCGGGGATATCTATACGGTCCTGAAGCCGAGGCTGCTGAGGCGGCTGGATCATAGAATCAGCTTTCTTGCATTTCCTCGCTCTCTTCCTAGACTTCTTTACTACCGGAAGGTCGTCAATAATACGTTGAGATGGTAATTCAGGCACCGACTCATGACGCTCAAACCCTGAGGAGGCGCCAGTATAGACATACTGTTCAGCGCCATCGTCATCCTCATCCTCATCCATGGCGACATCATCAGCGACTAATGGAGCCTCCTCCTTACCCCGTTCGCTATCACCCAACCTGACACCCGACGCTAATTGGGTAGGTGGGGTGTTGATGTTCATACCTTGCTGAGGCTGCGTGCTCGTGGGTGTGCTCCCGGCCGCCTCCAGACGAAGCAGACTCTTTGGCCACAACAGGACCCACCCATTGCAAAAATCACCAAGCCGCCGCGGGGTCTTGTCGTCATCCCCCACTAGTATTAGAGGAGGCAAATTCTCGTGGCCCGGTTTGACACTGGCCACGGAAACCTTGAAGACGTTCGGGGGGATCGGCGGGCTGTGGAACAATGGTTCCTTCGGCTCCATTATCGTCGCCTTCCCCACGTCCACCTTCTGTTCGCTGATGGTGTACAATATGGTGCACGGGGTTTCGTCGGCCTGCAAAGAAAAGTCTGCGACGTGAGACATCCGAAAGGCAAAGAAAACGGGAGATTATACATTTATATTGAAGGGGGCCGGTGTGACAGATACCGTGAGGGCGTCGAGCTTAGCCAAAGACGAGGCACCACCGAGCACGTCCGGTGCGGGATTCGGTGTGGGAGCTGGTGCGGGAGCCGGTGCAGGAGCAGGTGCGGGAGCAGGTGCTCCCAAGAAGTCAGCAAGGGGAAAGTCCTCTGCATTTTTTTCTAGATTTTGCCTTGTCCAAGTGAAAACGCCCGTCACCAAGGAAGTAGACAAATTTGCAACCACCTGTTTTGCGGCAGCTACCGCTGTTGCGACTGTCTGAGATGATTTCTTCTCAACCGCAATCTCAACTTTCTTGTCGATGTTTTCTTCAGTTAACCTCCGTCTTTCCTTTCTCTCCTCCGTGGTCTCACAGTAGTACTTCTTCCACGTGGCGCCGTCTCCGACACCGTGCATGCATCCATACGACGGTCGAGTATCCACCGGTTGTCGTTTCAATATGTTCAACACCCGGTTGAATGGAGTGTCCCACATGGGCCTCGCCAATGCCTCAGACGGCGAGTCGCTTTCGGCCGCAATCCGGTGCTGCTCTCTCTGCAAAAGGCACAAGGATCATTTACAAATATGACTAACGTGTCTAGTCGAATTGATCAGAAACTAAAATTACCAGCAGTCTCATGAACTCCGTAATGACCGGTGTTGTCTCGTAAACCTTCTTCACTAGGTCCCAACGGTGTCGGGCCCTCAGGACGTCACGCTCCTGCGGGACGGTGAAATCCGCCAAGGGGTCTGGGATGCCCAGACTCGCGGCTTCCGCGTCCTCCTTGGCCCATTTGGACCTCTTTCCGCCGTAACCACGGCTTCCGAGGTGGTGGCTCCCAATGTTCCTCTTTTGAAGCCCCTTCATGTACTTAGACTTTTTTTTGGCAGCTTCGGCCTCTCAAGCCTCCTTGAATATTTGAAACTGCTCTTCTGTGATTGTTGGATTATCCTTTACAATCTCGGAGTAGGGTTCCTTGTCGTTGATCTTCGCTTTCACTCGATTTTTTTAGGCGGCCAACGCTTCGCTAAACTTGGTCATGGCGTGTTTGTTTATCTTCTTCATTGCCGGGTCCTCGTCTGGATCTTCATAATCCTTCTCATTCCGGCCCGGGAACAAGAATATCTGCTGAAACTTCTTTAGGAGGGAGCTCCTCATATTTTCTATCTTCTGTAGTTTCTCATCGTTGATGGTGGCGGTTGTCCGTATGATGCAGCCTATTTGATTGCTGTAGCATGCGCGCTCTTCCTCGGGCTCCTTTGGCTCAAAATTGCCGTCATCCACCTCTATGACCACCAGTCTAGTAGTCTTGAGTTTATTAGGAACCCGTTGCCTCTTTGCTTTCGGTTCTACACTGGCTCCGCTCCCCGAGGCAGCACCGGTCTCAGTGCCGGTCTCGATGCCGGTCTGAATCTCAGCGCCGGTATCAGTCTCAGCACCGGTCTGCGTGTCGGTCTCAGTCCCCGATGCCACCGGTGGGCCCAGCAACAACGTCGGTTGATCGTCGGTAAGGCTAAAAAATTCGTGTGCCGCCCGGTAGACGTCGTCGCAATCACCAGAACCCTATCCTTCATCGTTGCTAGCCATGTTTCCCATGATTAAATCTAGTCAATTAATTCTAGACCTAATAAAATGAATAATGACATAAAAAGGACTATTGTTTTGCAGGAATGTTGACTCCTTCCTGGTGTGGCAAATCCCGGGCACTCGATATGTCCTAGTTTGTAGCACAAGTCATGCCGAAATTCACGGAAAATTTCGGCATGACCTTTGCTAAAAAGTGGACAAATCGAGAACCTGAAATTTGCCGGAACAGAAATGAATCAACATTCTGGCAAAACATAGGCCACTCAGCATCATTCCCTGGAAATATCAAAGCCACTTGGGCACAGTCGAACAACTTCAATAAAAAGATATAACATGAGCAAACACTATTGAGGAATTTGCATATAACATGGCCACTTCAATGAAAAGATATAATCAACAATAATGAAATATGCAAATGAACATCAATGACATATATCATATAAAAATAATCTTGTTTTTTGTTTACATATCAACAATTAGTTTGACCAAGTTTTTGAAAAGAAAAACAATTGTATTTTTTGTTTATAGCTAAATACCATAGCTACTTTTTTTATTTATAGCTAAATACTTTTGTTTTTTGTCTAAAGCTAAAAGTCTAGGAACAACATTTTCTCTAACCCTTTTGACCTCACCAAAATTTCCACAGCAAGACCTTAGTACCTACACCCAGTTTCTTCAAAAATATTCAGGTCCATAGTCCAAATAATTCAAATTTCATTTGAATGAAATTTGGAAGAAATTCAGGTCCGTAGTCAAAATATTTTTTATAGCAAATTGTTTTTTGTTTATACCCTCTGTTAATTTAAATATAAATGCTACTATTATTTATATACCCTCTATTAGGTTAAAGCTAAATGGAATTACTGTTTAGGAATTTTCATAAAAATTGCCCTAGCTAATTTCCTAAAAAAATTGCTAATCATTTTTCCTAAATGATATAAAATGCCTACTGCCCTAAAAAAATCTAGGGTTCATCTGAACACCTAGGGTTCATATGAACATCAACACAGTATCAACATATATATAATTGCCCTAGCAGAGAGAAAGAGGAGGGTAGGGGACAGGAGAGGCATAGCCTTACGGTCGGCGGCGAGGGCAGGCTCTGGCTCGGGCAGCGGCGGTAAGGTCGAGGGCGGCGGCGGTGAGCTCGAGGGAGGCGACAGTGAGGTCGACGATGGCCTCGGGTGGCGGCTGTGAGGTCGAGGGGGCGGCCTCGGGAGGCGGCGGTGTGGTCGAAGGCGGCGGGCGGTGGCGGTGTGGTCGAAGGCGGCCTCGGGTGGTGGCGGTGTGGTCGAAGGCGGAAGGGCAACGGCGGTGATGGAGCAGTTGGGGGACAGGGGGGAGTAGAGAGGGGGGGGAGGACTTAGCGAAATTTTGAGCCTGGGCTGCCGGGATTTGAGTCAAACTAGCAGTAGCGCGTTTTGCCGAAACGCGCTATAGCTAAGATAGCTATAGCGTGTTCCAGAGAAACGCACTACATCTATCCCTTTCTGTTTTCTTTTTCTTTTTATTTTCTTTTCTTTACGTTTTCTTTTTTTCATTTCTTCTTTTTCTATTTCTTTCATTTTCATTTACTTTTCTACTTATTTTTCTATTTATTTTCTTTTACATAGCAGTAGCGCTCTATAGCAAAAATGTGTTGCTACAATGTTTTTAGCAGTAGCGTGCTTCTGGGAGAACCGCTACTACTATTCCTAGCCTACCGGCACTAGTGAGGGAATTTTAGTAGTAGCGCTTTTTTGTGAAGATGCGCTGCTGCTAAAACAATGGTTGTAGCGTGGTTTTGCAACAAGCGCTACTACTAAGTAGCGCTAGCGCCGAGTTTTGACCAACGCTACTGCTATACCTCTGTGTATAGCGTTTTCCCTAGTAGTGCTCCATTTTTTCCTAGTTTAGAAGATGAAGCTTATGTTGTTGTCGGGAACTTTGTGCGCATCTTTCCTTCATGGAAAGATTATACCGTAGACACAGAACAATTTCCAGTCTTCCTCTGCGACTTACGCGGAAGTAATGTACTAATGTTATTCATGGTCATTACTGCATATGTTTCTGCTCACAGAAGACACAAGATTTCATTCTTTTAAATAGGCGAGGAGCAAACTGGATTGTGATGACGAGCAAGGGTTGGTTGCGCTTTTCAAGCACTCGTTGATGAAGTATCATTCGTACCTAAGGCAAGCGCACTTCGATGGCAAGCCTCTGAACAAAATTTCTGTAAAGTCTCCGGTGCTACATTTATGCGACGGTGACTGGAATAATCTTGATACACATTGGTCTCGGCTGCAGCGTAAGGTACTGTCTATGATATCACATCACAATTTGAACTACATTTCTGCATTTGCCTTATTGTCTCACTTGTACGAAAACTGTTAGCAGAAGAACATTCATTCTCAAGGGAACACAGAATCTCGCAACTATACTGCACACTGCGTTGCTCTTGTGAGTACCTCTTGACCTGTATGACCATACTTACTTTCATAGTTGTTTGATTATGTAGCATCACTTCACATGTTAGCCTCGTAATCGTCCATTTGGTGGACATTATAAGATCCGTATGGACTCTTACATAAATTTAGAATCAACCCAAAGCTTTTGAATTGGTTTAGCTCTGCAGTCCTCTTCTAAGGACTGAACGTGGTCTATCACTATACTTACATTAACAGCTACTCCCTCCGGCCCATAATATAAGAATGTTTTGTACAGTACACCAGTGTTCAAAACACTCTTGTATTATGGGAAGAGGGATTGGTTCATTTTGAAGCATTCTGCATCTTATCTCCCTCGCCCACCATTTACTAAAAAAGATCAGATCTATATTTAATCTTCCAACAAGTAGAATACACACACAATGTCACTGCAGAAGTATAGCCCATTGCTCTTGTCAGTACATTTTGTCCTGTAACGTTGTACTTCCAGGGATTGGTAGTTGATTATCTAGCATCAATCTGCATCTTATCTTCATTATCCTCTATCCCTTCCAGTATTATCATATCTATAATTACTCTCTACAAAATGTAGAGTACATGCAATGCTTATGAAGAAGATTCTATGCTGAAATTCTTGAGTTATCCTTCCCTTGACATGGAGAAGGGCATTATAAAGCTGGTGTTAACTGTTAATGTAAGTTAGTCCTTCTAAAGCCTTTATCCTCAACTGCTATTTAATTTTCTCATACTCCCTATCGTTTACTTCTGTTTCTACCAAAATGCATGTTCGCAAGAATCGTAAGTTCTAATACTTGTAAAACCAAATTCCTTATTCATACCATGCACATTACTTAATACTCCCTATATGTATGCTTGTTTTTGTGGATCTATAATCCAGTGTGTGGTGAAGCAGCCCACGTTTGCACCTTGTCATCTCCTGTTTTATCTTACTGATGTGGCTGATGATATGAACAACATGCCATGCACATTATATAATGATTTTATTTGCCCTTCATCTATGCTTGTTATGTTGACATGGTAATCCAGTAGTGTGGTGAAGCTCCCCGCATTATGAACAATGCCATATTATGCTATTGATATTTTGAACTTACTCTTTATTTTCTAATTTGAAATTGGATGGAATTGACAACACATTTATCATCTTCGTTTATACATGTGCAAAATCTGTCATCTCTCTGCTTTGTTTCAGGGTGATATGCCTGATGGCATGCACAAGTCTGCTGAAGGCTGTGAGACAAACCCAACATATATTGCAGCAAAGAAGGCAAAACATCTTGAAGATAGCGAGACAACCCCAAAGTCTTGTCTTGATGTAGTGTTCAAGTTACTTGAGACCAACAGTCAGACAAGCTCACAGAATTCATTGTCTGAATTAGTTTGACTTCTTCAGTCCCAAGTTCTAGCAGAAAGGCATTCTGCAACTCAACTTAGACTTGAAGTCCTATCTCTAAGAAAGATTGCAGAGAACACCAATGAGAACCTCATCCCTAAACAGCTACACCTGGAAGCTATGACCGACATGCTAGGCTGGTCTCATAGCCTTGCTCAGCAGCTTGCGCAGCAGTTCCCCCACAAGGCTAACTTTCTTGAAATTTCTTGGAAGTGGTCTCGGTTCAGTATTATTTTGTTACACTGCAATGGTGCCCAGTTTTTGTAATCTGCTTCTTTGTTGCAATTTATGATCACTGCTGGCGAACTTCGATGCCTAGTGGATGTAATATACCTTAAATCCTTTATTGTATAATGTAGGTTTATTCTTAGTTACTATACCGTAATTTCTTTATTGTATAGAGTAGGTTTGTTCTTAATTCCTACTAGTTACTGCCATCATCCGCTATCTGAAAAAAAATCAGATGCAGTCGACCGGGCCGAAACATTAGACTCTAACGGGCCTGGTTTTTAGCGGGCCACAATTGGGCCGGCCTGCGTCTTTCTTGGGCCTGAATGATTGGGGCCTTCACACATTGCGCCAGACCCAAACTTAGACCGGCCTATATTTTAGTTGGGCCTTTTGTCGACCCAGCGCTTAGTTTGGCCCTGGTAGTGTTGGTCCATTAACAGGCTAAATATTGTACTGGCCTATTACGGCCGAGATGAAACCACGGGCCTGAAATGTAAACCGGGCCTTTTGGGCCCAGTTAGCTCACGGGCCGTTACCAGGCCGAAACATATCTCGGGCCTTAGTTGGCTCACTGGTATCATGGGCCTTTAAGAGACCGAAAGCTTAGTACAGGCATCAACGGGCCGAATTACACGACAGGCCTTTAACAGGCCCAAAGTCATGTTGGGCTTAACTGTTGCCACCTTTAGCACGGGCCGTTAGTGGGCCCGATGTCCCGTCGGACCATATATGGCCCATGGGCAGCACGGGCCATTCCCAGGCCGAAAGTCACATCGGGCTGAAATGGGCCATGTCTACATCAGGCCTCTAACAGGCCGAAAGTCACTGGGCTGTAGTTGGGCCCAAATATTCGGTGAAAAATTAACGGGCCAGATCTGGCTTCGGGCCGCAAATGGGCCCAATTATTGGGCAAACAATTAACGGGCCAGATCTGGCTTCGAGCCGTAAATGGGCCCAAATATTGGGCGAACAATTAATGGGCCAGATCTGGCTTCGGGCCGTAAATGGGCCTTTATTAAGCAGGCTATTATTGGGCTGGCCCACTAGTACCTGATTAAGTACTACGGGCCTTTGACTGGGCCGGCCTTTTTAACCTATATGGGCCGCTGTTGGGCCCAGCCACGTGTCGACGTATCATAGGCATGTATCCTCCAATGGACGGGCGACATCTGGCCCACTGAAGAGCTGACAGGTGTTCCCTTCGGCCAGTCCGAATTTTACACGTGAAAATTTCCCATTGGTCAGAGCTTATAACGGGTTATCGGATCCAAAATCCGACCTGATAGCTTAACGGCGTTCCGTTACGGTGGATGCCACGTATCGGTCACCCTTGACGAGAGCACTTCTGTGACGCGCGATTTATCATCATGGAAGTGGACACTTCCGTGATGATGATTTTGGTAATGTCATAGAACACTTCTACGACAGCACAGGTATGACTATCTTGATTCCGTCATAAAATCTTCATGGATGTACATGCATCACAAAAAACGCGACCTACTATGACAAACACGTATCATCACGGAAGTGCTTTTTTTGTAGTGATCCCAACTCCCATGCATCGGCAACCCCACAAATCTATATGCCGATGAACAACATGATGAGTTCGGTTAATCAAGTTGAAACACCCTATGTAGGAACTTTCAATGGCATGCAACATAGTGTTTCATCTTTTTATTCATCGGCAACTAATTTGCAACATGTTAATCCAAACATGCTAGTGGATAGGGGAATTGGCGATGCTACTACTAGTTATTCGGCCAATTACCCTCAAACATCGTATGCTACACCTCATGCTACTAGTTTTTTGGCACCATACGCAACTGTTGATGTCCATAATTTGGCTCTGCACCTTAATGGTCATGGCCGAATAAGTGAAACTTCTACAGGAGCACAAATGTCTTCACCTACTATCATGGCATATCATGTTCCCCTACACAATTACAGAATTTCAGCAACATCTCATTGCCGAAAGAGTCTAAGAGCATTGGGGGGCAACCATATCTAGACTGGGTAGTTAAGAACAAGCTTACATTCTCTTGGGATTTGTGCAACTCTATTTGAAAGGAACTAATAGAAGGCGGGAAGCCTCATGATTTTGCTGCAGTAAAAGCTAGAGTTGTGCAAATGATGCAGTTGTCCAGTGTTGTACCATCTAGTGCACCCCGTATTGGGGGGCAATCTCATGAGGAGTGGATGGAAATTGAGATAAAAAGTTTAAAGCTCGCCAAGCTGAGATGTGGGATAAAATTAGACAAGAGCGAGAAGCCTTGCACATTAAAAAAGATAAAGTTATTGATTCAGGTAACAAAGAAAATTCGGTTATTGGAAAAGCCGAATCAAGTAGTATATATTCTGAGTCCATCAAATCCAAAGAGCCAAGCATTATTGAGAAAGTGCATGGAAAGCATAGCACACTACTAAAAAAAGGCCTACTAATGGCGCACCAGTTTTGCCTACTAATGGCGCACTACTGGTGCACCATTAGTAGCATGCCACTAGTATTTTTTACTAATGGCGCACCACTGGTGCGCCATTAGTATGACTAGAGGTGCGCCATTACTATCCGACTTAGTAATGGCGCACCACATAGAAATGCGCCATTAGTAATAATTTTTTTTATTTTTTTTCAAATTTTTTTTTATTTTTTTTCAAAATTTTTTTTTCATTTTTTTCTTAATCTCAGGTCAAATCGCACTCCGTGGTAAAACTTCCCGAAAGGTCACCCATCCTCACACTACTCCAATCCAAGCACGCTTAACTTCAGAGTTCTATCCAACCCCAGCAATAGCTCACCTCACAGGCACTTGTTGATATATGTAGCATATCAATCCTATTATACCTTGTTGATGTCTAGGACTTTGTTCATGTTCATGACTATGATGAAATTTTCAAAAATATTTCAAACTTCCCGGTCATATTACGTATCCTTTTTTGAAAAAAAATCAAAAAAAATTCAAAACCAATTTTTTTTGCCTCTAGATCTTGAAAGCCCCGTAAATTTTTTCCTGTTAGGTTTTTGGGGATTTTGAAAATGTTTAACGGGGTTCCCCGAGTTAAATTCGGATGTAACTTTTCGAGTAGATGCTCTTTCATATAAAAAACTTTTTAATCCGAGTTCATATGCAAAAGTTATGCCCATTTTACAAATTTCCAGAGAGATTTTGCAAATAAAGTCGAAATTCATATTTGTAAATTTTCCCAACAACTAGACCACATATTACATGGGAAACTTATTTTCTTTTATTTTTTTGACATTTCCATCATTTTCTTTTATTTTTTTAAAACTAAAAAGGCGGTCCAGGGGGGGTGCATTCGGTGTTGGGCCAAGTTAGTAATGGCACACCGTGGGTGTGGTGCGCCATTACTAGTTAAACTAGTAATGGCGCACCACCCCACGGTGCGCCATTACTAGTTTTGAAAAAAAATAAAAAAATGAATTTTTTTTGAACTTTTTTTTGAAAAAAACTTAGTAATGGCGCACCAGTGGACAATGCGCCATTACTAGTTAAAACTAGTAATGGCGCACTGTCCACAGGTGCGCCATTACTAACAATTTTTTTTATTTTTTTTACTTTTTTTTAAAAACTACTAATGGCGCACCGTGGGTTGAAAAAATTAAATTTTTTTTTTACTAATGGCGCACCGTGGGATGTGGTGCGCCATTAGTATTTGCACACTAATGGCGCACCAACACATGGTGCGCCATTAGTATTGAGTAATGGCGCACCACATGTACAGTGCGCCATTAGTGTCCATCCCATCTATAGCCCTTTTCCTAGTAGTGGCAAAACAACCATGCTTGATTTTTCTGAAATTAATGGAACCTACTTCCTGCCCTATGAGTTTCGTGCCATAGAAATTGACGAGCTTTAAGGACAAGAACAAGTAGCCGAACAAAGTTCGGATGAAAAAGATCTTCAAATTTATGATGCACAGAATCAAGAAGAAAATTGTGACGCGGTGTTGGGATGCCATCCAAAAGCAAAGCATGATATTATTCATGCCATGCAATCATCGTGCTCTCCCAACATATTTGAAGAGGTACGTCTAGTAAGTAATTTACCTATTTTCATATTTGGTCACAACTTTATTGTTGATGCGACTATTAGAAAAATTCTCATAAGTAATTTTCAAAGACCAATGAAGAAGGGTAATTTACTTATTACCAATAAAATTGTTACTAAGCATGTCAGTTAATATATTGTACCATTCAAAGAGACCGCTTGTGACTTATTACTGCGGCCAAAGCATTTCCCATTGCTTTATTTAAAGTTCATATCTAATTGGGTAGCTTTGCTTGCTTCATACTTGGCTACGCATGGTCTCAATTGAGACGTGTATGTTCCAACTACTTTGATTTCAGAAATTTAAAGCCAAGGTTAAAATCGTTTGGGAAAACCGATGCCAGTACAGTTTCTTATTTAAGGACATCGGAAAATGAATGCAAAAGAGAATTCATAGCCGCATGGGAAGATGCCAAATCGGAACCATTCGTTTGCTTAACTCCAAAGCCGTTCTCACAACAATATCGGCTAGAAAACAAAAGGTATAGCTTCAATTCAAACATGTGTGATCAAATCTTTGATTTGTCGTTGAAAAATAATTACATTAGAATTCTTGATCACCATATCAAGCCATCTATCCAAGGACAAATGTATTGTAAGTTGCATGATTCGTCCAAGCATAATTTTGAGGACTGCCACATGTTTCGTCAAATAGTTAAATCGGCCATTGAAAAAGGACGATTGAAATTTGTTGAAACACCAACAGATGACCACTCTATTCCGATTGGTCATGATGGCAAAAAGTTTTTGCATCGGCTACTTCAAGCTGATCCATCTAAAGAGAAGGTAAAAACTGCAGGTGATGGGACCAAGCTTTCAAGTAAAGAAGTAGTTGAAGAGCATATGAACATAATCTTGAGGGCGAGAATTCCATCGAAGCTACAATGGAGACGCCAAGGATTGGGGGGCAGCAAGCAAATCCAATGATCGATGAAAGCAAACCAAAAGAAAACAAAGGCCAAAATAAGCGCAAGTGTAAGAGATCAAAAATCACCTTCGCTGAACTATTAGAAAAATATCAAAAGAAGAGTGAAGAGAAGATTTCTTCTCGGCCAAATAATGCAAGGAAACCAAGATCACCCCAAGGCGCAAATATGAGGATCGGTATTGGCATAGTGAGAATATTAATGCAACATATTCATGTCCTTATTTTGGGCCACCAATGCCAATGTAGTGGATGCCTCCCTATGCTCATATAGATCCATATCCATCATGGGATATGTAAGATACAAGTGCACATTCTCCATCTTATTTTTGATCATCTCACCAATGTCATGCAGCTCCAAGAAGATCAACATTTGAACAATCACATGTTAAAGACCGTTTCAATCATAACGAATCGGTACAAAGCTCAAGGAAGAAGAAAGAAGTGGTCAAGCCAGTTTACCGTGTTAAAAGAGATGGTCGTAAGAGTGCAACTTCAGATTTGATCTCAAATGAAAAAGAGCTAATTAAAGTGTTGACATTGGCTACTAAAGGCAATGAGATGAAACAACCAATTATCGAGAGTCAGAGTGCCAAATCTAAAGAAAAGAAGTTGAGAGTACACAAGGTAAAACAAGAATTTTGCTTCAAACGAAATCACAACCGGGGTGCCCACTCGACTTATCGTATTGGCGAAAGAAGGAATTACAAAAACTTACTGCACAAGAGCTGAAAAAGAAGAACATCGCATGGGTTCCCAAGAGGAGCAGTCAAAATAAAAATGATGTGCAACCTTCTATTGCAACAAGTGTTACAAAAGTGAAGAAAGAGAAGGATGGAAGCCAAAAACAATTAAGCCGGAGGTTTGCATCACCTCATCAAAATCTTCGGTTAGCACATCATCCATATTCTTCAACCATACCATTGATGGCTTTGCAATGGAATGCATCATCAGGTATGATAAATTACCCTCCCTGGATTTATTTTGATCCATGGAAGCGACATAACTTTCTGCATCATGAGAGGGTATTACCAAATCTCTATACATTTTATTAGCTACATTTTTTCTTGCTAATCCAAAGGGCCGAAATATTTGATTGCTATTTCATTTGTTTATTTCGGCTATACATGATTTGGTGAATGAATTCTACATGGGCCTTATGTTAATGGTCGATATTTATCTATTGCCCTAAGAATATGTCAAAGCATGGCTGATGTAGTATCCTATTATCATCCTTAGTTCAATTAGAGGCCAAAATGATGTACATGTTCATTGATATTGCCCTTGTCTTTCTAGTACTATGGAGATTATTTTCGACGGTTAATTTTGTGGCAACGGCCAAGGTGTTGGTGTTGTTTATTTATCACCATATGGAGCTATTTTGTGAAGCCTCATGCCTCTTAAAATATTTTTGCACAATGATTAAAGCCAAATATGCATTTTCATTCGGATTGGAGCTTTGCTTTGCTATAGGTGCTATACATATTGAGGCTTCCGGTGATTCGTTATTAGTAGTGCAACAAATATCCAAGGGTTATCAATGTTTTGACGAATCACTTATAGTTTATCTTTTGGTATGTCTAGATGCAAGATTTACCTTGGATTGCTTTAAAATTGTTCATATATCTAGACATGATAATTCGAAAGAGTTGGCACAACAAGCATCCGACTACTATGTTAATCATGGTGTATTGCATTTCTATCAATAGCCGATGCTAGATCTTGTCAACATAGGTAAGGTCGAACCGAAGCCCACCTCTTTGGCCACTAATGAAAACTTTTAATGCAGGCGAAGTAAGGATTGGACGAAGTTCATTCTTGATTATCAGCGGAATCCTAACAAAAGGGTGAACAATATGGTTCGGAGGATGGTTTTGATCTATGGAACTTTATCACCGGATTGTTATGGAAGCTGAGAAGTTTTCACCCTAGTTTGCATCAAGAGGTTCATACAAGCAATGGCCGATATATACTTATCGTCCTAAGAACATGCAAAATGGCCAATGGAGTGTTGACATCATCCTTAGAACAAGCTATGCGGAAGTTATTTTTCGGCACGCAAGTTTTGCCGAAAAACAGGGGGCATGTGTTGACACCCAATTTTGGCAAGGTCAAGAACTTAATTCAGATTACCTCAAATGGAGAAGTGGTCTACATGAAAAAGTTCTGTATTATCGACGTGAACATCTTTGCAGTTTGGGCCATCGCCGTCCGATTTCCTCTTGATGGCTGAAACTATGCTCAAAGTACTAAGATCTTATATCCAAAGTACTGTTTGGCCGATTAAGCCCCCAAGACAATCTCAAATGGAAAAATGATCTACATAGATTGTCTTCGTCTCGTCGAAACGATAGATTCTAATATATAATTTGTCCAAATACGAGTTTGTATGCAAAAGTTAGAGCAATCGGAGTGCAGCCCTGTCATGAGCCGAGATGTGGCGCGCCCCACCAGACGCATGTCTGATGGGTAGCGCGAGGTAATATATGTTTTGCGTGACCGTTTTGACCCTCAAGATCACATCTGATAAAAAAACGTTCAACATGAAAGTTGTTCGTATCGTCGAAGCGGTCAAGATTACTTCTGGGCTCGTTTTCATCCGAGGTCGTTTATCACCTCAAGAATTATCCGGAAGGTGCAACCAGTTTAAACCGAGCACTTTTGGAAAGTTCGGACAAAACCGATCTGAATTTGACTAGGGTTTTGTACGTGAATCCAAGACTTTTCCTTGCACGGGACGTCCATCCGCCTCTTATATCCCTAAGGGGTGACGGCCGATTGAACAACAACACACAATCGAACAATCAATCTACCACTTTTTATCTTTTTATCTTTTCTCCTTAACCCTAGTTCTTCTTCTTCCTCGTTCTTCGTTCATTCTTCTTGTTGTAGGGCGGTGAACCTCGAGGCCCTAGGGGCGATCAGGCCGACCTAGGGCAGCCCATAGCCGCTGCGCGCCCGAACGGGGTCCCTTCCGGGCATGTGTGGTTTCGGGTCCTCAAAAGCGCCCGGCGGATTGCCTGCGTACCGCGCTTCCGGCGGGCCTCCTTCGACGTGAGCTACGGTGCATCACCCCCGGTGTCGAGGGTACACTGTGACGTGTTCATGTGCGAACAACGAGTGAACCACAAACCTTGAGTGGTTAAACAACTTGCAAGAAAGAATACAACAGAGATGAACGAGATTGCAAACAGTCCGTTGGACAAGAGTAACAATGAATAAGACGAGAACCAAGAGCTTAAGGGACAAGATAGACTTTGAAACCACACCGGTTAAAACGAGATACAGAAGGAATAGGAACGAAAGAATACGGACATCACTGTTGCAGGTATAATTTGGCTACCAAGTTTATTTGATCTGCTAGATTAGTGTATATGCTAATGTTCAGTGCAGAGACACCAAGTCAAGCAAAGCAAGTTATTTCCTTGGGGCAAAAGTAGAAGGGAAGACATCTGGATGGAGGTGGCGCAACTGAAAAAGGCAACTAGTATAAAACTTCTATTATCTGGTATAATTAGCGTCCTGGCCGGAATATTTTATTATTTCCATTATAGGCCAATGAAGCCCTGTACGAGACATGGCAGGGGAACATGGCTAGCAGGCAGGTTTTTCTGTATACATGGCAACCAACTTAATGTGGCCAAAACCTATTCGGTTTGGACCTGGAGTCCTGCTCCTAAATGCAAAGTCCTGCGTTCCTTATATATATAGGCCTTGGCCGATTGGGAAAGGGGCAATCAATCGATCCTTTGCAACCTTATGTTACTTTTTTCTCCTACGTTCTTTTCTTTCCAGCACCTAGCTCGTAGCTTCTGCCCAGCCCTAGCAACCCTAGGGTTTGGCTGATCTTTGCCGTTTTGCATTGAAAAATGGTCGGTTTACCTCCACGAAAGTGAGGATTCTGTGGTGCTGTGTGGATCAATTTCGCGCAGCAACACAATTGGCGACCACACTGGGACAGAAGAAGAGGAACACAATGAGCACCGACCCCAAGGATGGGAGTGATCTCAACCCCGACAACATCATCGCCGTCACACTTGAGGATCTGCCTGAGGATGAACGGCAGAAACTTGAACAGGAGCTTGAGGAAGAGAGGGTGGAAAAGCTGAAGCAGAAGTTGCGGGCTTCCAAAGGACAAGAAACGGCGTCATCCAGAAGGTAGCTACACCAAGTCATCCTGCTGGGGTAAGTAAAACTGCTTGTACAGAAGAAATTGCACATCTAATTGATGCATCTGTAGCTAGTAAATATGGCAAACAAATGACGGACATGGCATGCACGATTACTGAATCTGTAGCTAGCAAATTTGATGAGTTCAGAGAGCAATTTAATAAGGATATTCAGATCAGCTTGCCTCGTCAAATTCGTTCAATGGTACTATAGGCCAATGATGAATGTTATGAGAAACAACCGGTGCGTCCAGAAAATAGGAGGTTCACTAATGTACCTAACCCGATGCATACACCCGTCGCAGTACCCAATGTTGTGCAGACCCACATCCCGTTAAGCAATAACCAAAGTGGCCAGAATTATATTGGCAATTCGGCCAATAATTTTGTACCTACTGCTGGTACTCCTGCTCTGACTTCGGTTCCACAAAATTTCAGCAGCAATAACCGAAGTGTTGGCTTTAATTCCAATCTGCAGCTACCCTACTATCAAACAGTAGCATATAGCACACCACCCTTGCCACCTATTGGTACCGGGGTTCCTTACGGGCCGGTGCCAGATGCGTGTTTTAATGGTTCTCCGCAACAAATGTATCATGCTCAAACTTCTTTGTCAGAGTTACCGCCACGTACTTATGGTGCATCTATGCCACAAGCTAGTTCTCCGCAGCCTACTGAAAATTTTAAAGATCAACTTGCTAATATACTTAGAGAATTTGGCTTGGAACCTAAGGGTAGAGCACGTGCATATCAAAAACCCCACAGTGAATATTTCGACACAACACCTTATCCTCGTGGGTTTAGAATTCCAGATTTTGTTAAGTTTACAGGAGAAGATGGTAGATCAACCTTTGAGCAAGTAGGACAATTTTTAGCACAATGTAGTGAAGTTGGTACATTAGATATTTTTAGAGTGAAATTATTTCCTTTGTCTTTATCTGGTACTGCATTTACTTGGTTTACATCGCTTGCTCCTAACTCTATTGCAACATGGGCTCAATTGGAGCAGAAATTTCATGAGTACTTTTATGGTGGTGAAACTGAACTTAGGCTTTCAGATTTGACAATGGTTAAGCAAAAACACAATGAATCTATTTATGATTATATTAAAAGATTTAGAGATGTCAAAAACCGATGCTTCAATCTGACCATAGCCGAAAAAGATTTAGCTGATCTTGCCTATTCGGGTTTGCTTGCTCATATTAGAGATAAACTAGAAGGGCAAGAATTTTCAGATGTTAACCAAGTTTTGCAAAAGGCTTGGGCACAGGAAAACCGTGCTAAAGAAGTTAAACCATGCAACCGGTTTAGAGATAATAAGAACAAAGACAAGGAAAAACCTACGGTTAATGTTGTAGAGCATGATAGTGATTCGGCTAGTGAAGATGATGTTGATATATGTATGGCCGAATGGGTTCGAGCACCTAAGTCAAAACCTTTTGCATGTGCTGCCCTGAAACCCACACCAGCTAAAAGAGAGGAAATCAAATATAATTTTGATGTTAGTAAGTGTGACAAGATTTTTGACATGTTGTTGCAAGGGAAGTTAATTAGAATAAAAGAAGGGCATGTAATTCCATCTCAAGAAGAACTGGGTAGAAGAGCTTATTGTAAATGGCATAACTCTTTTTCTCATGCTACTAACGATTGTAATGTGTTTCGTCGACAGGTGCAATCGGCCATTAATGACGGACGATTGGTATTTACAGAATGTACTAAGATGAAGCTCGATAGTGATCCTTTTCCTATCAATGTGGTTGAGTTTGAGAATAAGAAAATGCTTATTCGGTCGGATCAGACCGAATCTGCAAGAGAAAAAAATGTTGTTGATGATAGTGCTCCTCCAAGGATGATCAAACCAAAGAAACCAGAAGTAGGAGTGTGGAAAGTTAATGGAAGAAGGAGACAAGCTCCGAGGCCAAAGCCGACAGTTAACATGTTGTTGGAGAAATACACTTCATGCAAGGCCACCAATGTATTTAACCAGCTTGGAGGTATTAAACGTCCTAGATCTCCTTCTGGACCTGCAGCTCATGAGCAATGGCAGAGAAATTCATATGACCAACAGCCATATTTCTCAATGGAGCCAGCATATTGGGGCTGTGCACCTCCTATGTATCCGCAAATTCCTCCATGGGGTTTTAATCCTTGGGCGTCATATCCTATAGGGCCAGCAGGTTATTTTAAACCAGGATGGATCCCGCCTAGGCCTATGTTCAGACCAAACATGCATGAGAAGAGGGCTCGATTTAATCATGAAGCAAGATCACGTGATGCTATTGTGGTTCGAGGTAAAGATAGTTCACGCAAAGGGGCTGAAGATAGCTCATCCAGCAAAAGATTTGCACAGAGCAAATTGCCTAGACACAATGCGGATGGCAAGCTTCACATAGGTGGCCAGAAGTTTGCATGGGTACCGGTCAGGTCTAAGGGTGATGTAAAAGATTCAGTTGAACATGATGAATGAAGGTCTGGTTGTGCTACTACAAACCAATCTGGGTTGGGTGCTGCTCATAATGTTGATAATGGTAAGCTCAAATCGGCTGCAGGTGTTGCCCCTGATCCAGGAACAATCATGATTGGAGGTTTCAGATTTGGTTCAGTTCAGAAAAGAGTTCCAGGTTCAGAAAAGATTAGTAATGATGCATTGCAGCAACAGGGACCTGATACATCGCAGCAAGAGGAAATTCCAGTAAAAGAAAGCAACTCACATGCTGATTTGGGGCCCAATATGCAGAAAGATGGGACCGCTAGCACAACTGATCAATACAGAATTGTTTCGGCCAAAGACAGATTGTTTGCTCCCCAAGCAGCAGCACATCAGTACAGACCGAGGAACTCGGGGGGCAGCAGAATTAGGTCAGTGGCACCAGGAACTAAACCGAAGCTTCGATGCTGCCCGACAGGGCTCACACATACTCAGAAAAGAAGGGTGCAGCGGCTGCGGGCATTGGAAATTAGAGAGGAACTAGCTGAGAAGAAGCGCGACGAGTGGTTCAATAAAGATAAACCAATGGTGCCCTCGAATATGACTTGGAAAGAGAAGCGCATCACAAGGAAGGAAGGCAATAGTGCTGATGACATGGTTATGGATGGAAACTCTAAGGATAAACAGGATATGCCTGCGGATATGGACATTAATATGGTATTTGAGTTGCCCGCTGAATTTCGTGCGCCTAAGGCTGAAGAGGCTGAAGTTGCAGAACTTGTTCTTGGCCCAAAAAGTGTTACATTTGAGAAACCAGAGAAGCATGGACAACAACTAAAGCCTTTGTTTATTAAGGGTCACATTGATGGTAAACCTATTGGTCACATGCTTGTTGATGGCGGTGCCGGTGTTAATATCATGCCTTTTTCGGTTTTTTCTAAGTTGGGCCGAAAAGAGGAAGAACTAATGAAAACCAATATGGGACTTAGTGGGTTCTCAGGAGACTTGTCCGAAGCTAAGGGTGTTATTTCTATGGAGCTCACGGTTGGTAGCAAAACATTGCCGACTGCTTTCTTTGTAGTTTATGTCAAAGGCCGATATAATATACTTTTGTGGCGCGATTGGATCCATGCAAATTGTTGCATCCCTTCTACTCTCCATCAATGTTTGATTCAGTGGGTTAATGATGATGTTGAAGTGGTTGAGGCGGATAATTCAGCCTGCATTGCTTTGGCTGAGGCTCCGGTTGATTGGCAACACGGTGAGATGCTATGCTTGACGGGTAGAGATTTATCAGATTATGATTATATTAGCATTGGCAGAGATGGTTTTCTTTCTGTACATGCATAGCCGGCTAGTGTAGCTCGGCTTAATGACTTATCCTTATGAACAATGAATAAGGAAGATAGTGTTAAATGGATGCAAAGGCGTGTTGAGGAGTATCGTTCAAGAAAGAACGATATGCATGAAGCTATTGAGGATCTCGATGACATGGAGAAGCTTTGACAAGGATTCTCGTCGGCTGACCCACTTGAGGAAGTTGATATTGGTGATGGAAGTGTCCCTAGACCTACATTTATTAATGCTAATATGGGGGGCGATCAGAGAGGAAAGGTATGTGCATTACTTAGGGAATTTGTTGATTGCTTTGCTTGGAATTATACTGAGATGCCCGGTTTGAGTAGGGACTTAGTTGAACACAGATTGCCTATTAAATCTGGTTTTAGGCCGCATAAACAGCCCCTTAGGCGATTCAATCCTAGTATATATGACCGCATCAAAGATGAAATTGATCGGTTGTTAAAAGCTCGGTTTATTCGGCCATGTAGATATGCGGAATGGATTTCTTATATTATTCCTGTTGAAAAGAAAAATACGGATAAGATTAGAGTATGTATTGATTTTAGGGATTTGAATAAGGCTACCCCTAAATATGAATATCCTATCCCTATAGCCGACGTGTTGATTAACGATGCTTCTGGACATAAAGTGATTAGTTTTTTAGATGGTAATGCTGGTTATAATCAGATATTTATGGCCGAAGAAGATATGTTTAGACTACTTTTCGATGCCCTGGTTTTGTTGGTTTATTTGAGTGGACTGTTATGACTTTTGGATTGAAGAATGCCGGAGCTACATACCAGCGTGCTATGAATCTGATTTCTCATGATCTTCTAGGCATCGTATTAGAAGTATATATTGATGATGTAGTTGTTAAATCGGATGGGTTTGATCATCATTTAGCCGATTTGCAATTAGCTTTTGAAAGAATGCGTCGGTATGGGCTGAAAATGAATCCACTCAAATGTGCTTTCGATGTATCGGCTGGTAAGTTCTTAGGTTTTATAATACATGAGCATGGCATAGAGATTGATCCTAAGAAGGTAGAGGCAATCAGAAAATGGGAGGAGCCCACATGTAAAAGGGATGTGCAGAAATTGTTAGGAAAAATTAATTACTTGAGACGATTCATATCTAACCTTGCGGGAAAAATTGAATCGTTTGTTCCTTTACTTCGGTTAAAA
The DNA here is from genome assembly GCF_002162155.2 of Triticum dicoccoides. NCBI lineage: Eukaryota > Viridiplantae > Streptophyta > Magnoliopsida > Poales > Poaceae > Triticum > Triticum dicoccoides. The sequence continues at coordinate 239,824,889 of NC_041385.1, forward strand.
CATGAAGCCGAATTCACTTGGGGGGCAGAACAGCGAGAGGCTTTTAATAATATAAAACAGTATTTGTCAAGTCCTCCGGTGCTTCGAGCACCCAAGTCTGGTGTGCCGTTCAGGTTATACATTGCTGCACAAGACAAGGTGATCGGCGCAGTTTTAGCACAAGAGAACGGCGGGAAGGAGTACATCATTGCATACTTGAGCCGCCGGTTGCTTGACGCTGAGAGTCGGTACGTGTTTATTGAAAAATTATGTTTATCTTTATATTATGCATGTACAAAATTTCGGCCATATTTACTTTATAGTACATGTGTAGTAGCTTGCCAAGCTGACGTGATTAAATATATGCTGCAGCAGCCGATTCTTAGTGGTAGGATTGGAAAATGGGCTTATGCACTAATAGAATATGACTTGGCATATGAATCGTTGCGTGCTATGAAAGGTCAAGTCATCGCTGATTTTATTGTTGATCATACGATTAAGGATGAAGAAGGTATTAGTTATGTTAGTGTGTGCCCGTGGAAGTTTTATTTTGATGGATCGGTTTGTAGGGAGGGACAAGGCATCGGTAATGTTTTAATTTCACCAAACAATGTCATGTATGAAATATTGGTCCGTTTGGAATATCCTTGAACAAATAACCAAGATGAATACGAAGCTTTGTTGTTTGGTTTACAAAATTTAGTAGATATGGGTGTAAAGGATATAGAGGCTTTTGGAGATTAACTTCTGGTAGTCCGGCAAATTGGTGGTGAATTTCAATGTTTTGATGGATTATTAAATAACTATTTAGACCGATGTTTAGATATAATTAAGTCTCTGAATACTTTCACTATCGGTCATATACCTAGGGAAGAGAATTCTAGAGCTAATTGCTTAGCGCAGCAAGCATCCGGATACCAAATCAGTAGGGGAAAGTTTTCCATACTAGGAAAACCGATGCTAGATGTTGTTAATGGTAATGTTGATCTGTTGGCTATTAATTTGCTAAAGGATGCAGCAGGTTCTTGTTCAATCCAGCAACAAATAGTACATGGCAAAGAAGATTCGGTGCAGGAGTCACAAATAACCGAATCAGCAGCTAATTTAGAACCAGGTGATTGGAGAACTCCTCTGATTAATCATCTAAAGGATCCTGGACAAACAAGAGATAGGAAAATTCGGCGACAAGCTTTAAAATATACTTTGCTAGATAGTGAGTTGTACCGCTGAACGATAGATGGATTACTTTTAAAGTGCTTAGGTCCTGATTAGTCAACCGTAGCTATGGGTGAAGTACATGAAGGGCTATGCGGAACACATCAGTCGGCTCATAAGATGCAATGGTTATTGAAAAGAGCAGGTTTTTATTGGCCGACAATGTTAGGGGACTGTTTTCGCTATTATAAAGGGTGTGAAGAATGCCAGAAATTTGGAAATGTTCAACTGGCACCTGCAGCTATGATGCATCCCATTATTAAGCCATGGCCGTTTAGAGGATGGGGTTTAGATTTTATTGGTCAAATATATCCTGCTTCATCTAAAGGTCATCGCTTCGTCCTAGTAGCTACAGATTATTTTACCAAATGGACCAAAGCAATTCCTTTAAGAAATATGACCCATAAGGAAGTGATTAATTTTGTTTTGGAGCATATTATTCGCAGATTCGGTATTCCTCAAACTTTGACTACTGATCAAGGTTCTTCTTTTATGTCTCATCAATTTCATGAGTTTGCCGAATCTTTTAGAATTACATTGTTAAATTCGTCGCCTTATTATGCTGAAGCTAACGGACAGGCCGAATCTAGCAATAAAACTTTAATTAAGTTTATAAAGAAGAAAATTAAGGAGCTTCCAAGAAAGTGGCATGAAGTGCTTTCGGAGGCTTTATGGGCTCATCGGATATCTAAGCATGGAGCAACTCAAGTGACACCATATGAGTTAGTGTATGGATAGGAAGCGGTGTTACCTGTAGAGGTTAATTTGCAAGCTCTTAGAGTAACCAGACAAAATGATTTGTCGGCTGTAGACTATAATAATTTGATGATGGATAGAATTGATGATGTTCCAGAAGAAAGACTAAGAGCCTTACGAGAAATTGAAAAAGAAAAATTAAGAGTAGCTAAGGCTTATAATAAAAGAGTGAGGGAAAAATCATTTCAAATAGGAGACTTGGTGTGGAAAACGATTTTACCTCTTGGAACTAGAAATAATAAATTCGGCAAATGGTCGCCGAGTTGGGAAGGCCCATATAAGGTTTTAGGAATTGTTCCTGGGAATTCATATTTTGTACAATCTTTGCAAGGGAGAAATTGCCTAAAGCACTCAATGGAAAATATTTGAAGAAGTATTATCCTAGCATGTGGCAAGAGGCTTGATGGCACTATGGCCGATATTGTTTAAGATATCGCCCTAAGCAAAATATGGCCGATATGATTTCAAGTATCGCCCTAAGTAAAATTTGGCTGATGTGTTATTTGTATGTCACCTTGAGCAGTAATGTGACCAGTGAAAGCAGTCAACACTGTTCTGTGGTATTATTAAAGTGTTTTTGGTGAATACAAGTGTACCAAAAACAGGGGGGCATGTGTTGCAGGTATAATTTGGCTACCAAGTTTATTTGATCTGCTAGATTAGTGTATATGCTAATGTTCAGTGCAGAGACACCAAGTCAAGCAAAGCAAGTTATTTCCTTGGGGCAAAAGTAGAAGGGAAGACATCTGGATGGAGGTGGCGCAACTGAACAAGGAAACTAGTATAAAACTTCTATTATCTGGTATAATTGGCGTCCTCGCCGGAATATTTTATTATTTCCATTATAGGCCAATGAAGCCCTGTACGAGACATGGCAGGGGAACATGGCTAGCAGGCAGGTTTTTCTGTATACATGGCAACCAACTTAAAGTGGCCAAAACCTATTCGGTTTGGACCTGGAGTCCTGCTCCTAAACGCAAAGTCCTGCGTGCCTTATATATATAGGCCTTGCCCGATTGGAAAAAGGGCAATCAATCGATCCTTTGCAACCTTACGTTACTTTTTTCTCCTACGTTCTTTTCTTTCTAGCACCTAGCTCGTAGCTTCTGCCCAGCCCTAGCAACCCTAGGGTTTGGCTGATCTTTGTCGTTTTGCATTGAAAAACGGTCGGTTTACCTCCACGAAAGTGAGGATTCTGTGGTGCTGCATGGATCAATTTCGCGCAGCAACAAGCACTCCGACTGAAAAGCGAAGGAATTTAATGTAGGATGACAAGATGGAAAGAACTTGAATAAGAACACAACACTCCGGTTAAATGGATAAGCAAGTAAAAAACATGATATTGCCAAAATGAGATGATGGGTCGAAGAGAGCAATATCACAATGAAAAGAATGGAATGAAAAGGGCGAAGAAGAAAACAACATCTTCTATCTCAAATGATTTTGAAAGAGCATCCTTAGTAGGAAGGATTGAAAGGAGTTGTTGAACGAATCAACAACCGAAGATAATAAGCTTGTTGTGGGCTTGTGGAAAACATCTCAAAACTAGAGGTGAAATTCTGCCACTACCAAATGACTGGTTAGTTGAGAGGAACAAAGAGATGAAAAACTCCACTTCAAAAGATAAGGGAGAATGAATTGCACTTCGGAATGCAAGATGAAGAATGCTTGAACTCCTCAAGACAAAACATGTGTTGAACACCATGTGGATTTTAGAGTATAGCTTGGCGGATCTTAACTTTGAGAGAAAACTTGAGGAGCAATTGAAGAATGAAAGGAGTGCTTGATGAACCACCATGTTGAGCCTTCGCAAGAACTCCGGTAATAAAAGAATGATCAAACAAAAGGAAAGTAGAAAAGAACAAGATGAAGCCTTGTGATGATTTAGATGGTACCTCGTGATGATATAATGAGAAAACTGGGAACTCCGGAAAAGAAGGATGAACAGCTTGAAACCGAGAATTTATTCCTCGTGAACAAAATCTAAAGGAAGGGATCAGTCAGTTGGATGGAACAAGAATAAGAATTATGTTATGTGTATCCTTCACCAATTTAAATTGATGACAGACAATAGGTTTTTGCTTACTACTTATTCTTCTTAAAAAAAGATTGAAGAGAGATATACCGCAAACTTGAATAAGGTCTTCAACGAGCCACCGGTAGAATTTAGAAACAACGAATAAATTGATACGGTAACAAAGGAAGAGGAACCTTGAGCAAACCACCTTAAGAATATGAAAATGAACGAAGATAGAGTATGAATCACCAGGAAGAATTAGAAAATGAACGAAGATACTTGAGATAATTTAGATACAATAGAATAAAGAGATCATGAGCTGACTAGAGTATACTTGAACAACGCACCGGTAGAATTGGAGAACGAGAGCTGAAAGCTGAGATTGAGTAATATTCAGAAATGATGGCCTTCGGATGCTCGAGAAAGGAAAGCAACTCTTGAAATGTGTTGGATGGGTGAAAAGAATTCTCACAATCGAATACAATTGTGAGGATGGCACGAAGCTAGAACCATGAATCTTCAAGATAACGGACCAAGATTTAGAGAAACTCTTCTTCGGTATTCAAAGCAGAGAGTAAGAACAATGAACCACCAAAATTGTTGAGACCCTCCGGAACAATGACGAATATTAATGTTGATCCGAAGATGAAAAGAATCTAAAAGCGGTCTTGGAGATGGCAATTGACTGATGAGAATTCATTCTTACGTCAAACTTTAAAAAGAACTGGAGAATAACTCCGGAAAGAATTAGAAGAGTCAGGTAAGATCCTGGGAAAAAACCTATGGGTTAGGGCCCACTCAAAATAAACACCATTGAAATGATTGCTTGAAAGAGAGATTGCACTGGTAAGATTTATATGGGTTGAATGAGATATCAACCTCGAAATAGCTTGAACGGATTAAGAATGGAAATAGAATCTTCGGAGATATCTTCAACACTCCGAAGCGAATGATTGAGAGGTGCACCGGCATGAAAACAACATTTGAAACAAGGAAAGGGATATAGTCAACACCTAAAGCTTGCATTGAATCCACCGGAGAAGAAAAGAGAACGAAGAATCATAAACTTGAAACTTCCTTGGCATCTTCATGAGAAATCACCGGCTACGAACATTGAAGGGAAAGATTGAAGAGACTTCACATGAATAAACTGGACACTTGATTTAGAAATCTCAGTCCTGGTGGGATGGTGGGAAAACAAAGGTAACTTGGGACGGATGAAACAGACAAATCCTCGAGATTCACAATGGTGCCCGTATGAAATAACTTGAAGAGAAGTACACCAGTCGAAAAGGATTGACATGACAATCTCAATGATCCAGAAGGATTAGCATCGACATAGAAATATGAGAACACTGCTTAGGAAAAGGTACGGAATCAACACTTGACATCGAAGCAACTCGAATACCACAACTCAAAACAAAACAATGGATTGGCTTGGGAAATAAGCTAGAAACAAACATATGATAGAGATTTCGTCCGAAATTTTCATGGTAGGGCCCACACAAGCTCGATCATACAGCACCATCATGTACAAGGCAGTGCGCATGACATACGAAGCGTCCCCAAGTCCGCATAGCCAAGGACTCTTTAAGACACAACAAGACCATTGTAAAAACGACCGTGTACAGGAAGACCACTAGACGTCGAACCCCAATCTCATATCATGCATCTATCGGAAAGATATCCTAGGTAACTACTTGAATCCCCACCTATGAACTCCAAAAACTTTCTGGTTGTGCAATCTGGTGTTGGGAATATAGGGAGGCACAAATATGTCACACAACTAACAAATCCTACACTCCAACTATATCCATCCGTCAACACATAACCAAGAAAACCTCGCAAATCATGTACCCCAAACCTTCAAAAAGCATCCGATATACTAACTGTGGCAATACATCTGATCACTCTCCCCAGTACTAGGTGTCGTCAAAATACTCTCAGCACAAAAGAGTATAGAAGCATTTTCGATGTCGGCTTCCTAAGGTATTCCGGAACTGAAATGATAAGCATTGTGATAAAAACACCTTGGAGCTCAACTCCCTAGGACACTACCACAACCCCTAAATGTCAGGAGGCACCAAGACAGAATCCCCGTCACAATGATATCGGACCGATTTCAAAATACCCGCGTGATCCTAAAAAAATTTGAATGAAAAAGGATAGACGAGTGGAGAAAACACCTACATCAGGAGTCCTCACTAGACCGACGAAGGGGATAAGGAGTAAAAAGAACTCCTACTCTCCGATATATATAACTAGTACTCAAAACAGTTTTCTTCTAGACTCGACAACGGCAGCGGTTCGATTAATCAAGGGGGCTCCTAAGGTTGGTAAGGCTGTGATACCAAGTTGTAGCGCCCAAGATGCGATTCTATCCCAATCACATGATGAACTCATGATTGGGGCACAAAGGCATTTCGAGCGCATAGCAAGGTGGATATCATTACAACATACCATGTACTAAATAGGCAAGAATATAAGGTAAAGGCTTACACTCGCCACAAGCTACAACATGAATACAATAGTTCATCAATAGATAGAAATCATCATACAGAAGAGCAGGATCCGACTATGGATGAAATCAAACGAAAAAGGAGAACAACATCCACCCTGCTAATTCCAGGCTCCCGACTCGGAACCTAACCCTTGATCAAAGAAGAAGAAGAAGAAGAAGAAGAAGAATAAGAAGAAGAAGAAGAAGAAGAAGAAGAAGAAGAAGAAGAAGAACTCCAAAACAAGCATGCACCACTCTCACGTCAGATCTTCGCATTACCTGTACCTGCAACTGTTGTTGTGGTAATCTGTGAGCCACGAGGACTCATCAATCCCATTATTATGGGTATCAAGACTAGCAAAGCTTAATAGGTATGGAATGGACAAGTGGTGAGGTTGCAGCAGCACTAAGCATTATATGGTGATGACCCACAAGTATAGGGGATCAATCGTAGTCCTTATGATAAGTAAGAGTGTCCAACCCACCTAGGAGCAGAAGGAAATAACAAGTGGTTTTCAGCAAGGTATTCTCTGCAAGCACTAAAATTATAAGGAGTGAGTAGTTTGATAGCAAGATAATTTGCAACGAGCAGGTAATGGTAATAGTAAAAAAGTGCAGCAAGGTAGTCCAATCCTTATGAGACAAAGGACAAGCCAAAATGGTCTCTTATGATAAGAAAAGTGTTCTTGAGGGTACACGGAAATTTCATCTAGTCACTTCCATCATGTTGGTTTGATTTGTGTTTGCTACTTTGATAATTTGATATGTGGGTGGACCGGTGCTTAGATGTTGTTCTTACTTGAACAAACCTCCTACTTATGATTAACCCTCCCGCAAACATCCACATCTACGAGAAAAGTATTAAGAATAAATTCTAACCATAGCATTAAACTTTTGGATCGAATCGGTCCCTTATGGAATAGCGCATAAACTAGGGTTTAAGCTTCTATCACTCTCACAACCCATCATCTAATAACTACTCCACAATGCATTCCCTTAGGCCCAAATATGGTGAAGTGTCATGTAGTCGACGTTCACATGACACCACTAAGGGACTCACAAGATACATACTATCAAAATATCGAACACATATCAAGTTCACGTGATTACTTGCAACAAGATTTCTCCTGTCACCTCAAGAACAAAAGTAACTTCTCCTAAACGATAATCATGCTCAAGATCAGAGGGGTATTTAATAGCATAATGGATTTGAACATATAATCTTCCACCAAATAAACCATATAGTAATCAACTACAAGATGTAATAACACTTCTAGTCACCCACAAGTACCAATCTATAGTTCTGATACAAAGATTGAACACAAGAGATGAACTAGGGTTTAAGAGGGGATGGTGTTGTTGAAGATGTTGATGGAGATTTCCCTCACCAAGATGGGAGAGTTGTTGGTGATGATGATGACGATGATTTCCCCCTCCAGGAGGGAAGTTCCCCCGGCGGAATCGCTCCGTCGGAGGGCAAAAGTGCTCCTACCCAAGTTCCGCCTCGAGACAGCGGCGCTTCATCCCAGAAGTCCTCCCCCTATTTTTTCTAGGTCAAAATGACTGATACTACAGGAATTAGGAACTTTGCCGTCCGCCACGGCTGACGGTAAAGGCACACATGGCAGACGGCAAAGACATTTGCCGTCAGCCAGCAGACGGCAACACGTCCGGCTGAACAGGCTACTGCAATGGCCTCTTTGCCGTTGAAGGAAATATGCCCTAGAGGCAATAATAAAGTTACTATTTATTTCCTTATTTCATGATAAATGTTTATTATTCATGCTAGAATTGTATTAATCGGAAACATAATACATGTGTGAATACATAGACAAACATAGTGTCACTAGTATGACTTTACTTGACCATCTCGTTAATCAAAGATGGTTAAGTTTCCTAACCATAGACATGAGTTGTCATTTGATTAACAGGATCACATCATTAGGAGAATGATGTGATTGACTTGACCCATTCTGTTAGCTTAGCACTTGATCGTTTAGTATGTTGCTATTGCTTTCTTCATGACTTATACATGTTCCTATAACTATGAGATTATGCAACTCCCGTTTACCGGAGGAACACTTTGTGTGCTACCAAACGTCACAACATAACTTGGTGATTATAAAGGTGCTCTACAGGTGTCTCCGAAGGTACTTGTTGGGTTGGCGTATTTCGAGATTAGGATTTGTCACTGCGATTGTTTGAGAGGTATCTCTGGGCCCTCTCGGTAATGCACATCACTATAAGCCTTGCAAGCAATGTGACTAATGAGTTAGTTGCGGGACGATGCACTACATAACGAGTAAAGTGACTTGCCGGTAACGAGATTGAACTAGGTATTGAGATACCAACGATCAAATCTCGGGCAAGTAACATACCGATGGCAAAGGGAACAGCGTATGTTGTTATGCGGTTTGACCGATAAAGATCTTCGTAGAATATGTGGGAACCAATATGAGCATCCAGGATACGCCAATGGTTATTGACCGGAGATGTGTCTCGGTCATGTCTACATAGTTCTCGAACCCGTAGGGTCCGCACGCTTAAAGTTCGGTGACGATCGGTATTATGAGTTTATGTGATTTGATGCACCGAAGGTAGTTCGGAGTCCCAGATGAGATCGGGGACATGGCGAGGAGTCTCGAAATGGTCGATTCGTAAAGATCGATATATTGGACGACTATATTCGGACTTCAGAAAGGTTCCGAGTGATTCGAGTATTTTTCGGAGTATCGGAGAGTTACAGGAATTCGTCGGGGAGTATATGGGCCTTATTGGGCCATACGGGAATAGAGGAGAGAGGCCAAAAGGAAGGAGGCGTGCGCCCCCCCTCTTGTCCAAATTGGACAAAGGGTGGAACCTCCTTTTCCTTCTCCCTCTCCCCCTCTTGCCTTCTCTCCTACTCCGGAAAGGAAAGGGGAATCCTACTAGGACTTGGGAGTCCATAATAGGACTCCCCACCCTTGGCGCGCCCTCCTCCCCCCTTGCTCCTTTATATACAGGGGTAGGGGGGCACCTCTAGAAACGACAATTGATCCCTGAGATCTCCTACCCGCGTGTAGTGCCCCCCTCCACCATAATCCAGCTTTATAATATTGTAGCGGTGCTTAGGCTAAGCCCTGCGTCGGTAGAACATCATCATCATCACTACACCATCGTGCTGACGGAACTCTCCCTCAAAGCTCGGCTGGATCGGAGTTCGAGGGACGTCATCGAGCTGAACGTGTGCTGAACTCGGAGGTGCCGTGGGTTCGGTACTTAATCAGTTGGATCGTGAAGACGTACGACTACATCAACCGCCTTGTGCTAACGCTTCCGCTTTCGGTCTACGAGGGTACGTGGACATACTCTCCCCTCTCGTTGCTATGCATCACCATGATCTTGCGTGTGCGTAGGAATTTTCTTGAAATTACTATGTTCCCCAACAGCGGTATCAGAGCCAGGTTTTATGCGTAGATGTTATATGCACGACTAGAACACCAAGTGAGTTATGGGCGATACAAGTCATACTGCTTACCAGCATGTCATACTTTGGTTCGGCAGTATTGTTGGATGAAGCGGCCCGGACCGAATTACGCGTACGCTTACGCAAGACTGGTTCTACTGACGTGCTTTGCACATAGGTGGCTGGCGGGTGTCAGTTTCTCCAACTTTAGTTGAACCGAGTGTGGCTACGCCCGGTCCTTGAGAAGGTTAAAACATCACTAACTTGATGAACTATCGTTGTGGTTTTGATGCGTAGGTAAGAATGGTTCTTGCTCAGCCCGTAACAGCCACGTAAAACTTGCAACAACAAATTAGAGGACGTCTAACTTGTTTTTGCAGGGCATGTTGTGATGTGATATGGTCAAGGCATGATGCTATATTTTATTGTACGAGATGATGTTTTGTAACCGAGTTATCGGCAACTGGCAGGAGCCATACGGTTGTCGCTTTATTGTATGCAATGCAATCGCCCTGTAATTGCTTTACTTTATCACTAAGCGGTAGCGATAGTCGTAGAAGCAATAGTTGGCGAGACGACAACGATGCTACGATGGAGATCAAGGTGTCGCGCTAGTGATGATGGTGATCATGACGGTGCTTCAGAGATGGAGATCACAAGCACAAGATGATGATGGACATATCATATCACTTATATTGATTGCATGTGATGTTTATCTTTTATGCATCTTATCTTGCTTTGATTGACGGTAGCATTATAAGATGATATCTCACTAAATTTCAAGATAAAGTGTTCTCCCTAAGTATGCACCGTTGCCAAAGTTCGTCGTGCCCAGACACCACATGATGATCGGGTGTGATAAGCTCTACGTCCATCTACAACGGGTGCAAGCCAGTTTTGCACACACAGAAAACTCAGGTTAAACTTGACGAGCCTAGCATATGCAGATATGGCCTCAGAACACTGAGACCGAAAGGTCGAGCGTGAATCATATAGTAGATATGATCAACATAGTGATGTTCACCATTGAAAACTACTCCATTTCACGTGATGATCGGTTATGATTTAGTTAATTTGGATCACGTGATCACTTAGATGATTAGAGAGATGTCTATCTAAGTGGGAGTTCTTAAGTAATATGATTAATTGAACTTAAATTTATCATGAACTTAGTCCTGGTAGTATTTGGCAAATTATGTTGTAGATCAATAGCTCGCGTTGTTGCTTTCATATGCTTATTTTGATATGTTCCTTGGGAAAACTGCATTGAAAGATGTTAGTAGCAATGATGCGGATTGGATCCTTGATCTGAGGATTGTGCTCATTGCTGCACAGAAGAATTATGTCCTTGATGCACCGCTAGGTGACGGACCTATTGCAGGAGCATATGCAAACGTTATGAACGTTTGGCTAGCTCAATATGATGACTACTTGATAGTTTAGTGCACCATGCTTAACGACTTAGAGTCGGGACTTCAAAGATGTTTTGAACGTCGTGGGCCATATGAGATGTTCCAGGAGTTGAAGTTAATATTTCAAGCAAATACCCGAGGTGAGAGATATGAAGTCTCCAACAAGTTCTATAGCTAAAAGATGGAGGAGAATTGCTCAACTAGTGAGGATGTGCTCAGATTGTCTGGGTACTACAATCACTTGAATCAAGTGGGGGTTAATCTTCCAGATAAGATAGTGATTGACAGAGTTCTCTAGTCACCATCACCAAGTTAGTAGAACTTCGTGATGAACTATAGTATGCAAAGGATGATGAAAACGATTCCCGAGCTCTTCGCGATGTTGAAATCAACAAAGGTAGAAATCAAGAAAGAGCATCAAGTGTTGATGATTGACAAGACCACTAGTTTCAAGAAAAAGGGCAAAGGGAAAGAAAGGGAACTTCAAGTAGAATGACAAGCAAGTTGTCACTCCCACGAAGAAGCCCAAAGCAGGACCAAAGCCTAAAACTGAGTGCTTACACTTCAAAGGAAATGGTCACTGGAAACGGAAATGCCCTGAATATTTGGTGGATAAGAAGGATGGCAAAGTGAACAAGGGTATATTTGATATACAGGTTATTGATGTGTGCCTTACTAGTGTTTATAGTAGCCCCTGAGTATTTGATACTTGTTCGGTTGCTAAGATTAGTAACTCGAAATAGGAGTTACATAATAAATAGAGACTAGTTGAGGGGAAGTGACGATGAGTGTTGGAAGTAGTTCCAAGATTGATATGATCATCATCAACACTCCCTATACTTTCGGGGTTAGTGTTAAACCTAAATAAATGTTATTTGGTGTTTGCGTTGAGCATGAATATGATTTGATCATGTTTATTGCAATATGGTTATTCATTTAAAGTCAGAGAATAATTGTTGTTCTGTTTACATGAATAAAACCTTCAATGGTCATACACCCAATGAAAATAGTTTGTTGGATCTCGATCGTAGTGATACACATATTCATAATATTGATTCCAAAAGATGCAAAGTTGATAATGATAGTGCAACATATTTGTGGCACTGACATTTAGGCCATATTGGTGTAAAGCGCATGAAGAAACTCCATGTTGATGGGTTTTTGGAATCACTTGATTATGAATCACTTGATGCTTGCGAACCATGCCTCATGGGCAAGATGACTAAAACTCCATTCTCCAGAACAATGGAGCGAGCAACAGATTTATTGGAAATAATACATACTGATGTGTGCGATCTGATGAGTGTTGAGGATCGCGGCGGGTATCGTTATTTTCTGACCTTCACAGATGATTTGAGCAGATATGGGTATATCTACTTAATGAAACACAAGTCTGAAACATTTTAAAAGTTCAAAGAATTTCTGAGTGAAGTGGAAAATCATCGTAACAAGAAAATAAAGTTTCTGCGATCTGATCGCGGAGACGAATATTTGAGTTACGAGTTTGGTCTTCAATTAAAACAATGTGGAATAGTTTCACAAACTCATGCCACCTAGAACACCACAGCGTAATGGTGTGTTCGAACAACGTAACCACACTTTATTAGATATGGTGAAATCTATGATGTCTCTTACCGATTTACCATTATCATTTTGGGGTTATGCATTAGAGACATCTGCATTCACTTTCAATAGGGCACCATCAAAATCCATTGAGACGATGCCTTATGAACTGTGGTTTGGCAAGAAACCAAAGTTGTCGTTTTTAAAGTTTGGGGTTGCAATGCTTATGTGGAAAAATTTCAGCCTGATAAGCTCGAACCCAAATCGGAGAAGTGCGTTTTCATAGAATACCCAAAGAAAACTATTGGGTACACCTTCTATAGCAGATCCGAAGGCAAGATATTCGTTGCCAAGAATGGATCCTTTCTAGAGAAGAAGTTTCTCTCGAAAGAAGTGAGTGGGAGAAAAGTAGAACTTGATGAGGTAATAGTACCTTCTCCCGAATTGGAAAATAGTTCATCACTGAAATCAGTTCCAGTGATTCCTACACCAATTAGTGAGGAAGCTAATGATGATGATCATGAAACTTCAGATCAAGTTACTACAGAACCTCGTAGGTCTTCCAGAGTACGGTCCGCACTAGAGTAGTACGGTAATCCTGTTCTGAAAGTCATGTTACTAGACCATGATAAACCTACGAACTATGAGGAAGCAATGATGAGCCCAGATTCCGCGAAATGGCTGGAGGCCATGAAATCTGAAATAGGATCCATGTATGAGAACAAAGTCTGGACTTTGGTGGAATTGCCTGATGATCGGCAAGCCATAGAAAATAAATGGATCTTCAAGTGGAAGACGGACGTTGATAGTAGTGTTACTATCTACAAAGTTCGACTTGTCGCAAAAAGGTTTTCGACAAGTTCAAGGTGTTGACTACAATGAGATTTTCTCAACTGTAGCGATGCTTAAAGTCTGTCCGAATCATGTTAGCAATTGCCACATTTTAGGAAATCTGGCAAATGGATGTCAAAACTGCATTCCTTAATGGTTTTCTTAAAGAAGAGTTGTATATGATGCAACCAGAAGGTTTTGTCAATCCTAAAGGTGCTAACAAAATGTGCAAGGTCCAGCGATCCATCTAGGGACTGGTGCAAGCATCTCGGAGTTGGAATATACATTTTGATAAGTTGATCAAAGCATATAGTTTTATACAGACTTGCAGTGAAGCCTGTATTTACAATAAAGTGAGTGGGATCACTACAGCGTTTATGATAAGTATATGTGAGTGACATATTGTTGATCAGAAATGATGTAGAATTTTTCTGGAAAGCCTAAAGAAGTTTTTGAAAGGAGTTCTTTAAAAGAAAGACCTCAGTAAAGCTACTTACGTATTGAGCATCAAGATCTATTGAGATAGATCAAGAGCTTGATAAGATTTTCAATAAGTACATACCTTGACAAGATTTTGAAGTAGTTCAAAATGGAACTGTCAAAGAAAGAGTTCTTGCGTGTGTTGCAAAGGTATGAAATTGAGTAGGACTCAAATCCCGACCACGGCAGAAAATACAAAGAGAATGAAAGTCATCCCTATGCCTCAGTGATACGTCTCCATCATATCTATAATTTTTGATTGTTCCATGCCAATATTCTACAACTTTCATATTCTTTTGGCAACTTTTTGTACTATTTTTTGGGACTAACATATTGATCCAGTGCCCAGTGCCAGTTCCTGTCTGTTGCATGTTTTATGTTTCACAGAAACCCAATATCAAACAGAGTCCAAACGAGATAAAAATGGATGGAGAATTATTTTGGAATATTTTTGATTTTTGGGAGGAAGAATCAACGCGAAACGGTGCCCGAGGTGGCCATGAGAGTGGCCAACGCCACAACTCCAGGTGGGCGCACCCTACCCTCTCGTGGGCCACCCGTAAGGTGGTTGATGCCCTTCTTTGTCCGCAAGAAAGCTAATTTTTGGAAAACAATATGGGCGAAGGTTTCAATCCAGTCAGAGTTACGGATCTCCAGATATAAAGGAAACGGTGCCAGAGCAGAATCTGAGAACGCAGAAGCAGAGAGATAGATCCAATCTCGAAGGGGCTCTCGCCCCTCCCACGCCATGGAGCCAAGGACCAGAGGGGAAACCCTTCTCTCGTCTAGGGAGAAGGTCAAGGAAGAAGAAGAAGAAGAAGAAGGGGGGCTCTCTCCCCCTTGCTTCCGGTGGCGCCGGAGCGCTGTCGGGGGCCATCATCATCACCGCGATCTTCACCAACAACTTCACCGCCTTTATCACCAACTCTTCCTCCCTCTATGCAGCAGTGTAACCTCTCTCTTACCCGCTGTAATCTCTACTTAAACATGGTGCTCAACGCTATATATTATTTCCCAATGATGTATGGCTATCTTATGATGTTTGAGTAGATCCGTTTTGTCCTATGGGTTAATTGATGATCATGATTGGTTTGAGTTGCATGTTTTATTATTGCTGATGTCCTATGGTGCCCTCCGTGTCGCGCAAGCATGAGGGATTCCCACTGTAGGGTGTTGCAATACGTTCATGATTTGCTTATAGTGGGTTGCTAGAGTGACAGAAGCTTAAACCCGAGTAAGGGGATTGTTGCGTATGGGATAAAGGGGACTTGATGCTTTAATGCTATGGTTGGGTTTTACCTTAATGAATCTTTAGTAGTTGCGGACTGCTTGCTAGGGTTCCAATCATAAGTGCATATGATCCAAGTAGAGAAAGTATGTTAGCTTATGCCTCTCCCTCAAATAAAATTGCAACAGTGATTACCGGTCTAGTTATCGATTGCGTTGGACAAATAACTTTCTCGTAACAAAAAGCTCTCTACTGATACTTACTTTATTGCATCTTTATCTAAACAGCCTCTAGGTTATATTTACGTGTTCTTTATTATCTTGCAAACCTATCCTATCACACCTACATAGTACTTCTAGTTTCATACTTGTTCTAGGTAAAGCGAACGTCAAGCGTGCGTAGAGTCGTATCAGTGGCCGATATGACTTGAGAGAGTATTTGTTCTACCATTAGCTCCTGGTTGGGTTCGACACTCTTACTTATCGGAAGAGGCTACAACTATCCTGTATACTTGTGGGTTATCAAGACCTTTTTCAGGCGCCATTGCCGGGGAGTCATAGCGTGGGGTGAATATTCTCGTGTGTGCTTGTTTGCTTTATCACTAAGTAATTTTTATTTGCTGTTCTAAGTTATTCTCTATCTTTAGTTATGGATATGGAACACGAAATACCAAAAAATTTAGGTGTAGATGCTACTCATGGAGATGGGGATCCTCCTAAAACCCTCGATGCTCGTTATGTGAAAGAAAATTTGTACTACTTTAATAATCCTGAGAAAACCCCATTACGTTATGTTATGGGAGACACGTTGGATCAACGTGAATACTTTAGGGATTATCACTTGACACAAAAAGGGAAACTATTATGGGATCAAATTTCTATGTTGCGTTGGTATGCTCGTCATCTATGCGTGATACATGATTATACTTGTTGCTCTAGGATGAAGGCTCCACACCTTCCCTTTTCATGCAAATTCAATGATAATGAAACCTTAGCTTCTTATGCTAATGGTATCTATGATTACTATGATGTGGAACAAATAGAAGAATTTGTTGCTTTTATGGGTGCTTATGAGGTTGAATCTATGTTTAAAGCATTTGATGATTTTGATGATTCAGTTTATAGACCAGAAAATCTTGCTATACTTAGATATTGCTATGAAAATTATGAATACAATTACTATATTAATGCATCTATTGAGAAAGTCTCCGCTCCAAGAAGAGACTAATATTTTGCAGGAAGCTATGGAAGAAGAAATTGATGAAACTGTGAGCTCATTGGATGAAAAAGATGATGAGGAGAACGAAGAACAAAAGGAGGAAGAGCGGATTGATCACCCGTGCCCACCTTCTAATGAGAGTAACTCTTCAACTCATACATTGTTTAATTCCTCTTCGTGCTTACCGAAGGATGATTGCTATGATGATTGCTATGATCCCGTTGATTCTCTTGAAATATCCCTTTTTGATGATGCTTGCTATGCTTGTGGCCAAGATGCCAATATGAATTATTCTTATGGAGATGAACTTGCTATAGTTCCTTATGTTAAACATGAAATTGTTACCATTGCACCCACGCATGATAGTCCTATAATCTTTTTGAATTCTCCCAACTACATTATATCGGAGAAGTTTGTGCTTAATAAGGATTATATTGATGGTTTGCCTTTTACCATTGCACATGATGATTTTGATGAATATAATATGCATGTGCTTGCTGCTCCTACTTGCAATTATTATGAGAGAGGAACTACATCTCCATCTCTTTATGTTTCCAACACAATAGAATTGCAAGAAACTATTTATACTATGCATTGGCCTTTACTTGGTGTGCATGAATTGTTATTTTATGACATGTCGATGCATAGGAAGAGAGTTAGACTTCGTTGTTGCTTGATATATGTTACTTTGTGCTCACTACTAAATTACAAATCATTGTTAATTAAAATTGGCTTTGATATATCTTGGGATCCGGGTGGATCCATTACTTGAGCACTAAATGCCTAGCTTAATGGCTTTAAAGAAAGCGCTGCCAGGGAGCCAACCCAGAAGTTTCAGAGAGTCATTTATTCCTGTTGAGTGCTTTCATATAGTTTAAAAACAAAAAAAATAAAGAGGGGAATCTAAAAACTTTTCAAAAAGGAAAGTGAAAGTGAGAAAGACAAGCATTGTTGAAGTGGGAGCTAGCCTTGAACTTTGTTCATGCTCACGGAAACTTTGTGAATCCTGATTACAGAAACTTTTTCAACAAAAAAATAATTATCTCTTTGTATAATTCCATTTTGTTATAAAAATAATGTGCTAAGGTTTGCCTTTAGGATGTTTACAATGCTTGTTGGTTTGTATGGTGCAGGACAGAAACTTTGGCTGTATGCACGATTTTACATTTTTAACTGGAACATCAATTGGTTCTGATTCCTTTTGCACTGTATTTCTATACAACTTGTTTATGTTTCCTAATTTTGGTAGAATTTTTGGGGTAAAAGAAGTATGGTAGATGTTCAGATTGCTACAGACTGTTCTGTTTTTGACAGATTCTGTTTTTGATGCATAGTTTGCTTGTTTTGATGAATCTATCAATTTGTATCAGTGGATTAAGAAATGGAAAAGCTATATTACAGTAGACACAATGCAAAAACAAAATATGAATTGGTTTGCTACAGTACTTAGAGTAGTGATTTGCTTTATTATACTAATGGATCTTATCGAGTTTTTTGTTGAAGTTTTGTGTGGATGTAGTGTCTAATCGAGGATGTCTCGATATGAGGAAAAGGAAGAGAGGCAAGAGCTCAAGCTTGGGGATGCCCGAGGCACCCCAAGTAAATATTCAAGGAGACTCAAGCGTCTAAGCTTGGGGATGCCCCGGAAGGTATCCCCTCTTTCTTCAACAAGTATCAGTATGTTTTCGAATTCGTTTCGTTCATGCATTGTGTGCAAGTCTTGGAGCGTCTTTTGCATTTAGTTTTCACTTTTCTTTTATGCACCATGCTGGTATGAGATAGTCCTTGGTTGATTTATAGAATGCTCATTGCACGTCACTTAAATCTTTTGAGTATGGCTTTATAGAATGCTTCATGTGCTTCACTTATATCATTTGAAGTTTGGATTGCCTATTTCTCTTCACATAGAAAACTGCCATTTGTAGAATGCTATTTTGCTTCACTTATATTTGGTAGAGCGTGGGCATATCTTTTGTAGAAAGAATTATACTCTCTTGCTTTACTTATATCTATTTAGAGAGATGACAGGAATTAGTCATTCACATGGTTAGTCATAAAATCCTACATAAACTTGTAGATCACTGAATATGATATGTTTGATTCCTTGCAATAGTTTTGTGATACAAAGGTGGTGATATTAGAGTCGTGCTAGTTGAGTAATTGTGAAATTGATAAATACTTGTGTTGTGGTTTGCAAGTCCCATAGCATGCACGTATGGTGAACCGTTATGTAACAAAGTTGGAGCATGAGGTGCTCTTTGATTGCTTTCCTTATGAGTGGCAGTCGGGGACGAGCGATGGTCTTTTCCTACCAATCTATCCCTCTAGGGGCATGCGTAGTAGTACTTTGCTTCAAGGGCTAAGTAGACTTTTGCAATAAGTATATGAGTTCTTTATGACTAATGTGAGTCCATGGATATACGCACACTCACCCTTCCACTTTGCTAGCCTCTATTGTGCCGTGCAACTTTCGATGGTATCATGAACCCATTATTTACCTTCCTCAAAACAGCCACCATACCTACCTATTATGCCATTTCCATAGCCATTCCGAGATATATTGCCATGCAACTTCCATCATCATCATATACATGACTTGAGCATTCATTGTCATATTGCCATGCATGATCGTAAGATAGCTAGCATGATGTTTTCATGGCTTGTCCGTTTTTTGATGTCATTGCTATGCTAGATCATTGCACATCCCGGTACACCGCCAGAAGCATTCATATAGAGTCATATCTTTGTTCGAGATATCGAGTTGTAATATTGAGTTGTAAGTAAATAAAAGTGTGATGATCATAATTATTAGAGCATTGCCCCAGTGAGGAAAGGATGATGGAGACTATGATTCCCCCACAAGTCGGGATGAGACTTCGGACTTTATGAAAAATAAAAGAGGCCAAAGAAGCCCAAATAAAAAAAGAGGCCAAAGAAGCCCATCAAAAAGAAAGAAAAAAATTAAAAAAAATTAAAAAGAAAAAGAAAAAAAAGTAGAGAAAAAGAGAGAAGGGGCAATGTTACTATCCTTTTACCACACTTGTGCTTCAGAGTAGCACCATGTTCTTCATAGAGAGAGCCTCCTATGCTTTCACTCTCATATACTAGTGGGAATTTTCATTATAGAACTTGGCTTGTATATTCCGATGATGGGCTTCCTCAAATGCCTGAGGTCTTCATGAGCAAGCAAGTTCGATGCACACCCACTTAGTTTCCAGTTTGAGCTTTCATACACTTATAGCTCTTAGTGCATCCGTTGCATGGCAATCCCTACTCACTCAAATTGATATCTATTGATGGGCATCTCCATAGCCCGTTGATATGCCTAGTTGATGTGAGACTATCTTCTCCCTTTTCGTCCTCACAAACAACACCATATACCACCATAGTGCTATGTCCATGGCCTGCGCTCATGTATTGCATCAGAGTTGAAAAATCTGGAGCGCGTTAAAAAGTATGAACCAATTGCTCGGCTCGTCATCGGGGTTGTGCATGATTTGAATGCTTTGTGTGATGAAGATGGAGCATAGCCAGACTATATGATCTTGTAGGGATGAGATTTCTTTGGCTATGTTATTTCGATAAGACGTAATTGCTTGGTTGGTGTGCTTGAAGTATTATTGTTTATATGTCAAATGATAGACTATTGCCTTGAATCACTCATATCTTAATATTCATGCCATGATTAGACACATGATCAAGATTATGCTAGGTAGCATTCCACATCAAAAATTATCTTTTTTATAATTTACCTACTCGAGGACGAGCAAGAATTAAGCTTGGGGATGCTGATACGTCTCTGTGGTATCTATAATTTTTGATTGTTCCATGCCAATATTCTAAAACTTTCATATTCTTTTGGCAACCTTTTATACTATTTTTTGGGACTAACATATTGATCCAGTGCCCAGTGCCAGTTCCTGTCTGTTGCATGTTTTATGTTTCGCAGAAACCCAATATCAAACGGAGTCCAAACGGGATAAAAACAGACGGAGAATTATTTTGGAATATTTGTGATTTTTGGGAGGAAGAATCAACGCGAAACGGTGCCCGAGGTGGCCACGAGAGTGGCCCACGCCACCACTCCAGGTGGGCGCGCCCTACCCTCTCATGGGCCACCCGTAAGGCGGTTGATGCCCTTCTTTGGCCGCAAGAAAGCTAATTTTTAGAAAATAATCTGGGCGAAGGTTTTGATCCAATCGGAGTTACGGATCTCCAGATATAAAGGAAACGGTGCCATGGCAGAATCTGAGAACGCAGAAACAGAGAGATAGATCCAATCTCGGAGGGGCTCTCGCCACTCCCACGCCATGGGAGCCAAGGACCATAGGGGAAACCCTTCTCCCGTCTAGGGAGAAGGTCAAGGAAGAAGAAGAAGAAGGGGGTCTCTCTCCCCCTTGCTTCCGGTGGCGCCGGAGCGCTGCCGGGGGCCATCATCATCACCGCGATTATTCACCAACAACTTCACCGCCTTCATCACCAACTCTTACTCCCTCTATGCAGCGGTGTAACATCTCTCTTACCCGCTGTAATCTCTACTTAAACATGGTGCTCAACGCTATATATTATTTCCCAATGATGTATGGCTATCTTATGATGTTTGAGTAGATCCGTTTTGTCCTAAGGGTTAATAGATGATCGTGATTGGTTTGAGTTGCATGTTTTATTATTGGTACTGTCCTATGGTGCCCTCCGTGTCGCGCAAGCGTGAGGGATTCCCGCTGTAGGGTGTTGCAATACGTTCATGATTCACTTATAGTGGGTTGCTAGAGTGAAAGAAGCTTAAACCCGAGTAAGGGGGTTGGTGCGTATGGGATAAAGGGGACTTGATGCTTTAATGCTATGGTTGGGTTTTACCTTAATGAATCTTTAGTAGTTGTGGACTGCTTGCTAGTGTTCCAATCATAAGTGCATATGATCCAAGTAGAGAAAGTATGTTAGCTTATGCCTCTCCCTCAAATAAAATTGCAATAGTGATTACCGGTCTAGTTATCGATTGCGTTGGACAAATAACTTTCTCGTAACAAAAAGCTCTCTACTGATACTTAATTTATTGTATCTTTATCTAAACAGCCCCTAGTTTATATTTACGTGTTCTTCATTATCTTGCAAATCTATCCTATCACACTCACTACAAGAAATATGTCAAATTGTGACCTTGACTATTGGTCACTGAAAGGTCACTGTTTTCCATTTGCGACCTTTTTTGTGACCAAAAACAGAAGGTCAAAAGCGGGCCGTCGAAAACTGACATTTTTGACCTTTCTTCTGGAATGGTCATAGACATTTATGACCAAAATATGTCTACTGTGGCGTTTTGGTCACTAGCAACCTCCCCAGACCACGTAGGCATCCAGCGTGGTAAGCTGATGTGGCATAAGAATCAGCCCGGTCCAATTAGGTTTTCTACATGGGCCTAGCCCAACAATTTGGCCTTTTTAATGTATTTTTCCCTGTGCTTTTATTAGCCACATGGGTCTGGCCCAACAATTCAGCCTTTGATTTCTTTGCATGGCCCTTTTAACAACAGGTTTTCTTTTTGATCATGTATTTTTCTGGGCCATTTCTTTGCTGGGCCTCTCGTGTTTTTCCCTCAAAAATAATTGTCCAATATAACTTGGGCCTAGCCCAGTTCCGAAAAAATTTATCCAATCCAAAAAATATTATGCCATTGACATTACAACACATCACACCACATGCTATCTTGGGCCTAGCCCAGTTCTGATACATTTTCAAAGCAACGTGCAATGTTATTATATTACAACCATTCATTCCAGCAATACTATTTGAGGCTGGCTGGCTAGCTGAGCTACTACTGACTGACTGCGGGCTAACTAAGTTTTTACAAAAGGTGAATCAGAAACCTAACGCTACTGCATTTGCATGGCACTGCTGAAATACTCCAGGATCGTGAAAAAAATTAAAACTAGCCTATCTGGTACTTCACATCAACCAAACATGTAATCTGCTTAATGGAAAGATTTCTTCCCCAAGTCCTGCTTCTCCCTTAGCAAGCAATGACAGGCTGTTGCATAACATATAAGCATTCAAAAGAGAACAAAAGGTATGTCACTGATAGAATACAAATTACTTTTAAAATAAAAAGTAAAGATACACCAGTATATTATCATTCTAATTATTATTATTATTAACTAGATCATTCTACTTATCCAGAATAACAATGACCTTGTTGCAGAACTTTAGATTTAACAGGAAACCATGCATATAACATTCTAATAACAGCAAAAACTATTTTGCAAATGATCAAGTACAACAACAACAGCTGTTCAAGTTAACACAATAGATGGACAGTACAACAGCAGCAAGACACAAGTCATAAGCATTACAGGCAGTCAAATACTTCAGGGGCAGCAAACATGCATGCATACAGATAGTCAAACAGTTTAGGGAACAGCAAACTGTCCATCTATTGTGTTAACTTGCAAACAGTTCAGGGAACATGCATGCAATGGAAGTACGTACTAGTAGTTCAGGGAACTTGCAAACAGTTCAGGGAACATGCATGCAATGCAAACAGTTCAGGGAACTTGCGAACAGTTCAGGAAACATGCAAACAGTTCAGGGAATATTGTGTTAACTTGCAAACAGCAAACAGTTCAAGGAACATGCATGCAATGGAAGTACGTACTAGTAGTTGTACAACACAATGCCAGGTTGGAGAAAATTATGCTTAAGCAAACAATGGCGGTGGCATGTCATAATCAAATAATAATGTGAGAAAACAGCTGCATATGATTCACACTTGATCACAGCAAAGAATGTGCTAGTAGTGTGCACTCACAAAAGAATGAATGAATCAACATTGATTTGCTGTACTACACCATCCAATGGGAGTAGACTTCTTCAAGGCATCAATCATATCTAGTATATGTGAAAAAGGGTGTTACAGGATCAAAATCGCCATACCAAAAACAAATACTGCAAGCGTTGCTAGAAGGAGCTTTAGCGCCTCCATACGGAATATTGGCCACGGCTGTTTACCATCTCATCAGTTGCGCCAAGGCATTGACCTCATCAGGATCAACCTGAATGTTATCATAGCTTGTCAGTGCAAGAACTTACTATGATCATAGATAATCTTGGATCATAGATAATCTTGATCCAGTATAGCAGCTTTAGTGAGATGTGACTATGTCGTGGGAAACGAACACCTATGGGGCAGGGCCCCTTTCGGTCCGGCAGGGAGCGGAGATCGCGCGAAGAGCGGATCGAGGCGAGGCATGCGAGCGATTTTACCCAGCTTCAGAGCTCTCCGGAGAGATAATACTCCTACTGCTGCTTTGTGGTTGTATTATGTTCTTGCTCGAGAGCGTGGGAATGTCCTGGTTTCGAATGAGTCGAACCCCTTCTACGTTGCGCATGGGCCTCCTTTTATATGCTAAAGGGGTCACCGACAGGTGGCAACGCAGGCAAGGGTACAAATGTAAAAAGAGTGGTTCGTACAACTGCCTCTACAGTGGATCCTACCTAACTCTGACGGCAGGGGACAAGAGCATTTAATGCCCGTCCGTGTCGCCCAAACAATGCAGAAAAGCGACCGTTAGGGGCGCCACCGCTTGCCACGATGGCCATCTCGTCATCTTCGCTCGCCACCTCGCACCGCTTGGCTACACAGCCTCTCGCCACGTGCGCCTGGAATGGTCCTGTGGCGACACGTCGACGGATGCGCTGGAGCGTAGGCACAGAGTGGTGGCTTCGCCGCGGCAAGCGCTTTGCCGCGGTCGTTGTCTTGCCACGCCCGGAAGCTTGTCGCTCGCCGGGTCTTGCCGGGACGCGCGGCGCGTCATGACAAGTTCCTTGAAATGCTTTGGTTGGCCTTCCCGGCAAGCTCCTCTTGCCGGGGCTTTGTCCTTCTCGGCAAGCTCCTCTTGCCGGGGCCTTGTCTTCTTGGCTTGGACACTTTGTTCTTGAATGGCTTCAAAGGAAACACGGAGGACCTTGGCGGGCACCCGGCAAGCCTTGCCGTGGGGCGCTGCGACAGCCCGTGCACAAGTTCGGGATACTAAGGTACCCCTACTTTAGTACACCGACAGGAGCCCCCGGGCCTGGGTCACACACGGTGCCGAGCGCTGTTGGGCTAGGCCCAAAACAGGGCATGGGCACGCGCGGCCTGGGTCCACGCTGTATCTGACTCCGTATCCACCGCACCCTCCCGTAACGGCACGCGTCGAATGCGGCATCGTGGGAGAGATCGTGGGTGATTCTTTATTCGGAAAAAGCGTAACGTTTGCCTCCTCCTCTTTATAAGCAGGGGAAACAGGGACAGTTCCCCCACCTTCGCCACTTGCGGTTCCAATCTCAGAAATCTCCGCCGCTCCCCTCCGCTTCCAAGGCCGAAAGAGAGCAGCGCTCCGCCCCCCATCGTCGCCGTCGCCGTCAACGCCCTCGATCTTCCCCACCGCCTCCGCCATGGCTCCGAAGACCGGGAAGGGTGCGAAGTCGGCCGAGGCCCTGCGGCTTGAGACGCTGCGAAAGGGAGTGGTTCTATCTCTTCTGGTCGACGGAGACGCGAGCGCATCCGCGCACCCAGGTACTCTCCGCCGCCGCTTCCGCTTCGAAACGGGCTCCAAACGGATACCCCTTCTTTGCACTGTTCTTCTATTGCGGGCTCTGCCCGCCTTTCTCCGAGTTCTTCTGTGACATCATGAACACCTACGGGTTCCATCTCCTTGACTTCACCCCCAATGCTGTCCTGACCATGGCTGTTTTCGACCATCTCTGCGAAAATTTTGTCGGAGTCCACCCAAACGTAGCCCTTTTCCGCCACTACTTCATGCCCCGGGTCGAGAGAGGAGAGCCCTTAGCTGGCGGGATCGCCTGGATCTCGAGAGCCGGCAAGAAGGAGACGTATCTGGAGGGGGAGCTCCGCAACAAATGGGATGAGTGGAGAGCAGAATGGTGCTGGATCGGCGAGGAGAACCCGCAGCCGTTCACTGCCCTGCGCCAAACCCCAACAGTGTGCGGCAATGATTGGAGCGCCCTGGCGGTGGACGATGCCTAGGCTGAAGATCGCCACCACCCGGATCTTGCGATTCAGGCTTGCCGGGCTCACTGTAGGCGCTGTTGGCGCGGACTTTCTTCGCCGCCGCATCGCCCCTCTACAGGAGAGGGGGAGGCCCACCTGGCTGTTTGGGGGTCCGGCGGACATCATGAGGCTTCGCCCGGGCCTCAACTTCAATTTCACTGTCTTGGAGTTGGATGGGATGCTCAAGGAGCTGTTCAAGCACGACCCCAATCATCCCGAGTCGTTCAGGCTGCCGCAGGGCGTCGTCCCGTTGTGCAACAACTCCTCGCTCGATCGCATCCGCGCAATGATGCCGGAGTGCAACTCGCATGGAATTATTCCAACTTGGCAGGAGCCCACCGACGACGTCATGCAGCAGTTCTTCGATAGCTTGGTGGAGGTGGTGGTCCGCGCCGACGAGCAGAGGAGCCTCACCCGCGATACCACCGAAGATGAGATGCGGCGCATCGCCACCAGGGCGGAAGAGGCGGCGGCCGCCGCCGCCGCGGGCGAGTTTGGGTTTACTGTGGAGGAGGCAGAGGCAGCCGAGGAGGCAAGCCTTGCCGATCGAGAGGACCTTGTCGGGGAAATCGTCGGCGAGGGAGGGTCCGAAGCCGAATCGAGTGAGCCCGCCGAGGGTGCAAGCGGCCAGCCGTCTTCAAGCAACTTGCCGCAAGCGGAGCTCCCAGTGCAGCCCCCAGCTCCACCAAGAAGGCGCCTCCGCAGGACTGGAGACATAGCAGGGCGGCAGACGGGTCAACAGCCGCCGCGCCGCAGGACATGCTCCACCGCGACAAGCACCGTTGCCGCGGGAGCGTCTCACGCCGCTGCGGCAACTGGAGCGGGGTCCTCTCGGGCCGCCGCTTCTGATCCTGCCGCAGCTCCCGCCAAGCGGCCAAGGGAGCCTACTCCTCCGCCTCGTCGCGCCGAAGGAGGACCGGACTTCCACCTCCCCGCGCTCAGCTCCGACAAGGAGGAAGAAGAGTAAGTTTTTTTTGTTGTACTTATGTTTATTCAATTCTTGCTGTTTCTTGTCTTGCATCTGATCTGCTTTCTTCTGAACCTTGTTCCTTTTCAGGAATCTGGCCCAGAGAGCGGCGAGGAGAGCCAAGGTCCTCGTGGTTGTCATCGAGGACGATCCTGCTGTGACAACAGAGGGTACGTCTGAGACCACCTTGTCGGACCCGGCCACTACTCCCGAAGCAGCCCCCGACGCAGCCCCCAGCGTAAGTATTTGTTCACTTCCTGTTGTCGGGCGCGCATGGGTGCTCTTTCCTTTACTGACATCTGACTGTTGGTTCACTTGTGTAGGAGCAGAACAGGCCCACCAGGAGAAACCGGAAGCCGTTCCTGAGGTGCTATATGCTTCAACTACGCCACCAAGGGAGGATTCCCCGGCAAGGGGCAGTTCTCCGACAAGGGACGGGACCAGTGATCCCCCGGTGGTGGAGCCCATGACTACAGAGCCCAGCACAGGTAATCCTTCTTGTCAGAAAACTTCCCTTGGGTTCTTCTTCTTCTGATCTTCTTTTTGGATATTTGCTTGACTTTTTCTCCCTCTTCCTGTCTTCAAATCCACCTTCCACGGAACCAATGGAGACTGAAGCCACCGGCGAGGAGAACGCACGCGGCAACACTGATGACGTCGCCACCACCGAGGAGGAGGCCGGCGCTGATGATCTTGTCGGCGAAGAGGCCGCCAAGGCTGCTGGCGCAGGAGCTGGCGAGGGATCCGGTGATCGCACTGACGACCCTGGTGCCGCAGGAGCGCAAGGCGCTACGCCGACCGCCGATCCCTCCGCTGCTGACGCAGCGCCAGGCTCCGAAGAGCCCCAGCCCGGCACCTACTTGAAGGCCGGCGACGGGGTCTTCATCAAGCTCCCCTGGGCGTCAAGCTCCAGGGCACCGGTCGAAGGAGAAGCTTTTGACGGAGAAGTGCTCGCCTCCACTGGGTTGACACTTGTCGACGCGCCAAGCAGCAGCAGTGGCGAGCCTGAGGAGGAACAGCTGCTGCGGAGGCCGCTGTTACTCTACCACGCCCGACAAGCCATGGTAGAATCCCGGGAAGCACTTGTCGCGCAGGCGGGAGTGGATATCGAGAGGCGCGCGGAGGAGCTCCGGGAACGCAATCAGGAAGCCCTTCGGTCTATTGCGGAGGAGCGCGCGCAGCTTGTCGAGGCGCGGAAGGCCTTCCTCCTCGAGAAGGCTAAAGCCGAAGAGCAACAGCGGCTTGCCGCCGAGGAGCTGTCCGTGCGGGAAGGCGAGCTGACACAGCGGAAAGTCAATCTGGACAGCTATGAGGAGGAGCTGGCTGCGCGCGAGCAAGCACTTGACGGGGCTCTCAAGGAGGCAAAAGATGCTGCCCCAGCTGCTGAGGCCGCCAAGAAGGAGCTGGAAGTGAAAGTGGTGCAGCTAGAGGCTGATCTGAAGGCGAGGAATCAAGAGCTTGCCGCGCTCCAACGCGAGCGCGAGAAGGACTTCCTCGCCCACGGCGAGCTGCAGGGTCGCCTCCTCGAGAGGGGCAAAGAGCTGAGCGCCGCCAAGGACTCCAATGCTGATCTCGAGTTGAAGCTGGCTACGCTGACTGAGACGTTGGACGACGCCAAGAAGCGGGAGGAGGCCTTGAAGGAGGAGATCAAGGCCAACGAGGCACTGCTGACGAGGGCCGCCGAAACCCAGAACACCTTCAGGGATACTGTGGAGCTCTGGACAGAGGGCCTCGTCAACATGGCCGCAGTCATCGACGAGGAGCTGGCGCAGCTGGAAATGGAGGGTTTCGGGTACTCCTCCGATGAGAACCTCCAGCCCAGCGCCAAGCTCATTCTGTTCTTCAAGTGCGTGGCAACGGCCCTCCAGCAACTCTGGGAAAGGATCCCAAAGCAGCTGGCCGACGAGTCGCGCACGATCTGTGCCAGAGTTCTGGAGAAGGTGTTGGTGAAGGTGGCCTTCCGCAACCCGGGCCTCAATCTCACCAACGTCCTGAAGAAGCTGCCGGCGGGTGCTGATCTTGAAGAGCTCAAGGCCCTTGTCGCACCCATTGTGGACAAGGTGAATGAAGTCAGGAGGGTTGATGGCGGTCGCGTAGATTAGGCCGCATGTTTTCTCCTTTCCTTGCCGCTGCTATTCATGTTACGAGAACAATTCAGTCAGTGCTGCGACAAGTTATCTTTGTAATATAACTTTATCTTGGGCAGTATTTGTTATGTTATTTCCTTTACTTGATTCCTTCCTTTGTATGTTTTTAGCCTACGCTTTCAGGGAACTTGCCGGCGCAGGCACCCTTGCCGCGAGCGCTGAGTGCGGAACATCAGCAGCCTACTGGCGGTGTCGCTTCCGGCAAGAAACCTTGTCGCGGCTAGTCGCAGCACACTTAAGTTGTTGAGCGGACTCGAAACAAAGTAAGGGCGCAACTAGCTGCGAGTTGGTTCCTCCGCGCACAGGTTTTCCATACAAAGCACGGTCGTTCAAGGAAGATAACTTAAAAAATTTTAAAACTGATTGTGCTCAAACTTTGGCAACTTAGCTTTTCTGTCGTTTGCGTCTCGGCAAGGCGATACTTTCTTGAACGACGCCTGGTCCACACCATTATCTTCTCCTTCCCCCCGGTGAACTTGTGGGCGAGGGAACCTTCCCTTTTCTTGAGAAAAAGAAACAAGAGAAAATAAAGGCATGGAGCCTTAAGGCTCGTTATTGCTTACCGGGGGCAGGTGCTACACAAAATGTCAGATAACACATGCAAAAAGAAAAAAGCATGAAATTTGACAAGATGTGCGGAGCACATGAGCTTTATTTATGCACGGGGTCTGCGCCCGGCTTTGTACAAAGGGTTACATGCAATAGCGGCAAGGCTTGTACAAAAGGTGGTTGCTGGGACGGGTTCCCGCAACCGCGCCTTACGGGTAAAACTTACGAAGATGCTCAATGTTCCAGGAGTTGCTCACCGGAGAGCCATCTTCGGTCTTAAGGCGGACAGCGCCAGGCCTAGTGACACGTTTCACCCGATGAGGGCCTTCCCACTTTGGCGTCAACTTGTTGGAATTCTGGGCGGACTGAACACGCCGAAGAACAAGGTCGCCTTCCTCGAGACTTCTGGCATTGACTTTGCGGCTATGGTAGCGGCGCAAAGCTTGCTGGTATCAAGCAGCTCGTACAGCAGCCTGAAGACGATCCTACTCGAGGAGCAGCGCGTCATCTTGTCGCAACTGCTCTTGCTCAAGCTCATCATAAGCGAGCACTCGAGGCGATCCATATACGAGTTCCATGGGGAGAACTGCCTCTGCTCCATAGACTAGAGCGAAAGGTGTCTGGCCAGTGGCTCGATTTGGCGTCGTCCTGATCGACCAAAGAACCACCGGCAGCTCCTCAATCCAATTCTTTCCGCACTTGTGCAGCCTGTCGAAAGTCCTGGTCTTGAGCCCGCGCAGCACTTCAGCATTTGCCCTCTCCGCTTGACCGTTGCTTCTCGGGTGAGCAACAGAAGCGAAGCAGACCTTGGCGCCAAGATCTTGGACATACTGCATGAAGGTGCGGCTCGTGAATTGCGTGCCGTTGTCGGTGATGATCCTGTTAGGGACTCCGAAACGGCAAACAATCGACCTGAAGAACTTAACTGCTGACTGTGCGGTCACCTTCCTCACTGCTTCCACTTCCGGCCACTTTGTTAACTTGTCGATTGCAACGTACAAGTACTCAAAGCCCCCGACAGCTCGGGGAAAGGGGACGAGGATGTCGAGCCCCCAGACCAAAAATGGCCAGGATAAAGGGATCGTCTGGAGAGCTTGAGCTGGCTGGTGTATCTGCTTGGAATGGAACTGGCACGCTTCACACTTGGTTACTTGTGCAGTTGCATCCTGGAGGGCTGTCAGCCAAAAGAAACCTTGCCGGAATGCCTTGCCGGCAAGTTCTCTTGCGCCAATGTGGTGACCACATATGCCTCCATGTATCTCCGCCAACAGCTTTTGTCCATCTTCCCGGGGAATGCATTTCAATTTCACACCATTGAATCTTCTTCTGTACAGTATGTCATCGACAAACTGGTACATACTTGATTGCCGGGCTACTTTTTCCGCTTCTTCTTGTTCTTCGGGGAGTTCTCCTGTCTGAAGGAAATGGACGATATGCTGCGCCCATGCTGGAGCTTGCGGCTCGACGACAAGGACTAAAGGTACATATGCAGCTGCGGGAACATCCGCTGCTACGGCGAGAACCTGTGGCTCAGCCGGAGCTTGATGTTCCCCGGCAAGCTTGCCGGAGCAAAACTTGTTGGGAGCGTCTGCTTCAACGGAACAAACCCTAGGGCTTGTCGGAGCAGACTGCTCCTCAGCACCCTTGGTGTTGATCTTGGGAACCTTCTTGGCGGCGGCTTCGGGGAGCTCTACCGGAATGTAGTCACCAGAAACCAACTTCCTCTTCTTGCTCTGTCCAGTTGATGGTGTTACAGATGGTTGAATCAGCTTAAGCACAAAGATCCCTGGTTCCACAGGTAACTTAAGTGCGGCGCACTTTGACAGGCCATCTGCGATGTCGTTCTGAGCTCTCGGAACATGCTCCATCTGTAAGCCGTCAAAGTGCTGTTCCAACTTTCTCACTTCATCAATGTAAGCTTCCATCAACGGACTCTGATAATCTTTGTTTACTTGGCAGACGACAAGCTGCGAGTCACCCCTAATAATAAGCTTCTTGATCCCAAGGTCTGCCGCGATCCTGAGACCGGCAAGCAAGCCTTCATACTCTGCAGTATTGTTTGTCGCTTGCTCCTTGGGAAAGTGCATCTGGACCACGTACTTGAGGTGCTCTCCGGTGGGTGCGACAAGTAACACACCCGCACCGGCGCCTTGCAGCGAGAAGGCACCATCAAAGTACATGATCCATTCTTTGCTTGCTTCCTTGACGGGGATGCTCGTCTCTGGAGTTTCTTCATCAGGTGTTGGCGTCCATTCTGCTATGAATTCTGCCAATGCTCGGCTCCGGATAGTTGAAGTACTCTCAAACTTGAGGCCTAAACTTAACAGTTCCAGTGCCCACTCGACAATCCTGCCTGTTGCTTCTGGATTCTGCAATATCCTCTTCAACGGAAAGCGAGTGACAACTGTGATCTCATGTGCTTGGAAGTAATGGCGCAGCTTTCTCGAGGCCATGAGGAGGCCGAAAAGCAATTTCTGCACACCAGAGTACCTTGACCTAGCCCCCTGCAGAAGGGAACTGACAAAGTAGACTGGGCGCTGCACCATTTTCTTCTGTTTCTCCTCCTGTGCCTGCGCAGATCCATCCTTGTCGGGACCAGAGCTTGTCGGGGAAGCCCCCTGCTTGTCACTGGATGCGCTTGCCATTGCTGCTGGCTCATCATCCGCCTCCCTTTCCGCTACTAACGCAGCACTAACCACTTGATTGGTTGCCGCTAGATACAGCAACAACTTCTCTTGTGGTTTAGGTGCGACAAGTATTGGAGTGGAGGACAGGTATCTCTTCAAGTCCTGCAGCGCAGCCTCTGCTTCCGGAGTCCATTTCATTGGACCTGCCTTTTTCAGTATTTTGAAAAATGGCAGGGCGCGCTCAGCAGACTTAGAAATAAACCTGCTGAGAGCAGCCACGCAGCCGGCAAGTCTTCGTACATCCTTGATGCGCTTCGGTGCTTCAATCTGCTCAATGGCCTTGATTTTGTCGGGATTGGCTTCGATTCCCCTCTGAGATACGAAGAACCCGAGAAGCTTGCCGGAAGGGACTCCAAACACGCACTTCTCGGGGTTAAGCTTGAGGTTGATCTTGCGCAGATTTGTGAAAGTTTCATCTAAATCCTGAATCAGGGTCACTTTGTCTTTGATCTTGACCACTATGTCATCCATGTAAGCTTCTACATTTCTGTGCAACTGTGGCTCAAAAGCTTCGTG
Source organism: Triticum dicoccoides (assembly GCF_002162155.2). NCBI lineage: Eukaryota > Viridiplantae > Streptophyta > Magnoliopsida > Poales > Poaceae > Triticum > Triticum dicoccoides. The sequence goes on from NC_041385.1 coordinate 239,857,445, forward strand.
AACTACTCTTGCAAATGTCGAACCAGCATTCTTTAGTCCGAAAGGCATCCGTACAAAACAGTATGTGCCACATGGAGTGATGAATGCGGTCTGCCATGAAGATCTGATGGTATCCTGAGTATGCGTCAAGAAATGAAAGCAAATCACATCCTGCCGTGGAGTCGACAATCTGGTCAATGCGCGGCAAGGGAAATGGATCTTTGGGACAAGCTTTATTAACATCAATAAAGTCAATACAAAGCCTCCATTTCCCGTTTGCCTTGCGCACGACTACAGGATTGGCCAGCCACGTAGGATGGAGCACTCCTCTGACAAGGCCTGCTGCTTCCAACTTCTTGATCTCTTCTGCAATGAATTCTTGGCGCTCGACTACTTGCTTCCTGACTTTCTGCTTGACGGGCCACGCGTGAGGACAGACGGCAAGGTGGTGCTCAATTACTTTCCTGGGAACACCGGGGATGTCAGACGGTTGCCATGCAAACACGTCGACATTCGCCCGCAGGAAAGCAACGAGCGTGCTTTCCTATTTAGGGTCAAGCGTGGCACTGATGGTGAAGGTACCACCAGTGCCGTCCTCCTTGGCGGCCACTTTCTTGGTCTCTGGTGAAGCTGTCTTTGCCTTCTTACACTTGCTGGTGGAGCTCGATGGTGCGTCCTCGACGGTAGCGCAGCACTCCGAAGAGGTGCGCTTGCCGGAGTGGGCATCAGAGCTCTTGCCGGACTTGGTCTTCTTCTTCCCCCCGGGAGCTTCAGTGGCAAGTGTCTTGCGATCTGCTGCGGCTGCTGCTTCCCGGTAGATCTTGTCGGTGCAGATAAGTGCATCTTTCTTGTCGCCAGGGACAGAGATGACGCTTATTGGACCTGGCATCTTGAGCATATTGTATGCATAATGAGAGGCTGCCATGAACTTGGTGAGCGCTGGACGGCCGAGTATCCCATTGTAGGGCAATGGGAAATCAGCAACGTCAAAAGTGACTTTTTCTGTCCTGAAGTTCAGCTCGCTGCCAAATGTCACTGGCAACGTGATCTTCCCCTTCGGCTTGCTCCTTCCCGGGTTGATTCCTTGGAAAGTACCGGTCTCTTCGAGCTCGCTGTCAGGGATCTGGAGCTTCTGGAGTACCGCAGAGGAGATCAGATTTAAGCCGGCCCCGCCGTCAACCAGCATCTTTGTGACCTTGAGGTTGCGGATAGTTGGTGAAACCAACATCGGCAAGCACCCAACCGCGGTTATGCGATCAGGGTGGTCCTCAATGTCAAAGATGATAGGCATGCTGGACCACTTCAGAGGTTTGCGTGACTCAACTGGTGGTTCTGCTGCATTAACTTCCCGCACCCACTGTTTGAGCTGGCGGTGCGAAGTATGCAGAGAAGCACCACCGTCAACGCACAGAACCTCTGTGGCTTTTTGAAACTCCTGCTCGTCGGCCTCATCATCATCCATCTCTTCGTCTTCATCGTCATCTTCATCCTTGTCGCGGCCGCGGGGAGGCCTGTCTCCTTGCCGCTGCTTGGCCTTGCCGCGACGTCCTCCCCGGCTGGGACGCATCTTGCCGGATCCACCAGTACCTTCCTGGGCCTTCTCCTTGTCGTGTCGCTCGTACTCAGCTTTCTGCTGCTCAACAAGCTGCTCGACCTTCTTGCAGCTTTGGAGATCGTGACCCTTGGTGCATATAGCTCACTCACGTCTCTGATCTTGCACATCGCCATTTCCTCCCACATCCTCCGGTTACGCACGTTCTGATGGAACGCGCTGATGACCGCGGCAGGGTGGACGTCTGGAATGTTGAGCTGCACTTGGCTGAACCTTTGAATGTACTTGCGCAGGGGCTCTCCTTCCTTCTGGGCGAGCAGATGCAGGTCGCTCTCCTGGCCATGGGGCTTGTGGCCGCCTGTGAAGGCGCCGACAAACTGATGGCACAGATCCGCCCATGAGGATATGGAGTTGTCCGGCAAGTGCATGAGCCAGGATCTGACATTGGGCTTGAGCACCAGCGGGAAGTAGTTGACAAGGATCTTGTCGTCGCGCCCCCCGGCAGCATGCACCGCGATGGTGTAGATGCTGAGGAACTCCGACGGATGCAACCTGCCGTCGTACTTCTCTGGTACATCAGGTTTGAAATTCTTTGTGCTGGGCCACTAGACTTGCCGCAGCTCACGAGTGAACGCAGGGCAACCTACCACGTACGACAAGTCGCCTGGTTCCCCTGGCGCATGCATGTCGACAGTGGGCCCAGCGCACTGGTCTGATTGACGCCGCGCTTCTCTTCGACGCTCGATACGTGTACGATCGTCTTCTTGCTGTTGCTCTTGAAGAACTTGGCGTTGATCACGACGAGCTCGTGGATCTGATGACGCCGTGGAGTCGGTGTCAAGGTTGACCCGGCGAGTCAGCGATCTTGGCCTTTGGGGCGGGGAGTGCACGGTGGTCGCACCCCCGCTGGTCTTGTCGCCATCGGCTCGTGTCCGGCAATCTTGCCGTGGCTGCGACGCATTCGGCTGCCGTCGAGTGTCGCCGTTGGCGAAGCCGATGAGGCTCTGAATGGTGGCCCTCCAATCGTCGATCTTGTCCGCTGTTGGAGGGTAATCCGGGAGCAGTTGGGCTCGAGCCAACGCTTCTTCTGGAGTCTTTGGTGGCGGTGGCGAAGGGTGTGAGGAGCGGGATATGCTCGGACTTCTAACTATGTTAGAAGGAGAAGGATCCCGTCCAGGCGACCGTGTCTTGCTCGTGCCAGCAGGCTGGCGTGCGTGCTGGTCTTGAGCATCCCGAGATCCACCAGCTCGATCTTGATCCAACGAGCGTATGGTACTGCGAGTACCATGACGCTGTCGATCTCGCGCCTCCTGACGTGGGCGCGGTGCGTGTATGGACGCCGAGGTTTGCGCGGCCTTGTCCATGGACCTGGCGGCAGTGTGAGCTCCCTCGTCGATGCCCGTTCCTCCGCTGGCGTCTACCCCACCACCCGTTTGCTCCGGTGGCGGTGGGACCAACGCAGAGGGAGCAGCCACCTCCGAAGCCTTCTTCTTCGGTGGCATGTCGATGAAGATGATGAAGGTCTGGCTCGCGTGAACACCGGATCGGATTCACACAACCTCGACGCCCCCTACCTGGCGCGCCAAAGATGTCGTGGGAAACAAACACCTATGGGCCAGGGCCCCTTTCGGTCCGGCAGGGAGCGGAGATCGCATGAAGAGCGGATCGAGGCGAGGCACGCGAGCGATTTTACCCAGCTTCGGAGCTCTCCGGAGAGATAATACTCCTAATGCTGCTTTGTGGTTGTATTATGTTCTTGCTCGAGAGCGTGGGAATGTCCTGGTTTCGAATGAGTCGAACCCCTTCTACGTTGCGCATGGGCCTCCTTTTATATGCTAAAGGGGTCACCGATAGGTGGCAACGTAGGCAAGGGTACAAATGTAAAAAGAGTGGTTGGTACAACTGCCTCTACAGTGGATCCTACCTAACTCTGACGGAAGGGGACAAGAGCATTTAATGCCCGTCCGCGTCGCCCAAACAGTGCAGAAAAGCGACCGTTAGGGGCGCCACCGCTTGCCACGGTGGCCATCTCGTCATCTTCGCTCGCCACCTCGCACCGCTTGGCTACACAGCCTCTCGCCACGTGTGCCTGGAATGGTCCTGTGGCGACACGTCGACGGATGCGCTGGAGCGTAGTCACAGAGTGGTGGCTTCGCCGCGGCAAGCGCTTTGCCGCGGTCGTTGTCTTTTCGTGCCCGGAAGCTTGTCGCTCGCCGGGTCTTGCCGGGACGCGTGGTGTGTCACGACAAGTTCCTTGAAATGCTTTGGTTGGCCTTCCCGGCAAGCTCCTCTTGCCGGGGCTTTGTCTTTCCCGGCAAGCTCCTCTTGCCGGGGCCTTGTCTTCTTGGCTTGGACACTTTGTTCTTGAATGGCTTCAAAGGAAACACGGAGGACCTTGGCGGGCACCCGGCAAGCCTTGCCGCGGGGCGTTGCGACTGCCCGTGCACAAGTTCGAGATACTAAGGTACCCCTACTTTAGTACACCGACATGTTCCAAAATAGATTTGTTCTGCTTTACTTCAAGTAGATATTGCAATTGCATAACTAGGTATGGGTTGAACAATAAGTCATGCAACTATCTGACAGATTCCTGAAGAAGATCGAATTTATGCTGAAGGACCATTTCAAGTCGGTGACAGTGCGGCAAAGAATCAAGTGCTTAATTGTTGGCTGTATCATGATGAACAGAAGAACCTAGGAATATATGTGTGTGTGTGTGTGTGTGCGTGCACGCTCACCTCATGGTGGTATCTGATTCCACCCTTCATAGGGACCCTGGCATTGTCATGCTGCACCCTAAACCCAACATAGGATGCTACTGTCCCATCATCTATCGGAATTGTGCACTCAACCTGCAACCACACAAGAAGCATGTCACTTTCAGTTGAACAGAGGCATGATCCTGCACACAGCTTAACCTTGCAGAGTAAGTGACTACGAGGCCAGTTGAGCAACTTTTTTTGCCATATTCAGCAGGAAAATCACTCAGAATAAATTAACACGGACACCACAAGTGAGGGAATGGGAGAAGACAAATCAGCTGATTGCTCAAGGAAAAAAAGGTGAAGTAACCTAACTGAAAACCCCAAATTGATGGTCCAGGTGAAAAATAATCCTAGGTCAACTACCCCAAACCCAAGGGCAAGGAGGGAGAGGAAAAACACGGGCCTATGTGACAGTGCTCAGTAAACACCGGGCTCCGCTGACCAAGCAGTAGCAATCTGGTAAATCCCTATAGAACGAACGAACAGCGAGCGTAGCCGTCTAGATTCACTGGTTCATAGCGAAGGATAGGAGGTAGGGTGGGATCATCACCTTGATCTCCCTGAAGGGGATGAGCAAGCTCTTCTCGAGCTTGGAGTCGAGGCCCAGCAGCTTGGCCGCCTGCTTGAAGTTCCGACTGGTGGCCGCCAATGCGTTCATCCTGCTCGACGGGATTCCCCTCCGGAGCCGCTGCACCTAAAAAACGGATCGAGAAGCCCAGCAACATGAGTAAAAAAACAGAGGAAACCAAATCACACGAGATGAAACGATCAAACTCTGCGCGAGGAACCAAATGATAATCTGCTTTTATGTTACCGAGTAGAGTAGAGTAGAGCAGCGGCGAAGTGATAGCGGCGAGAGCAAGCGTGGGGGAGGCAGCAGCAGCCGCGACACGAATCCAGAAGGCCCGCTGTAGCCGTGACGGATCTGGCTGCGGACTAACCCCGTCGGCTAAATCTGGCGCCATGGGAGAGAGGAAGAGGTACGGCTGGAGAGCGGCGCGGACAACACAGAGGCGAGGGCGGAGGCGGCGGTGGCGACGAGGTGGTCACGGAGAGGGTGGTCGGCGGGGAAGGCGAGGAGCGAGGCGATGAGGAGGGGGGTGGCGTGCGAGTGAGAGCTGTGGGAGCAGGTGGCCGTCGATGAAGGCGGGAGGAGTGGCTTGAGGTGGGAGGGGAGGTCGCGGCGGGATCGGCCGCCGTAGGTGGCGGTGGCGGCGGCGGCGGTCCAATCGGGGGAGAGGGGTCCGACGGGAGGGGTTAGGGTTTGGGTGCGTGTCGTGGGGGAGGAGTGGTGAGCGGTGGGTGAGAGGTGTGCGGGGGAGAGGGTGGTATTCGGCCACTGATAGGTGGGCCCGCGAGGAATTAGGCCCACATGTCAGTGCCCTCAATGGCATGTGGTGTACGTGAGGGGATCAGCTTCCGGGTGGGTATGGGTGGGGGAGAGGGTGAGGGGTGTGGGCCATTGGATCTGGTAGTATCCGACGGCTCTAATGCTTGATCCGCGTGACATGCCCATAGACCAATTAGAAAAAAGTGCAGGCTTATGACCATCTAAAATAGTCGTAATTGATTAACAATAGGCGCTACCAATGCAGCACCACGGCGCCCAGCAAAACTCCATTGCAGCGTGAGCTCCAACGCAGCACCACGGTGCCTAATGGTAAGTTTTCTTCCATTTTTATGACAATGTTTGTTAACTTTCCAAATAATTAGTAGTCTTATTCCTTGAATAACGAAAAATCAAATTTTCATTTCTCGAGTGCCCAAAATGAGGTTTTTTGTGAAGAACCAACCAAATAATTGTTGCAAAATTGCACCAAATCATTTTTTTTAAAACTAGGCCATATTTAATGCACAATTTACCAAATGGTTGGGTGTAAAAAGTTTTGATCCACCTCTCATGAAAAAGACAAGTTTCCGCCGATTCAGTTGGAAGCGGGTCAAATTTGAACTGTAGCTGCCTTGTAGTTTGCTATTTATTTTTTCCAAAAATCATTTCTAGGTACATAAGTATCTATTTAATCAGAGAAACACCAAAAAAATTCCAAGATTGAACCACTAACTAGGAACGGTCATTCCCGCCGTTTTGACCTCATTTTGAAACGGACATAAAAAATTCAAAAAAAGTCAAAAAATTGGGAAACCTTCGCATTTGTGTCATTATTTGTGGCCAAGTTCCCAGCAAAAATACCAAACTTGTAATACGGCAATTATTTTAAAAAAGTGTTCTCAGAAACGAGTTATCACGTGTGGAGATCAATGGATTTCAAGCCAAATGATCAATCTTATGGCCACATTCATGGCATAGTTGATCACATATTGTGCACAAGGGTGCATATTGGAATGGCAAACAATGTTTCCCACGGAAGTTTTCATTTTCTTTGGACAAAAAAACCATTTTCCATTTTTCGAGTGCCCAAAAGGAGGTTGTTTTGTGAAGGACCTCCCAAATAATTGTTGCAAAATTGGACCAAATCATTTTTCTAAAATACTTGGCCAGATTTAATGCACAATTGACCAAATGGTTGGGTGTAAAAAGTTTTGATCCACCTCTCATGAAAAAGACAAATTTCCGCCGATTCAGCTGGAAACGGGTCAAATTTGAACTGTACCTGCCTTGTAGTTTGCTCTTTATTTTTTCCAAAAATCATTTCTAGGTACATAAGTATCTATTTAATCAGAGAAACACCAAAAAAAATTCCAAGATTCAACCACTAGCTAGGAACGGTCATTCCCGCTGTTTTGACCGTATTTTGAAACGGGCATAAAAAATTCAAAAAAATCAAAAAATTGGGAAACCTTCGCATTGTGTCATTATATGTGGCCAAGTTCCCAGGAAAAATGACAAACTTGTAATACGACAATTATTTTAAAAAAGTGTTCTCAGCAACAAGCTATCACGTGTGGAGATCAATGGATTTCAAGCCAAATGGCCACATTCGTGGCATAGTTTGTTCAAATGATCTCATATTGTGCACAAGGGTGCATATTGTAATGGCAAACAATGTTGCCCAAGGAAGTTTTCATTTTATTTGGACGAAAAAACCATTTTCCATTTTTCGAGTGCCCAAAAGGAGGTTGTTTTGTGAAGGACCTCCCAAATAATTGTTGCAAAATTGGACCAAATCATTTTTCTAAAATACTAGGCCATATTTAATGCACAATTCACAAAATTGTTGGGTGTAAAAAGTATTTATCCACCTCTCGTGAAAAAGACAAATTTCCGCAGATTTAGCTGGAAGCGGATCAAATTTGAACTGCAATTGCCTCATAGTTTGCTATTTATTTTTCCAAAAATCATTTATAGGTACATAAGTACCTATTTAATCATAAATACATGGTTTGGTGGCGATACATCGAGGTTTGGACAGTGGCCGAGGGCTCCAACTCTAGAGCGCGTAAACTAGCATGCCCGTCGCGTGGTCACCGCGTGACCGTGGCATTGCCATGTGTTGTGGGCGACCTAGGCATGTCTAGTGGGTTGGGCACTCCCCAGGTAGGTGCTCGGAATAAAATCACAACATAAGATTCTCACGAGGAGACCCATCGATGTTCAAACATGAATAAACAACCAAGTGTTTGATTAGCGGTACGGAAAATGCACATGGCTAATGTGCGTGAGCTTTGGCTGAGGATGATCAGTTACTAAGAAGACCGTCTTCACAAATTTTCAGCTCAAAAGGAGGACCCTAGGTGATACTTGCTTTGCAGAGTACCACCACTGGACATAAATACATATGTTGAAGCTGGGCTCAAAATAATGAATGGATTGAGCTATCATTTGGTGGAGGATGGCTATTTGGGCATAGGAAAGCACTGTAGAAAATGGGTACCATTTGGACATGCCAAAGTGGTACTTCCTTCACAAAGTGCTGCTCTGAACAAAATAGGAAAATGAATATTGTTGAGTTATTTTTGAACTAGGCAAGGAATGTTTTTGACATATTTGATGAAGATATGATCCAAACAATTTAAGAGAATTTTTTGGGATTTTTTGGAATAACATAAATATAGGTTGCTTCACAACCTAGGGCAAAAAATGACACATGGACATGACACGTAGGCAAAACTGATGAGATGGCGCCTAGTCATCACAACCCACTACAATCTACAAGGCTATGACCATCTATATTGGTCGTTAACAACTAGAAATAAGGCAGCGGAGCAGCACTGTTTGCTTTATGACCATTTCGTGTAAGGAAATTATGACCTTTCCGACCAAAATCGTCGCAATGGTTTAGGGTTTGGAGCCCCCCGAACAGCTTTTGACCAATTGGTCTCAAATGGTCATAGATCTATGACCAATTCTTCCAGGGTCACTGACAGAAGGTCACTAGTTGACATATTTCTTGTAGTGACCTACAAAGTACTTCTAGTTTCATACTTGTTCTAGGTAAAGCGAAGGTCAAGCGTGCGTAGAGTCGTATCAGTGGCTGATAGGACTTGAGCGAGTATTTGTTCTACTTTAGCTCCTCGTTGGGTTCGACACTCTTACTTATCGAAAGAGGCTACAACTATCCCGTATACTTGCGGGTTATCACTCGGTCATAGGTTCTATAAATGTATGCCATGCTATGGGCCAGACCTATTGTATACTATGCCTTGGTTTGTCAAGGGAGTACAATGGTGATCTAGGAGTAGATCACTGGACATTGGTCAAAATTATCCTTAGTGGAATAAGAATATGTTTCTCGATTATGGAGCTGACAAGAGGTTCGTCAGAAAGGGTTACGTCGATGCAAGATTTGACACTGATCCAGATGACTCTAAGTCTCAATCTGCATACATATTCAAAGTGGGAGCAATTAGCTAGATTAGCTCCGTACAGAGCATTGTGGACATAGAATATTTTTGCAAAATACATACGGCTCTGAATGTGACAGACCTGTTGACTAAACTTCTGTCACGAGCAAAACATGATCACACCTTAGTACTCTTTGGGTGTTAATCACATAGCAATGTGAACTAGATTATTGACTCTAGTAAACCCTATGGGTGTTGGTGACATGACGATGTGAACTATGGGTGTTAATCATATACAGATATGAATATTGGTGTTAAATAACATGGCGATGTGAACTAGATTATTGACTCTAGTGCAAGTAGGAGACTGAAGGAAATATGCCCTAGAGGCAATAATAAAGTTATTATTTATTTCCCTATTTCATGATAAATGTTTATTATTCATGCTAGAATTTTATTAACCGGAAACATAATACATCTTTGAATACATAGACAAACATAGTGTCACTAGTATGCCTCTACTTGACTAGCTCGTTAATCAAACATGGTTAAGTTTCCTAACCATAGACATGAGTTGTCATTTGATTAACGGGATCACATCATTAGGAGAATGATGTGATTAACTTGACCCATTCCGTTAGCTTAGCACTTGATCGTTTAGTATGTTGCTATTGCTTTCTTCATGACTTATACATGTTCCTATAACTATGAGATTATGCAACTCCCGTTTACCGGAGAAACACTTTGTGTGCTACCAAACGTCACAACGTAACTGGGTGATTATAAAGCTGCTCTACAGGTGCTCCGAAGGTACTTGTTGGGTTAGCGTATTTTGAGATTAGCATTTGTCACTCCGATTGTCGGAGAGGTATCTCTGGGCCCTCTCGGTAATGCACATCACTATAAGCCTTGCAAGCAATATGACTAATGAGTTAGTTGCGGGATGATGCATTACATAACAAGTAAAGAGACTTGCCGGTAACGAGATTGAACTAGGTATTGAGATACCGACGATCGAATCTCGGGCAAGTAACATACCGATGACAAAGGGAACAACGTATGTTGTTATGCGGTTTGACCGATAAAGATCTTCGTAGAATATGTGGGAGCCAATATGAGCATCCAGGTTCCGCTATTGGTTATTGACCGGAGATGTGTCTTGGTCATGACTACATAATTCTCGAACCCGTAGGGTCCGCACACTTAAAGTTCGGTGACGATCGGTATTATGAGTTTATGTGATTTGATGTATCGAAGGTATTCGGAGTCCCGCATGAGATCGGGGACATCAAGAGGAGTCTCGAAATGGCCGAGATGTAAAGATCGATATATTGGACGACTATATTCGGACTTCGGAAAGGTTCCGAGTTATTCGGGTATTTTTCGGAGTACCGGAGAGTTACGGGAATTCGCCGGGTAGTATATTGGCCTTATTGGGCCATACGGGAATGGAGGAGAGAGGCCAAAAGGAAGGAGGCGTGCCCCCCCTCTGGTCCGAATTAGACAAGGGGTGCAGCACCCTTTTCCTTCTCCTTCTCCCCCTCTTTCCTTCTCTCCTACTCCGGAAAGGAAAGGGGAATCCTACTAGGACTAGGGAGTCCTAGTAGGACTCCCCACCCTTGGCGCGCCCTCCTCCTAGGCCGGCCGCCTCCACCCTTGCTCCTTTATATACGGGGGCAGGGGGCACCTCTAGACACAATAATTGATCCTTGAGATCTCTTAGCCGTGTGCGGTGCCCCCCTCCACTATAACCCCCCTCGATAATATCGTAGCGGTGCTTAGGCAAAGCCCTGCGTCGGTAGAACATCATCATCGTCACCACGTCGTCGTGCTGACGGAACTCTCCCTCAAAGCTCGGCTGGATCGGAGTTCGAGAGACATCATCGAGCTGAAAGAGTGCTGAACTCGGAGGTGCCGTGCGTTTGGTACTTGATCGGTCGGATCGTGAAGATGTACGGCTACATCAACCGCTTTGTGCTAACGCTTCCGCTTTTGGTCTACGAGGGTACGTGGACATACTCTCCCCTCTCGTTCCTATCCATCACCATGATCTTGTGTCTGCGTAGGAATTTTTTTGAAATTACTATGTTCCCCAATAGCCGTCAGCTGGCGGACGGCAAAGATGAAAAGGGCTTTGTCGTCTGCTGACAGACGGCAAAGAGGTTGGACGGCACACATGGCAGTTCAAGTCTGTTAAGTGGTTAATGGCGTGCTTTGCCGTCAGCCAGCGGACGGCAAAGATGCAAAGGCCTATGTTGTCTGTTGGCTGACGGCAAATCTGCCAAATAGGCCAGCCCCTAATTCCCAAGTTGCACAGGTAGCTGCCACGTAGCAGCTTTGCCGTCCGCTGGCTCATGGGAAAGTTCTTTTCCGTCTGCTAGCAGATGACAAAGTGTCTATATAGCCCCTGATTTTTCTGTTTTTTCTTAAATTCATGCAATTTTGACAGAATTTCACACATACACACACACACACACACACACACATATATATACACATTTCAAAATAATTTCAACAATCATACCAACAATAAGTTTCCAACAACATATACACGCTTCCAACAACATATACACGCTTCCAACAACAAGAACATATACAAGTTTCCAACAACATTTCCATATATACAAGTTTGCAACAAGATATCCAACAAGTTTCCAACAACATATCCAACATGTTTGCAACAAGTTTCCATAAATAAAAAGGAAGCACAAGCACAAGTAAAAGTTTGCAACAAGTTTCCATCAATGCTACCTTCCTCACCTCAAGCAAAGCTGCAAATTAGGAAAGATGAAAGTTAGAAGATGAAGAAGACTAGCTAGAAGAAGAAGAAGAAGAAGAAGAAGAGTTCTTCTTCTTCTTCCTTCTTCTTCTAACTAAGGTAGGTAAAAATGCCATTTTTTAGCTAAGGTAGGTAAAAATGCTAAGTGTGTAGGTCATTTTAAAGCTAAGCTAGGTAAATAGGTCATTTTGGAGCTAACCTACGTAGTTATGCCATTGTTGAGCTAACTAAGCATATTTATTCATTTTGTAGGACAAAATGGTAAGTGTAGGTCATTTTAGAGCTATCCTAGTTAAAATCGGTCATTTTGGAGCTAGGTAAGGTTATTTTGTCATTTTGGAGGAAAATAAATGAATTATATGATAGTTTGGAGCTAAACCAAGGTTATTATGCCATTTTTTTACCTAAGTAGCTAATTATGTCATAAATGAACTATCTAAGCTAATTATAGATCATTATTGAGCTATCCTAGGTTGTTATGCCATTTTGTACCTAAGTGAGCTAATTATGTCATAAATGAAGTAGCTAAGCTAATTATAGATAATTATTTGAGCTATCCTAGGTTGTTATGCCCTTTTGTACCTAAGTGAGCTAATTATGTCATAAATGAAGTAGCTAAGCTAATTATAGATCATTATTGAGCTATCCTAGGTTGTTATGCCATTTTGTACCTAAGTGAGCTAATTATGTCATAAATGAACTAGCTAAGCTAGCTATAGAACATTATTGAGCTATCCTAGGTTGTTATGCCATTTTGTAGCTAAAAAGCATTTATTAAGAAAAACACTTGGGAAAACTTACCATAATCCGGGAGGTGAAGGGCCGGTCGGGGTTGCGCCACCGTGAGATGGAGAAGGATCAGTCGATCCTTTGTGGGAGGCGTGTTGCATGAAAGATCATTTGCAATGTTTAGTTAGCATGATGCAACTGAAATGTGAATACTAGTAACTAATGACCATTCAAACAAAACTCACCGTGTCCGCTATAGCAATCTGGGGCATCGGCAGAGGGGTTTGGCCGGTTTTCTCACACACGCACTACACATTTTGTTTTCACGAGTCAGTCATATTAGTTAGTAATGAAACGAACATTGCGTGCATGATTTGGCTAGTATGCAGGAGAAACTTACCACGAGGATATCATATAGGGCCCGGTGACTCGTGTCATTCCGGTTCCTCTCTGTCACCAATAGATTAGCCATCCTCTCCTCCATGTCCCTCACCTTCTCATCCGCCTGCCTGGTTGCCTGCGCCACAAGCTCCTGCGCCCTAGCCTTGATAGCGAGATCCACTGGACGTGGTCGAGGCCTCATCTCGGGAAGAGACTTCATCTGCCACTTCTTGATCTCTGGGAGACTTCTTGAATAACGTATGAGCCCATCCCCAATGGCTATGTGGCCATGTTTTCTCCCATCACCAGATAGCATCACGAGCTCAGGATCAAAAGGACTCTGGCTCGGGTTGCAGTCCTCGCCTTTCATCTCCTTCCCCCCCAGTCTCTGTACCTCACAAGCTTGTCGTGGGAGGAGATGTTGGTGAAGCTATCTGGATGATTGAGGCCAACACATTAGATATTAATTTGAACAAACATGAAGGCAAAAGGTTAAAAAAGAGTAAATTAATGCACTTACTTCTCCCCGTTAGGCTAAATCAACCACCTCTGGTCGCGGATCACCGGCACGGACAGTAGCTTAGTACCACCCCGCTAGTAGACCTTCTTGCCCTCCTCAACCCGCTCACTCTCGCTGAAGCTATCCTCAGATAAGGTCTCCTCGACATCATCATCATGGTCGCTAGTCTCCGGAGTCACGTGTAACGAAGACTCTGGGACCCTAGTATCCTGGGAGGAAGACTGTGGGACCCGAGTCTCCTGGGAGGAAGACACTGGGACCCGAGGCTCGGCGACCAGAGGATCGTCGTCCCGAGGCTCGTGGACCGGAGTCCGACATGAGTCCAGGTCAGATGGGTCCACCTGAGACGGAGCACTCCGGTGATCCGGAGACTCGGCGGGGGTGGCGGCGAGGAAGGCAGAACAACCTTCCTACCTCTCCCAGCGCCCCGTCCACATCTACCTGCACGCCTCTTCTTTCCCCGACCTCCTCTCCCGGCTGAAGAAGAAGCGCCCACCAAAGGTGTTGGGTGTGTATGCATGCTGTCTACCAGCGCCCTCCGAAGGATCTGGGGTGGAATAACAACACCCCTCCAACGCGCCGAGGTAGGAGGCTCGGAGCGCTCTCGACCCAATCCCACCATCTGTCAACACCTGCAATGACAAACAGTAAACAAAATTAGTAAAACATAAACATAAAAAAAAATTAGTCGTGTCAGGGATCGGGGTGTCGGTGGTGTCGTGTCGGGGTTCTGTGTCGGGGCCAGGGTGCCCCTTAGCAACCCGTGGGGGTCGGGGTGTCGTGTCGGCGGTCGGGGATTCAGTGGTGTCCTGTCGAGGGTCGAGGGGTCGGGGTGTCAGTGTCACACCCTGATTTTCATGGCACAACACTTAAGCTAATGAATCAGGATAAATTGTGTTTTGACAAAAACTTTTGTGTGTTTTGGTCTTTGCTTGATTTGATTTTTGTCTGCTGTTTGAAAGTGCTCTAAAAATCAAATAAATCCTCCAACTTCTATACTCCTTCTCCTTGATCCAAAACCCCTCCCCAATGATCATGCCATGTGTATAGGCCAAATAATTTCTTGCAAAAATAATTTGGCCAAATAGTATTTTCAAAAATTAGTTTTTCAAAAACCCTTGAATTGAGGTTTGCATTGCAAGTACTTAATTAAGGGCAGTAAAAATCTTTACAAAAATATATTTGACTCCTATTAGATATAGATTACCCAGCAACCACAAAAATATCATTTTAAAAGTTATTTTCCTATTTTATTTAAAAGCTTTTTCTTAAGGCCAGAAATGGTCCTTAATAGGGAAAAATTATTTTATTGCTTCACAAATATTTGACAAAATTTAGGGAAACTCATAGGACATATATTGTCCATATATAAGAGTTTCAACACATGGTCATGTTCAAAATGTTGGTCAAATCCCTCAAAAACCCTTTCTGGATATTTCAAGCTTTTGAAATATTTACAAAGGAAATATTCTCCAAAAATTTCAAGAAAATTCGAGCATGTCACATATGACATATTAGATGATCTTGCCTATTCTCATGACTTGGAGAACAATATAACATCATCAAATCCCCTCAAAACCATTTCTGTCCATTCTGAAGTTTGAGCAACTCTACATTGCCAAACATGTCCAAATGTCCTCAAACCTTGTGAACATTCTCAAATGGTCTAATAATTCATCTAGACCAAATGGCACAAGTTGGAGAACAAGTTAACTTGATCAAATTGCCCCAAAACCCTTCCTGTCCAGAACCAAATTTGAACAACTCTACATTGGCAACTTTCTCCTTTTGATCTCAACTTTTGTGGACATGTTCATATCCTCTAATGATGACACTACACCAAGTGGTGCATCAAGGAGAATAGATTTGCATGACTAAATCTTGGAAAATCCATTTCTGTTCATTTCTAGGGTTCACAAAAGTTGCATTCTCAACTTTGCTCAAATGAGATCAAAATGGGTGGAAGGCCCTAATTATGTGTGCCATTTCACCCTGTGGAGTCTCATGACAAATGGAAATCATCTTCTTGCCCAAACCAACAACAAACACCTTCTGCCATTTTTCGAAAATCATCATTTTGACCACTTACGCTCTTCTCCATGGCCTCAACTTTTTACCACAGCCCCTCCTAGTCCCCTTGCACCTCCAGTAGCAATGGCAGACCCATAGCTCAATTATTGGAGGGGTAAAACCCCACTTTCTCTCTCTGGACAGACCATTTCCCTCTCTTCTTCTACCTCTCTCCTCTCCTACTGGCTCACCAGGGCATCCAAGGCCACCACCCCTTTGTTTACTCCTCCCCTGACCCCCTAGACACTAGTGGCCACGCACTGGGCACCAAAAAGAGACCAATGCCAGCCATATGCGTGCTCTGGAGCGCGCTATAGTGCGCCCTAGCACTGTAGCCGCTCTCTGCCCGAGCCACCGAACCACCTAGGGCCTCCCCCTCATGTCCCCCGAGGTCGCCTCGGCGTCCGAGACACAGCAATATGTCGAGCCCCTCCTGGACCTCTCTCCTCCCCCCTCTGCAGAGCTCACCAAGCGTGTCCGTGGACGCTGCCCACGGAGCACCGGCGCCTCCTCCATATAATCCATCCCTCGAGCTCTCTCTTGCCTCGTTTGGACCCCTCTCTCTCCCGTGCACCTCCTGGACAGCATCTCCCTCCCTCTTGTGCCCTCCAGCACCCACCATGGCCGGAGTGCCGCCGCTGGCCTCCACCTCGATTTGGGCAAGGACGAGCTCCTCGGCCTCTCTCTCTTTCCCCTACCCACTCTAGTACTCCCTCAATGCACCGCTAGGGTCTCTTCCGCCGCCATTTTCTCCCCCGTACACCGTGTGCTCGAGGCCGATGCTGGCCGGCGATCTCCTCCGCGGTCACCCAAACCGTCACGAATACAGCGTTTCCCGGCGCAAGAGGAGCAGAC
>NC_041385.1:239874061-239876794 GCF_002162155.2 Triticum dicoccoides
ATCACTCCGGTGGCCGGAACGCCACCGGGGATGGCCTGAGCCGCCGGGGCGAGCATCGGCCATGCGCGGCCACGCCCTCCTCTGCCCCGCGTCGCGCGGTAGGAGAAGACCAGGGGCGACGGGGCGACCTGCAGGCGGGCCCCATGGGTCAGCGACCCGCCAGCTGCCACGTCATTTAAGTGGTGGCGGGTACTGCTGCTTACCGCCTCCCCCACACCGTTGGCGCGTTCCCAAAGTGCGCCATCGACGTTGCCTGGGCACCCCGCGCATCTGGGCCACCCGGCCGGCCCGTCAGCTATCCCTCGCCCAGCGCGCAGAATAAGTGGTATAGACTTTTTCCTTATTCTTTTCGCAGTCAACTTCAAAAACCCATAAACAATTCAAATGGACTCCAAATTTGATGATTCAAATTTCTAGTAGTTTCTAAAATCATGCCCTACCACATGGTGCTGTTGTAATATTTTTACAGGAGCATTTCCTTCACAAATATTTGTCAAAACCCCATTTTTCCATTTCTATGATGAACTTTAGAAAATCACAGAGAGCTCAAGATTGATCCAAATGCCATGATTCAAATTCCTAGATGCATCTAAGTTCATAACTTAGTTTATGAACATTTTTATTAATACTTTCTGTACCCCACAAAATAATGAGCCGTTTCTTCATATTTGACAACTTTGCAAATTCATAGGAAAATTATCTCAACTCCAAATCCAGTGAAACGAATTCCTAGATGCTTATAAAATCATCCTTTGTTAAATGGGTGCCTTTGCCCATTTTTCAAAAATATATTTCTATACACTTCTTGCAATTCCATAAAACCCTTGATTCCATCATGTCAAAATGTTCAGAGATGTCCATTGATCAAATCCTAATGAAACCACTTTGGTCATCCCTCATATGACCAGAGGTATCCCAGAAAAGTCCAACTCATATTTTTAGAGCACTTTTATTTTTGCCTTGTTGTGTTGCTTATTATGATTGTTTCCCACGTTAGTTGACGAAGTAGGCGGAGTACTTGGAGAAGGACCAGAAGACTTGAAGACTCTAAGGAACAGGCAAGCAGCCCTTTGACCATGTCTATGAAACCCTTTTTATACATGTCATATAGCTCTTATTTATTGTTGCATCGGAATCATGATGAGATGGTAGACCACGTTGGTTGGTTGCCTCTGTTACTTCCTCATTGATACTTGCATTGTGCATGACCCTACCTTCTTATGAGGGTTATGCCGGTGGGAGTAGATAGGATGCTAAAGTAGTTGCTACGCAAAGTGGGTCAGGGTTATGCATGGAAAGAAACCAAGTGTGGTTTGACATACTCGCAAATAGCCCAGTGGGTGCCACTAATGCCCCTGGGAGATGATGATGAACTAGGTCACTACTTGGTGGAGAGGTAGTGTACCAAGGCTTGATGAAAGTGTTGTTTACAGAGACGGATTAGATTTAAGATTTGATGACAGTCCCAACCTTACATGCGCAACCACTCTACCCTTATATGGTAAAGGGCATTATTGATTACCTAGACCGATACTAGCTTGGAGCCCGCATTACTAGTGACGGGAGAGTTGTTGGTGCGCTCTCTCGGGACGGGGTCGTGCCAGGTAGGGCGGCCATGACCATTTTTATGGGGCACCGGACACACCGTTGGTACCCCGTGCCAGTGGTATGTGATAAATATGGGAGCAAGGCTCCACGAAAATGTTATGTGAAATGTTGGGCACGGGGGTCACTGCCAATCGCGTGGACTCCATGTTAGTGTCGTCTAGGGAAAGGTAGTGATCGGGTGCTTACCCCAGGTACTTGAGGTACCGCGGGTCGTGGATGACACGGAAGTTCCCCGGATCTTGTGGGTACAGTGTGCAACCTCTGCAGAGTGTAAAACTATTCGAATAGCCGTGTCCACGGTCAAGGACAGTTGGGCGGTGCTGCTTAGACTATGTCCATATGTTTCTGACAAACAACATTGTTTGGTCATATTGATGATGTGACTCGTCAGGAAGTCACGATGAGCTTGAGCATGAGTTGTTTATAACTCCTTCTCGATGTTGATGTCTGTAACCTCCTGATGCTTGTTGCAGACGCATTCCTGTCCTTGATAAATGTTGATCATACTTACATGAGAAAAACTAGCTTTCCGCAACAATGCCAATTAAGCAGTAGAGCTTTGCATAATTATTTGTTATCACTCTTGGGTTGCTTGCGAGTACATTCAAAGTACTCATTGGCTTGCCACTGGTTATTTTATTGGCCAGGCATGAAAGAACAGGATATGATGAGGAATACTTCGGTGACGAACATGCGAGCTAGGACGTTTCCTAGTCAGAATGCCTATAGGGTTAAGGCAGATGGCATGGGTCCAAGTTGTTATTGAAGATTTTCCGCTGCGATGATACACTCAAGACTTGACCATAATGGTCCTACTTGTGTAAAACGGATGTATGGATGTAAGACTCTTGTTATTCAGCTTCTGTGTGTTCATTGAGCATTGATCTTTGGGATCACTGTACACGTGCATTCGGTGATCACGACTTATGAGTCGGGGTCCCCACAGTCAGGGTGTCGTGTCGAGGGTCGAGGGGTCGGGTGTCGGGCTGTCGTGTCGAGGGTCGAGGGATTAGGGTGTCGTGGTCGGGATGGGAAATCCTCGACCCCTTGACCCTCAACACGACTCCCCGACCCCTCGACCCTCAACACGACACCCCGACCCCTCGACCCACGACACGACACCCT
>NC_041385.1:239877451-240064316 GCF_002162155.2 Triticum dicoccoides
CTCGGGAGGGGGTGGGGAGGCAGGGAGGGGGTGGCGACCAGGTGGGGAGGGCGGCGATGGGGCGGCGACAAAGAGGTGGTGGGCCGGTGGGGGTGGAGGGGCGGTGTGGGGCTACGAGGCGGCGGCGGTGCTCGTCGGGCGGAGAGGAGAGGAGAGGAGAAAGAGAGAGGGCGACGACGGGGGGCGTGGGCCATTATCTTATTTTGAAGTGTTGTCGCCCATGTCGCCTTTGCCGTCCGCAAGCTGATGGCAACAGACTCTTTGTCGTCTGCTGGCGGATGGTAAAGAGGGGGCCCATTAGGGCTTAACAGCTAGTGGGCCAAACACCCTCTTTGTCATCAGCTACCGGGCGATAAAGAAGCTTTGTCATCCGCTAGCGGACGGCAAAATAATGGCCGATGGCAAAGCATATTTTGTCGTCTGCTGCCGCTTTGTTGTCTGCTTTCTCGTGGCTGATGGCAAAGACATTCTTTGTTGTCCTCTAGCAGATGGCAAAGAGGTAGCAGAAGGGAAATCTTCTGATTCCAGTAGTGTTATATACCAGAAAAGGGGCACCAGAGGTGGGCTTAGCTGAGCACGGCCCACCAGTGCGCGCCTGGGGGGCCTAGCGCGCCCTGGTGTGTTGTGCTCACCAGGTGGCCCCCCTCCGATAGTTATTTGCACTAGTATTTCTTATTTATTCCATAAAAATTCCTCATGAACTTTCATCTCATTTGGAGTTGTGCAGAATATGTGGCATGACGTAGCTTTTTCAGGTCCAGATTTCCAGCTGACGGAATTCTCCCTCTTTGTGTGAACCTTGCATATTATTAGAGAAAAGGCATTAGAATTACTCCAAAAAGAATTATTACACATAAAAACATTATAAATAACAATAGGTAAAAATGATGCAAAATGGACGTATCAACTCCCCGAAGCTTAGACCTTGATTGTCCTCAAGCAAAAACCGAAATCGAAAAACATGTCCACATGCTTAGAGAGAGAGGTGTTGATAAAAACAAAATACGTACATAGAAGCATCATGTAAATTATTATAATAGCAACAAACTTAAACATGAAATTTTTATCCTAGAACTTTTATCATAGCCTTTTCATGAATAAGTAAAAATTCATCACAACATCAAGTATACAGCATAAACTCTATTGGAAACCAGCAAACTATGTCCTCAATCAACTTTGCCACTACAATTCATCATCTTTTCAGGAAGGGTCACGTATCAGAGCCTTTTTGCCAAGTCCACATACTCAACCATCATATAGTCTTCTATGATTGCTAACAATCACCGCATACACATAGGCAAAATGTTTTAACCGGACACACAGAAGATAGGGGCTTATAGTTTCGCCTCCCAACATACTCACCTCAAGGGTGATGTCA
The DNA here is from genome assembly GCF_002162155.2 of Triticum dicoccoides. NCBI lineage: Eukaryota > Viridiplantae > Streptophyta > Magnoliopsida > Poales > Poaceae > Triticum > Triticum dicoccoides. Next base: position 239,878,830 of record NC_041385.1, read on the forward strand.
ACAATAATAACTCATGCTATCCATATCCAACTGGATATATGTGCCTAGATCTTTCCTCACCACATGATGCTTGCCAAAAGAGAAAAATAAAAAGGAATAGAGAGAAAAACTTTGACTCTTGCATGAAAGTAAATACATAAATGTAAAAGATAGGCCCTTCGTGGAGGGAAGCAGAGGTTGCCATGCGCTTTTTGTTCGTATGCTCAACCCCTTAGTGCAAAAGAATGTCACGTTATATTGCCCCTAATGATGGCAACCTTTATTATGCAGTCTGTCGCTTTTATTCTTTGCCATCACAAGTTCGTACAATGCTCAATTTTCTCTTACACTAATTGATGTAACACTTATAGAAGCAATTTTTATTGCCTTATTGCAATGATGACAACTAACTTGAAGGATCTTACTCAATCCTTAGGCAGGTATGGTGGACTCTTGAAAATAAGATTTGGGTTTAAGGGTTTTTGGATGCACAAGTAGTATCTCTACTTGGTGCGGAATTTTTGGCTAGCAAAGATGGAGGGCAAGCACCACATGTTGAAGGATCTATGAAAATATAACTTCTATGTGAATATGAACAAACATAAATCATTACATTGTCTTCCTTGTCCAACGTCAACAATTTCGGGATATAATATTTTGATGGGGGCTCACAATCACAAAAGATTTCTAAGATAGTGTATTTGCATGTGAATCTTCTCTTGCCTTATTAATTATTTCATGAATTGCATCATTAACCAATGCTATGTTTGTCAATCTACAATAAAATTTTCTACTTATAATTTTCCTTATGTGATGTCATTACTCACCATAAGATTAGCATATGATATTTTTCATTTTTTTCCTTTCTTTTTATTAAGACAAGAAATTAAAGAAAGCAAAAACTCAAGATAAACTTTATTATATATCTCGCACATGATTACAAAGATAGATCACTAGGCAAACTCTCGAAAAGAAAGGATCGAACTAAACTTTTCTTCATCTAAAGCAAAATATAACTATGAATCGAACTAAGATAAATAAAAGAAAAAGATAGTGGGGGTGATACGATACCGGGGCACCTCCCCAAGCTTGGCTCAAGCCTAGGGGAGTGCCCATACCCGATACTCAATTTTCTTTTCGTGATGAAGAAGTAGGTGGTGGTGATAAAGTAGCGATCTTGTCCTTCATGATCAAGACATTCTCCAATCTACAGATGATGCTCCGGAGGGTGATGATGTGCTCTTGCAATAGAATATTTTCACGGGTGAGATATTTATTTTGCACATGAACCGTTTTGATGATCCGAAAGGCTTCGATCTCGGTGGGGGTGAGATGATCATAGTAAGGTTTAAGGATATCTTCTTCTTCTTCCTCGGCAGGCCAGGCCTGCTCGATCGCCGACGCTTGATATCTGGTAGCCTCCTTGCTCTTGTCCTGTTTGACGGCTTCTACATGTTCTTATCTCTTCAGCTCGATCTTCATCAACCAAGCATCCTCTTCCACGTTTTTGGAGGAGGAAGAAGACATGATGCATGGCTCAACAGATCTGACCGAAAACAACAAGAAAAGAAAACATAAGATTTCTCCACAATACGGAGGTCAATAGGTTCGGGGGGTATATAAAGATTTTTTATCTTGGGAAACAAGAAAATGGAAGAAAAATGTAGTCCGGAAGGTACCCCAGGTGGGCACAACCCACCTGGGCGCGCCTGGCAAGTCAGGCGCGCCTTCGTGTCTTATGCCCACCAACGTCACCTTCCTAGTTGTTTCTTATTTTCCTAATTTTTCAAATATTCCAAAACTGACAAAAAATATGTTTTGCAGATTTTTCGGAGTCCGTTTACTTAACGTATCATGTACCTCCTCTTTTTCATGATTCTGGAGTGTTCGGGAAGGCTTCTTTTATGTGTTCTTCCGGTGTCATAGTTTGGATAATATTGCTTTCAACATTAATGGGTGTACCTGAGATATAATGTTTTATTCGTTTCCCATTAACAACCTTTGGGTTAGTACCTTCGACATTATTTATTTTGATAGCTCCAGATCGATAAACCTCCTTGATAACAAATGGTCCTTCCCATTTGGAGAGGAGTTTTCCTGCATAGATTCTAAAATGAGATTTGTACAAAAGAACATATTCTCCAACCTTGAACTCACGCTTTTGGATTCTTTGATCATGCCATCTTCTGAATGTTTCTTTAAGCAACTTGGCATTTTCATAAGCTTGGGTTCTCCATTCATCTAATGAGCTAATATCAAATAACCTCTTCTCACCAGCAAGTTTGAAATCATAGTTGAGTTCTTTAGTTGCCCAATAAGCTTTATTTTCTAACTCAAGAGGCAAATGACAAGCCTTTCCATAAACCATTTTATAAGGAGACACACCCATAGGATTTTTATATGTTGTTATATAAGCCCAAAGTGCATCATCTAATTTCTTAGACCAATTTTTTCGGGACCTATTGACAATCTTTTGCAAAATTAATTTTATATCTTTATTGCTAAGTTCAACTTGACCACTAGACTGAGGATGATAGGGTGATGCAATTCTATGGTTAACATCATACTTAGCAAGAATTTTACGGAAAGCACCATGAATAAAGTCTGAACCACCATCAGTCATTAAATATCTAGGCACTCCAAACCTTGGGAAAATAACTTCTTCAAGCATTTTAATAGAGGTGTTGTGATCAACACTACTAGTTGGAATATCTTCTACCCACTTAGTAACATAATCAACAGCAACCAAAATATGAGTATACCTATTAGAAGAAGGAAAAGGTCCCATGTAATCAAATCCCCGAACATCAAATGGTTCGACAACAAGTGAATAATTCATCAGCATTTCTTGACGCTTAGTGATATTACCTATTCTTTGACATTCATCACAAGATAAGATGAACTTACAAGCATCCTTGAAGAGAGTAGGCCAATAAAACCCAGATTGCAATACCTTGTGTGCAGTTCTGTCTCCCGCATGATGTCCTCCATAAGATTCGGAGTGACATTTCTGTAGGATTTGTTCCTGTTCATGCTCAGGTACACAACATCAAATAATACCATCTACTCCTTCTTAATAAAGATGTGGGTCATCCCAAAATTAATATGTTAAATCAAAGAAGATTTTTTTTCTTTTGTTGGTATGTGAAAATAGGTGGTATATATTTAGCAACAATATAATTAGCATAGTCAGCATACCAAGGAGTTTTGTGAGAAACATTTATTGCACCTAACTGCTCATCAGGAAAACTATCATTAATAGGTTTTGGGTCATCAAGAATATTTTCAAGCCTAGACAAGTTATCAGCCACGGGATTCTCAACTCATTTTCTATCAGTGATGGGCAAATCAAATTATTGTAGCAAAAGAACCCACCTAATAAGTCTAGGTTTAGCATCTTTCTTTTCCATAAGATACTTTATTGCAACATGATTAGTGTGCACAATTACTATTGAATCTACAATATAGGATCTAAATTTATCACAAGCAAACACCACTTCTAGAAATTCTTTTTTAGTAGTAGCATAATTTCTTTGTGCACTGCCTAGAGTTTTCCTAGCATAATGAATAACATTCAGTTTCTTATGAACTCTTTGTCCTAGAACAACACCAACAGCATAATCACTAGCATCACACATAATTTCAAAAGGCAAGTTCCAATCTGGTGGTTGAACAATAGGTGCAGAAATTAAGGCTTTCTTGAGTGTTTCAAAGGCTTCTAAACAATCATCATCAAAAACAAAAGGAATATCATTTTGCAAAACATTTGCAAGAGGCCTAGAAATTTTAGAAAAGTCTTTGATATATCTCCTATAGAAACAACATGACCAAGGAAACTACGAATACCTTTGATGTCTTTAGGACATGGCATTTTCTCAATTGCATCAACCTTAGCTTTGTCCACCTCAATACCTCTTTCAGAAATTTTATGGCCCAAAATAATACCTTCGTTAACCATAAAGTGACACTTCTCCCATTTCAAAGACAAGATTTGTTTGCTCACACCTGTGTAAAATTCGATCAAGATTGCTTAAACAATCATCAAAAGACTTCCCGTATACAGAAAAGTCATTCATGAAAACCTCAACAATCTTCTCACAAAAATCAGAGAATATAGCAGTCATACATCTTTGAAAGGTAGCAAGTGCATTACTTAAACCAAAAGGCATATGTCTATAAGAATAAGTTCCAAAAGGACAAGTAAAAGTGGTCTTTCTTGATTAGGTTGAGAAACAGGTATTTGTGAAAAACCAGAATATCCTTGAAGGAAGCAAAAATGTGTGTGCTTACATAACATTTCTAGCATTTGATCAATAAAATTCATGGGGTAATGATCTTTTCTAGTTGCTTTTTTTAATTTTATAAAATCAATTACCATCCTATAGCATGTGACAATTATTTGTGGAATAAGTTCATTCTTATTATTAGGAACAACAGTTATACCTCCTTTCTTAGGGACACAATGAACAAGCCCATCTACTATTAGCTATAGGATAGATTATACCTGCTTCCAGAAGTTTTAAAATTTCCGTTCTTGCCACTTCTTTCATCTTCGGATTTAACTGATGTTGGTGATCAACAACGGGTTTAGCATCAGGTTCCATATTAATCTTGTGCTGACATAGAGTAGGACTGATGCCCTTAAGACCATCAAGAGTATATCCAATAGCAACTCGGTGCTTCCTAAGAACTTTCAATAATCTCTCTTCTTCATGTTCTGAAAGGTTAGCACTAATAATAACATGATATAACTTCTTCTCATCAAGATAAGCATATTTCAAAGTGTCAGACAATTGTTTTAATTCAAACACAATATCACCTTTAGGTGGAGGAGGACCTCCTAGAGTTTCAATAGGCAAATTGTGTTTAAGCAGAGGACGCTGTTCAAATAAAATCTTATCTATTTCATTTCTTTCATGCATATGCAAATCATTCTTATGGTCTAGCAAATATTGTTCTAAGGGATCACTAGGAGGTACAACAACAGAAGCAAGATCAATAATTTCATCCTTACTAGGCAATTCTTCGTTATGATGCTTTCTACTAAACTTGGAAAAGTTAAACTCGTGAGACTCATCACCAAAGCTAACACGGACAGTTTGCTTCTCACAATCTATTTTAGCATTAACGGTGTTTAAGAAGGGTCTACCAAAGATAATGGAAAAGAAGTCATCTTGTGGGGAACCAAGAACAAGGAAATCAGTAGGGTATTTTATTTTGCCACACAAGACTTCAACATCTCTAACAATCCCAAGAGGTGTGATGGTGTCTCTATTAGCAAGTTTAATAGTAACATCTATGTCTTCTATTTCAGTGGGTGTTATGTCATTCATAATTTCTTGATATAAAGTAAAAGGAATAACACTCACGCTAGCACCTATGATGCATAAACCATGATAAGAGTAATCTCTTATGTTAACTGAGACAATGGGTGTCGGTTTCAAAACCGGCAGATCTCAGGTAGGGGGTCCCGAACTGTGCGTCTAAGGATCAAAGGTAACAAGGAGGCAGGGGACACGATGTTTACCCAGGTTCAGGCCCTCTTAGTGGAGGTAATACCCTACTTCCTGCTTGATTGACTTTGATGAGTATAGGGGTTACAAGAGTTGATCTACCTCGAGGTCGTAATGGCTAAAACCCTAGATGTCTAGCCTGTATGATTGTTCTTGCCCTACGGACATATAAACACCGGAGGGATCTAGGGTTGTATAGAGTCTGTTTACAGAGAAAGCAAGGCGCATAATCCGAATGCCAAGCTTTCCACCCACGCAAAGGAGAGTCCCATCCGGACACGGGGAAAGGTTTTTAATCTCATATCTTCACGACCCATTAGTCCGGCCCATGTCACATAGCCCGGACGCCCGAGAACCCCTTAGTCCGGGACTCCCTCAGTAGCCCCTGAACCAGGCTTCAGTAACGACGTATCCGGTGTGCAGATTGTCTTCGGCATTGCAAGGCAGGTTCCCTTTCCAAATACTCCAAAGAAGTTTTCCGCACACAAGAGCGGTATCCGGCCCTGCTTAATACATACAACCCTAAGCTGTCAAAGGTAACAATACTTAAAATAAGTCACGTCCACTGGCAACTTTTTTGGTGAGACGTTATGTTCTGGCCTTATTACTATCCTGGACCGTTTTACAGCCCCGTTTCGCATTTCGAGGTACGATCATTGACACATCTTTATCAAAGCAGAGATCGTGTCCCCTTATCACGACATTCTCATCAATAGGGGTTTTGGGTAATCCAACCATGTCGTTCACACATCCCCTTGGGAATAGGCAAGATTTAAGGCTTATGAGGCAGCTCTTGATATTTGCTGCCTCTATAAAAGGACAAAGACCCATCTGTTCTCCTCACGCCTTCTTCTTCCTCTGCCTTTTAATCCCCCGAGCTCCAACGCCCAAGTTCTAAACTTTCCCTTCGCCCCAATTTCTCTAGCAATGGCTAGATCCGGCTTTCAAGGCAAGTGGATGGCCACTTCTGTAATGGAGAAGAACATCCAGGATCTGTGTGAGGCGAGGTACCTCACGGTGGAGATCAAACACATGCTTCCAACCCTAGGGCAGGTCATTCCCAGCCCGGAGCCCGGCGAAAGGGTGGTTTTTATCCCCCACTTCCTCTGAGGACTTGGGTTCGCCCTTCACCCCTTCGTCCGAGGTCTCATGTACTACTATGGGCTGGATTTCCATGATCTGGCCCCGGATTCCTTCCTCCACATCTCGGCCTTTATCGTCATGTGTGAGGCATTTCTCCACGTCCCTCCACACTTCGGCTTATGGCTCAAGGTTTTTAATGTGAAGCCGAAGGTGGTTGAAGGCCAACACACCGAGTGCGGCGATGCCATGGTGAGCAAGCTCAACCATGTTACCTGGCCCAAAGGGAGATTTGTGGATACTGTCAAAGTGTGGTAGCAGGAGTGGTTCTATATCACCGAGCCCCGCGGCACTAAGTGGGTTGCTGCTCCCGCTTTCAGATCTGGACCTCCGCTACGGCTCGCATCCTGGACCAACATGTGTCTAGATTGGGGATCTCCTGACGAAGTGTCGACGCTGCAGAAGCGTATGAAGAGCATGATAAAAAAGGAAATCACCCTTGCTGCTGTGATTCAGGTGATGCTCATTTGCCAAGCTCTCCCTTGCCAACGATGGCCTCTCAAAATGTGGGGGTTCAATCCGGAGGGGCCATGGGACGACACCGACTAAGGGAGTCCTGGATTAGGGGGTATCCGGACAGCCGGACTATATACTTTGGCCGGACTGTTGGACCATGAAGATACACGACTCAAGACATCGTCCTGTGTCCGTATGGGACTCTCCTTTTCGTGGAAGACAAGCTTGGTGATCCGGATATTGTATTTCCTTCTTTGAAACCGACTCCATGTAAACCCTAGCCTCCTCCGGTGTCTATATAAACCGGAGGGTTTAGTCCTTAGGGGGACAATCATAATCATCATAGGCTAGCTTCTAGGATTTAGCCTCTACGACCTCGTGGTAGATCAACTCTTGTAATACCCATATCATCAATATCAATCAAGCAGGAAGTAGGGTTTTACCTCCATCTAGAGGGCCCGAACCTGGGTAAAACATTGTGTCCCTTGCCTCTTGTTACCATTAGCCTTAGACGCATAGATCGGGACCCCCTACCCGATCTCCGCCGGTATTGAGACCGACATTGGTGCTTTCATTGAGAGTTCCTCTGTGTCGTTGCTGCAAGGCTTGATGGCTCCTTCAATCATCAACAACAATGTGGTCCAGTGTGAGACTTTTCTCCCCGAACAGATCTTCGTGTTCGGCGGCTTCGCACTGCGGGCCAATTCGCTTGGCCATCTGGAGCAGATCGGCAGCTACGCCCCTGGACACCAGGTCAGGTTCGGAAACTTGAACTACACGGCCGATATCCGTGGAGACTTGATCTTCAACGGATTCGGGCCTGCGCCAGGAGCGCCGGACAGTCCGATGAGCACGGCTTGGACCTGCTGTCGGACAATGCTCGAGATATCGCTCCTGTAGGAAACCCGGACCTAAATCTGGGGCAGATTGCGTCGCCCGAGGATGGGTGGATGGACCCCGCCCCGGAGGCCGCACACCCATCGACGATAGAGCCGAACACAGACTTCACCCCCAAGGAAGCCTGTGACTCCGGACCCCCGGACTTGTATCCGGCTGTAGGTTCCGGTCCGCGAACCTCCGAGCCCGCCAAATCTGGTTGGGCTCCGGTAATGGAGTTCACCGCTGAGGATATCTTCCAGCACTCGCCCTTTGGTGACATGCTGAACTCTTTAAAGTCTCTCTCTTTATCAGGAGACTCTCGGCCGAACTATGTCCGGCTCGAGTGGGAGGTAGGCGACGAAGGAATTCGTTGCCCACCCACCACCCACTTCATTGCCACGGTCGATGATTTAACTGACGTGCTTGACTTCGACTCTGAAGACATCGACGGTATGGACGATGATGCAGGAGAGGCACAGGAACCACCGCCCACGGGGCGCTGGACAACCACCTCCTCATATGATATATATATGGTGGACACTCCGAAAGAAACCAATGGTGATGAGGCAATGGAGGATAACCCCTCAAGGAAGAAAGTAAAGCATGGGCGTCGTCGGCGCCGCTCCAAGCCCCGCCACAACAATAGCGGCACAGGTGACTAAAACAGTCCGGATGGTGCCAAAGATCAATAAAACCCCGATCAGCCTGGCTTCGAGCAGGCCGAACGGGAAGATGGGCAGGACAGCCCAGACGAACAGGCGACGGATGGATATCCGGAGGAGGACAACTACATGCCCCCCTCCGAAGACGAGATTAGCCTCAGCGACGACGAGTTCGGCGTGCCTGATGACCCCGTGGAGCAGGAGCGCTTCAAGCGCCGGCTTATGGCCACAGCGAGAAGCCTGAAAAAGAAGCAACAGCAGCTCCAAGCTGATCAAGACCTGCTCACAGACAGATGGACTGAAGTCCTGGCAGCTGAGGAATATGGACTCGAGCACCACACGGCTGACCGGCCACCTCGTGGCCAGCATAAAATGGCGTATCAGCCCGAATACCAGCCCGCACCCCCACACCAATACACTACGACCCGGGGCAATAGGTAGGACCTGCAAGATATACTGGAAAACAAGGTAGGACAGCCAAGATCAATCTACAGATCGCAGGGGCGCACCCCAATACGTGATGATGATCGTCGCACTGGATACACTATCAACAAGTCCAGCCGGGCCGAATACAGCCAACTAGAATCATTCAAACTACGTAGCCACATAGCCCGGCATAGGGGCACCGCACACCCCCTCTGCTTCACTTATGAAGTGATGGATCATGAATTCCCAGAAGGGTTCAAACCCGTGAACATCGAATTATACGATGGCACAACAGACCCTGCAGTATGGATCAAAGATTTCCTTCTCCACATTCACATGGCCCGCGGCGACGATCTACACGCCATCAAGTACCTTCCCCTTAAGCTCAAAGGACCGGCACGGCACTGGCTAAACAGCCTGCCGGCGAATTCCATTGGCAGTTGGGAAAACCTGGAGGACGCGTTCCTTGACAACTTCCAGGGCACTTACATGCGACCAGCGAAAGCCGATGACTTGAGCCAAATTACCCAACAGCCCGGAGAGTCAGCCAGGAAATTCTAGACTCGGTTCCTAACCAAAAAGAACCAAATAGTCGACTGTCCAGACGCCGAAGACCTGGCGGCCTTCAAGCATAATATCCGTGACGAGTGGCTCGCCCAGGAAAAACCAAAGTCCATGGCAGCTCTCACGACACTCATGACCCGCTTTTGCGCGGGCGAGGACAGCTGGTTGGCTCGCAGTAGTACCATGCCAATAAATTCTGGCACCTCAGATGTCCGCGACAATAACGGCAAGCCATGGCGCAACAGACATAAGCGACGGAACAATGGTGACAACACTGAAGACACGACAGTCAACGCCGGATTCAGTGGCTCAAAATCCGGTCAGCGGAAAAAGACGTTCAAAAGAAACAATCAGGGACTGTCCAGTCTGGACCGCATACTTGATCGCTCGTGCCAAATTCATGGCACCCCGGATAAGCTAGCAAACCACACCAATAGAGACTGATGGGTGTTCAAACAGGCTGGTAAAATAAACACCAAAAACAAGGACAAGGGGCTGCACAGCTACGATGATGAGGAGCCCCGGCGTCCAAACACGGGGGGACAGAAGAAATTTCCTCCCCAGGTGAAAACGGCCAACATGATCTAGGCCACCCACATCCCAAACGGGAACGGAAGCGAGCACTACGGGAAGTCTATGCGATGGAGCTAGTTGCCCCAAAATTCCACCCATGGTCAGCCTATCCGATCACCTTCGATCGTAGGGATCACCCTACCAGCATCCGCCATGGCGATTCAGCCGCATTGGTCCTAGACCCAATCATCGACGGATTCCACCTCACACGAGTCCTTATGGATGGCGGTAGCAGCCTGAACCTGCTTTATCAGGACACAGTGCGCAAAATGGGCATCAACCCTTCGAGGATCAAGCCCATCAAAACCACCTTCAAAGGTGTAATTCCAGGAGTAGAGGCCCGTTGCACGGGCTCCATAGCACTGGAAGTAGTCTTCGGATCTCCGGATATCTTCCGAAGCGAGGAGTTAATCTTCGATATCGTCCCTTTCCGTAGTGGTTATCACGCACTGCTTGGACAAACCGCATTCGCTCGATACAATGTGGTACCACACTATGCATACCTCAAGCTCAAGATGCCAGGACCTCACGGGGTCATAACAGTCAACGGAAACATGGACCGCTCTCTCCGTACAAAAGGGCATACTGCAGCCCTCGTGGTAGAAGTACAATGCAGCCTTCTCCGGCAAACCACCAATCCGGCGACAACAACCCCGAACACCGTCAAGCGAGTCCGGAGTACCCCGCAACAGGATCGCCAGGCACTCCAAGAGCGTGACTAGCAGTCCGGCCTCCACTCCAGCCCCATCAAGGCAGCATTCATGCCGCGCATACACAATTACGCGCTCAAAATACCATGGGCATAGGCGGAGGCGCAATAGTGACTCAGACAACAGTGCGATACAGCCGCAACATATTTAATAACCCCCCTTTTTATCTTTTAGGGCACGGATTTTGGGCATCCTCTTCAGAAGAGCCGAATTGTCGTACTTACATAGGAGAGAAAACCAAGGAGGCTAAAGGCCTTGCGCACAAAGGGAATACCCAGGTGGAATCTGTTCATGATCATTATACCTATTTTATGTACCTACATGCGGCCTGCCCTTGGATAGGACATGTTAAATAGTCCTATTTACTTCTTCTTAATGCATTCATTTTACACATACGCTTAGACGTATTATTCATCAATGGGAGGTAATATACAGTGTCAGCTTATTATTCCTATTTGCACATTTTTCCTATAAATGTTTATTTAATATTGCATCCGTACACCTTGGTACGTTCAGTTTGCCAGGGGCTTCTTATGGCGCCCAGTAATACGGCAAGACAAGTCCAAACACTTTCAACAGTGCAGCACCCCGAACTTATAGCATTATGAGCATCAGGTCTGAATCATGTCTTGGGTCAATAGTTGGGCTTGCCCGGCTCCCTTGTTTTGGTACCTTACGTTCCGTTATATCGGCTAAGGTAGCACAGGGAGAACTACTGCGATTGTGTCCCGGTTCTTCCGGACGAGCACCTTAGTAGAGAAAGCTGAAAACTGACCGGCATGATGCGGCGAGAGCTGGTCGCTGTTCGAGAGGTCTTAAAATCCTTAAAGATTTTTTCCGCTTTAGGCGAGGAATCGGCCTCGTCCGATTTAGGCGTATATAGCGCCCCAATTCGGCTTTCCGAATTCTAGGGGCTTCACCGAAATTTAAAATGGTAGACTTCTATGGCTAAGTGAAAGTTATGAAGCTGCATAGTATGATTGCCTTGTTCGTTGTGCCAAACACATCCTTCAGGGACCAAAAATTTGGATAAAGAGTGTCTGGGGTTTTTTTCCAGGAACACCCTGGTACTAGATATGTGGGGGCGGAAGCCGAGGACTGGCCTACTTTCAGAATTTTATAAACAGCCGCACATAAGGTAATATTTTAAATCAAAAAGCGCTATATAGCACAAGTAACTTCGTATTTATATTACAAAAATGGCAGAAGTACATTCACTCAAAGATAGTGTCCTTGGTACATTCATCGGCCACGAGACGAGCGCCTTTCATAACGCCATCATAATATTTTTTGGGACAGCGATGCGCCTTGCCCTCTGGCGATCCATCCTTCACCAGCTTCTCTGCGTCCAGCTTGCCCCAATACACCTTTGCACGAGCAAAGGCTCGGAGGGCACCCTCAATCCAAACGGATCGCTTGATCACTTCAAGCCGCGGACAGGCATTTACCATCCGCTTTATAAGGCCGAAGTAGCTAGAGGGCAGGGGCTCACCAGGCCACATCCGGACTATGAAATCTTTCATAGCCACTTCGGCCGCCCTATGGAGTTCAACCAACTGCTTCAATTGGTTACTAAGAGGCATCGGGTGTTCGGCTCCAGCATACTGGGACCAGAACAGCTTCTCCGTTGAGCTCCCCTCCTCGGCATGGTAGAACTCTGCAGCATCAGATAAGCTGTGTGCCAGATCTGCGAATGCCCCTGGAGAGCAACGAATTCGGGTAAGTAAAAGAAATGTCTCCTCCACATGCTTGCTTTGCATAAAGAATGTCTTACCCGCCTCTATCTTCTTGGCCGCCTGGATTTCCTGCTGGGCCTTTTCGTCTTCGGCCTTGGCGTGTTTCATACTCGCAAGGTATGAGGGAGTCCTGGAATAGGGGATATCCGAACAGCCGGACTATATACTTCGGCCGGACTGTTGGACCGCGAAGATATAAGGCTCATGACTTCGTCCCGTGTTCGGATGGGACTCTCCTTTGCGTGGAAGACAAGCTTGGCGATCCGGATATTATATTTCCTTCTTTGTAACTGACTGCATGTAAGCCCTAGCCCTCTCCGGTGTTTATATAAACCGGAGGGTTTAGTCCTTAGAGACAGAATCATAATCATCATAGGCTAGCTTCTAGGGTTTAGCCTCTACGATCTCGTGGTAGATCAACTCTTGTAATACCCGTATCATCAATATCAATCAAGCAGGAAGTAGGGTTTTACCTCCATCGAGAGGGCTCGAACCTGGGTAAAACATCATGTCCCTTGCCTCTTGTTACCATTAGCCTTAGACACACAAATCGGGACCCCCTACCCGAGATCCGCCGGTTTTGACACCGACATTGGTGCTTTCATTGAGAGTTCCTCTATGTCGTCGCGGAAAGGCTTGATGGCTCCTTCAATCAACAAAACCGCGGTCCAGGGTGAGACTCTTCTCCCCGGACAGATCTTCGTGTTCGGTGGCTTCGCACTGCGGGCCAATTCGCTTGGCCATCTGGAGCAGATCGACAGCTACGCCCCCGGCCACCAAGTCCGGTTCAAAAACTTGAATTACACGGCCGATATCCTCAGAGACTTGATCTTCAACGGATTCGGGCCTGCGCCAGGAGCGCCGGACAGTCAGGATGAGCACGGCTTAGATCTGCTGTCGGACAATGCTCGGGATATCGCCCCTGCAGAAGCCCCGGACCTAAATCCGATGCAGATTGCGTCGCCCGAGGACGGGTGGATGGACCCCGCCCCAGAGGCGGCACACTCATCGGTGGTAGAGCCAAACACAGGCCTCACCCCCAAGGAAGCCTGTGACACTTGACCCCCGGACTCGTATCTGGCTGTATGTTCCAGTCCACGTACTCCAGAGCCTGCCGAATCGGGTTGGGTTCTGGCAATGGAGTTCACGGCTGCAGATATCTTCCAGTGCTCGCCCTTTGGCGACATGCTGAACTCATTAAAGTCTCTCTCTTTTTCAGGAGACTCCTGGCCGAACTATGTCCGGCTCAAGGGGGAAGAAGGTGACAAAGAAATCCGTTGCCCACCCACCACCCACTTCATAGCCACTATCGACGATGTATCAGACAGGCTTGATTTCGACTGCGATGATACCGACGGTATGGACGTCGGTGTAGGAGATGATTCAGAACCAACAGGGTGCTGGAATGCCACCTCGTCATACGATATATACATGGTGGATACTCCTAAGTAGGACGATGACGACAAACCGGAGGAGAAAACCCCCGGGCAAAAGCCAAAACGACGGCGCAGACGCCGCTCCAAGTCCAGCAACAATAAAAATAGCGATAATAGCGCTAGAAAGATCGACAACCCAGTCAACTCCGAACGCAACAACGACCATATGGACCCAGCAATGGAGCAGGATGAGCCAGGTCACGCCGAACACAGCTCGGAGCAGACGCCCGATCACAATGATCCCGAGGGATGAATTCATCAAACTGCCCCGGGCCAAGAGCACAGTCCGGACGACGATGCACTCATCATCCCGGAAACACATTTGGAACGAGATAACCTCCACAGAGGGCTTATGGCCATTGCGAGAAGTCTAAAGAAGTAGAAGTGATGGCTTAAGGCCGCACAGGAAACGCTCAATCACAGATGGAATAAAGTGCTAGATACTGAAGAAAAATACAGCGACGATCGCCACACAAAGAGCTATCCAAAACACAAGCTGCTGCCAGAATTCAACGATGAGGTCGTTCCACCAAAGAATAATACGGCCAAGAGGCTGGACAAACCACTTCGTAACCGCAATAGAACAGCTACCGACGCCGCACACGATTTACGCGAGCTCCTGGTGTCAGGACCCCGACTCGATGTCACATCGATCTAGCTGGTAACACCTCATATCACTTTGCGGCCTCACGCACGGTATCCCCACGGGTGTCGTCTTACCTTTTCCCGGGACCGTTTGCGCCTTTTGGCTCGCGTATATGAAAGTGTCGCTAGCATCCATATGATAAAGAGCCCGGGCTGACATGACTAGTCGTAAACCCAAAGTGGCACAGACTTACAGGGACAGGCATCCATGACCCAGCTTCGAACGTGTCGGTCATCAGCAAGTGGGTCCGGGCTGTAGCACTGGGCTAGCAGGACTCCGGTAAACCGGGCTGTAGCGGGCTAACAGGACTCCGGTACTCAAAGCGTGACATTTCCCCGAAGGGACAGACACAGGAACGAAGAAGGACACATGCCGGCCAGCCTAAGTGTTCCAGAGCAGTAGCAAGCTACCATGGCTCAGTGGAAACACTAGGAGACATTTCCCGGTAAGAGAGGCTACTAAAGATAAACAACTAGATGGTCAGATCCCACACATACCAAGCATTTCAATAACATACACACAATATGCTCGATATGTGCCAATACAACGAAGCATCACAACATGACTCTATGACACAAGTACTTTATTTAAGGCTCAGTGAGCCATACATAACATACACACAAAGGTACGGGTCTCACGACCCAACATACAAGTCATACAATCATACAAGCCAGCAGCGGAAGTAACTTGTCTGAGTACAGACAACTAGTAAAATAAAAGAGGCTTGGAAAGCCTCTGGCTATACTATGTGGTCCTTCACAAGCTCAGGGTCACCACCTGGGTCTTTAGCCTACTCGTTGATGTCAATGTCTACATAGAACCCATCAGAAGGGGTTGCAGCGTCTTCTGTAAAAATGTAGATTATAGCAACATGAGTACAAAGGTACTCAGCAAGACTTACATCAGATCCTACATACATGCATAGTATCAAGAAGGGTTGGTGGAGTTATTGCAGCAAGCCAGCTTTGACTCTTGGCTAGGCTATCCTACGATACTTCAACTTGAAATAGTTTTGCGCACACGAGTCCACTATTCACCACTTCAATACACTACCGAGGATCCACCTCCGTCCTCCTACGGAGGAGCCATCCTCGGCACTCACACTTATCTTGAGGCTTTTAGTAGTTTCCATTTACTTGTCTATGAACTGTATAGGCAACCAAGTAGTCCTTTACCGCGGACGCGGCTATTCGAATAGATCATGTTAACCCTGCAGGGGGTACTTCTTCATACACGCTCTCACCACTTACCGTCGTCTACACGACATGTACTCGGCAACCTTCAAGCGGAAGCCCAACGTGGGTGTCGGCCACGACCTACCTAATCACCTAAGCCTCCAGTCCAGGTTTATCGCCTATTCAGGTTCCATCCGCAGGGAGTCCGCCCGAGGTTTCCCATACGGCCCCGAACGATGTGAACAGGGTTCCCGAGATACCTAACGGGTATTCGGTACACCCGGCCACGTACCTACCGCATCACAGCCCACCCCTACGGTCAGCGATGTCCACGGCCTCCAGTAGGCTACAAACACCAGAAACTACTTGCAACTCCTGGACGGAGAACTAGGGTGAATAAGAAGTCGAGAGGGTCCATTGGTTTCGGGCCCAATGCATGGTAGTAGCTGATTCTTAAATCACACATACAGATCTCAGTGCTTAAGGTCGGCTTCAATGAAACAACCCACCATGTACTCCTACATGGCCTCTCATCGATACCTTTACCAAATCGTGTTCACCACACCACTCTCATTACCGACATAATCATTTCACTCTAGCCCATCACCCAGATGAACCAGACCTGACACGACTCTAAGCATAGCAGGCATAGCAAGGTAGGAACAACACATACATATGGCTCAATCAACTCCTACACATGCTAGTGGGTTTCATCTAGTTACTGTGGCAATGACAGGTCATGCAGAGGAAATGGGTTCAACTACCGTAGCACACAGCAGTTTGAATCGCGTTGTCTTAATGCAGTAAAAGAGAGCAGGAGCGAGAACATGGGATTGTATCGATATGATCAAATGGTTGGTTGCTTGCCTGATGGTTCGATGCACGGATACGGTTCTTCGTTAGGGTAGTCACGGTACTCCTCGGGGACAGATCCCGTCGTAAAGGATAACGATACACAGGCATCACCAAACAATGTGCAACAATATGATGCATGCATGAAACATGGCAATATGAGTGTGTTGGGCTAATGCAACTAAAGCCAGAAGGGTTTGAACAAATTTGAGTCAAAGATTCAAATTTCAATTTCAAATATGGCCTTTTAAAGTGCTTTTCCTTGTTCTGATTAAAACATCCATTTAACTTGTTGGATCATGCATGAAAATAGTACAGATGGATAGATTGGATTTTTCTGATCATTTTTCATATATAATTTGTCCAATTTGGAGTTACAGAATAAAAGTTATGAATTTTTGAAGTTTAATTAATATTCTGGAATTTCCTGATTTAATTTAAATCCAGAAATATCATTTACTGCGTCAGCCTGACGTCACAGTGACATCAGCAGGTCAATAGGGCTGGCTCGGGTCAAACCTGACGTGTGGGGTCCACACGTCAGTGACACAGGGGCTAATCCCGTGTTGACCCGGGCTGGTTAGCTTTGACTAAGCCCTGGGGCCCACTTGTCAGCGTCAGTAGGTGGTGGTTTAGTGGCTAATTAACTAGGCCATGTCAGCTTGCCGGAGTTCTGGCCGGCGGCGACCATCAGTGCGGCGGCGATAGTGGTTTTGGTCGTTTCGGCCACCAAATGAACCGCGGAGGCCACCGGAGTGAAGCTGAGGACGACCCGCGGCTCTTGGCGGAGTCTGTTGGGGTCGGGGTGGCCGGAGTCGACGGCGGCGAGCTCGGCTGCGGCGGCCGGGGTTCGGTCGTGCACGGGAACGGTGTTGCAGGGTGTTAGGGGGGTGTTGGAGCGTGCTACGTGCTCCTAGTGAGATGTGGAGCACGATGGCGTGCTCGGTTGGGCGCTACGGCGATCGTGGCCACGACGGCGACATCGCCGGCGGCGTGAAGCTTTCGGCCGCGGTGGGGCTAGGGCCTAGGAGTCGGGAGAGAGCAGGGGAGAAGGGGGAAACGGTGGCGTAGCTCACCGCGGTTGCAGTGGGCGTCGAAGCGGGCTCGGGGACGCGTCGGAGACGACGAATTTGACGGCGACGGTGGTCGGAGTCCGAAGAGGGGAACGGCGACGTGGCGGCGATGCAGGGCTTCCGGGGACCCGTGGAGCGGTGGGGAGGAAGAAGGAGTCGAGGCGGAGCTTCTGAGCTGGTCGGGGAAGCGAGGGGTGGTCGGAGACGGTGGCTAAGGCGAACGGCGGCGACGGTGAGCTTCGGCCGTGAGAGAGAGAGAGTGAGGGAGAGCCGGGGGAGAGTGAATGGGGTGTCGGCGAGGTCGGGGCGACGACCAGAAGACGATCCACGCGGCGCAACGGCGACCAGGGCGATGCAGAGAGGCTGGGTGGTGTGTGGCGAGCTCGGGCGCGCCATGCTCACCTCCCTGCCTGCTCTGGCGAGGGGAAGCAGCTGGCTGGCACGGGCCAGCACAGTGCTGGGCCGGCTGGGCTGGGCCGCACAGGTAAGTCTTCCCCTTTCTTTATTTTCTGTTTTTATTTAATATAACTGCGACTTTGTTGAATTAAATAAAATACCTAGGAAACTCCAAAAATCACCAAACTACTCCTGGTCCATAGTTGGATTATTTCCAACATGAAACATTTTAGTTTGGAGATATTTGAGCATTTAAATATTTTATATAATTTTAAATGCCCAAATTCAAATAGTTATGATTTAATTCAAAACCCTAGGATGGCCTAGGAAAATGTGCACCACTTTTGGCAGAGGTTCTGAACCAAGGCAAAAATGATGGGCATTTTAGAAGGGCATTTCAGGTTCATTGAAAAATTATTTTAGTAAACCCTAGTTGGTTTCAGAGGGGACTGGGGGTTCTGTCATCCCCATTTCAAGTTTCTGATGAATGAGTAAACATGATGCAACACTCTAATGCATAACTAGCTAGGGTGTGACAACTCACCCCCACTCAAAAGAATCTCGTCCCGAGATTTGGGTTCCTCCGGGAAGAAGGCGGGATATTCAAGTCGAAGACGATCCTCCCTTTCCCAGGTTGCTTCATTTTCAGAATGGTGCGACCATTGAACCTTGAGAAACTTGATATTATGACGTCGCGTGGTACGTTCGGCTTGATCGAGGATACGAATGGGGTACTCTCGATAGGTAAGATTATCTTGGAGATCAAGCGTTTCGTGGTCCACTTCACGGATAGGATCCGAGAAGCAACGCCTGAATTGAGAAATGTGGAAGACATCGTGAACTCTGGAGAGGTGCGGAGGTAGTTCCAATTGGTAGGCAACTTCTCCTCGTTTGGCAAGAATGCGAAAAGGTCCAATGTAACGAGGAGCCAATTTGCCTTTGATACCGAAACGATGGGTTCCCTTCAGAGGGGTGACCCGAAGATAAGCCTTCTCGTCAACCTCGAAAGTCATAGCCTTATGTTTTCGGTCATATTGACTCTTTTGACGAGATTGGGCTGTTTTCAACTTTTCACGAATGATACGAACTTGTTCTTCTGCTTCCTGAATCATATCCGGGCCAAAGAATTGTCTTTCCCCGGTCTCTGACCAGTTAAGGGGTGTTCGACATCGCCGTCCATAGAGGACTTCAAAAGGGGCTTTACCCAAGCTGGATTGATAGCTGTTGTTGTAAGCGAATTCGGCAAATGGAAGGCACTTCTCCCAGTCCATTCCGAACGAGATAACAGAGGCTCGAAGCATGTCTTCTAGAATCTGATTGACGCGTTCCACTTGACCACTTGACTGAGGATGGAAAGCGGTGCTAAAGGAGAGACGGGTTCCCATAGCATTTTGGAAACTTTCCCAAAATCGAGAGGTGAAAAGACTTCCTCGATCCGAATTGATTTCCAAAGGGACACCATGAAGAGACACTATTCGGGAGATGTATAAGTCTGCCAGCTGACTAGCGGTTATACTCTCACGAACAGGTAAGAAATGAGCTACTTTGGAAAGACGATCGACCACAACGAAAATAGCATTATTCCCTCTTTTGGTCCTGGGAAAACCGGTAATGAAATCCATACCAATTTTATCCCATTTCCATTCAGGAATAGCTAATTGTTGAAGGGTGCCAGCAGGCCGTTGATGCTCTGCTTTTACACGACGACAGACGTCGCAATTAGCAATATACTGAGCGATTTCTCTCTTCATCCTAGTCCACCAGAACCTCTGGCGTAGGTCCTGATACATTTTTGTGCTACCGGGGTGAATGGTGAGAGGAGATTCATGAGCTTCCTTAAGGATTAATCGCCTTAGGTTGCGCACTTTGGGAACTACTAGTCGATTCCCGAAGTATACGACTCCTTGATCATTAACGGAGAAACAATTCGCAATTCCTTTCTGAATGTTTCTCTTGATGCGGGAGATTCCCGGATCTACCTTCTGTGCGTTGATAATTTGATCCGTAAGGGTAGGTTTTGCCACCAAGGTGGAGAGAAAACCTTGAGGTACAATGTGAAGGTTAAGCTTCCGAAATTCCTCATGGAGAAGCGGTTGACTTTGTTGTAACATCAGGTTGTTACAATAAGATTTACGACTTAGCGCATCAGCCATGACGTTGGTTTTCCCTGGGGTATAGGTTATCCCTAAGTCGAAGTCTGTGATCAATTCAACCCAACGTCTCTGCCTGAGATTCAAATCCGGTTGGGTGAAAATATACTTCAGACTTTGGTGATCAGTGAATATTTCGCAACGATTACCGAGGAGATAATGTCGCCAGGTCTTAAGTGCATAGACTACGGCTGCAAGCTCTAGGTCATGAGTGGGATAATTCTCCTCATGTGGGTGCAATTGCTGTGAAGCGTAAGCAATTACGTGTCGATCTTGCATGAGAATGCAACCTAGTCCTTGTCGCGAGGCGTCGCAGTAGATAACAAAGTCCTTGGAGAAGTCTGGCGGTACCAGTACGGGAGCAGAGGTCAGGCGTCTTTTCAGTTCCTGAAAGCTGTGCTCACATTGTGGAGTCCATTCGAACTTCTTATCTTTCTTGAGGAGTTCAGTTAGAGGTTTAGCAACCTTGGAGAAGTTCTCGACAAAGCGACGGCAATAGCTCGCTAAGCCTAGAAAACTCCGAACTTGCTTGACTGATTCGGGCGGAGTCCAATCAAGGACGGCTTGAACTCGCTCAGGGTTAACAGCAATACCTTTACCAGATATTACATGACCCAGATAGGTCACTTCTGACAACCAGAATTCACATTTAGAGAATTTGGCATAAAGGCGATGCTCTCGAAGTTTCTTCAACACTAGCCTTAGATGTTCGGCATGTTCTTCCTCATTCTTGGAGTAGATGAGTATATCATCGAGATAAACCACGACGAATTTATCCAAATACTCCATGAAGATTGAGTTCATTAACCGAGAAAAGGTGGCTGGAGCGTTGGTTAATCCGAAGGACATAACGGTGTACTCGTATTGGCCATAGCGAGTAACAAAGGCCGTTTTAGGAATGTCCCCGTTTCTGATTTTGATTTGATGGTAGCCCAACCTCAAATCCATCTTGGAGAAGACTGAGGATCCAGCGAGCTGATCATACAGGTCGTTGATCCTGGGAAGTGGATATTTGTTCTTGATTGTGACCAAATTGACAGGTCGGTAATCTACAACCATCCGGTCCGTACCATCCTTTTTCTTAACGAATAGGACGGGGCAAGCCCACGGAGATGAACTAGGGCGGATGAAACCCTTTTTCAAGGATTCATCGAGTTGTTTCTTAAGCTCGGCTAGTTCTAGGGGTGCCATCTTATAGGGTCTTCTAGCAATCGGAACGGTTCCTGGAATGAGATCTATTACGAACTCAACATCCCTGTCAGGTGGAACACCTGGCAATTCCTCTGGAAAGACATCCGGGAAGTCACGGAATACCGGAACGTCCTCAAGGTCTGGCAAAGGGCTGGCGTTAAGAGAATATAATTGTCGCTTGGCTATTCGGGTCAAGACATTGACTATCTTCCCCGAAGGATGGGTGAGTTGAACAGTCCTAGAGAAGCAATCAATTTTGGCTTGATGAGCTGACATCCAGTCCATACCCAAAATGATATTAATATCCGAAGATTTAAGGGCTATCAAGGATGCAAGGAAAACAAGTCTGTCGACTTGGATCTCATTTCCATAACTTACCCTAGAGGTCTGCCATCTAGACCCAGGGGTAGAGATTTCCATAGTGGATGGCAAGTCACAGAATGCAACGTTATGCAAACGGGCATAACTTTCAGATATAAAAGAATGAGAGGCTCCTGTATCGAAAAGAACGGATGCCGGGTGGCAATTAACAAGAAGCGTACCGAGAACGACGTTGGGGTCCTCTTGAGCTTCTTCGGCAGAGATACAGTTCACATGGCCACGTGAAGCGGTGACCGGTTTGGCATGGAACACCTTCCCTGTCGGCTTGCCACGGCCAACAGCTTTAGCAGATTGATTGGGGTTGGTCTGGGGACACTCGCGCATATAATGACCAGATTCCCCACACTTGAAACAAGTCACGGAACTGGTACGTGGAGGAGCATTATTGGATGGACCCCCATAGGGCTTGGCCGGTGCAGACTGTTGAACAGGGCGAGGCGCCTGGAAAGATGGCCTCGGTGTGAACCTGGGTGGCAGGGCGGTATTGGGTACCCACACGCGGCGTTTCTGAGGACCAGCACCGGATGAGGAACCCATATCACGTCCATGCTTGCGTGTTGCATCATAATCAGTCTGACCAGTTTCAGCACTGATGGCTTTGTTGACAAGTTTCGAAAAAGATGTGCACTCATGCAGACGGAGGTCGCGGTGAAGCTCAGGGCTAAGGCCCTTTCGGAACCTTGCTTGCTTCTTGGCGTCAGTAGAAACTTCCTCAGTTGCATATCGTGCGAGATTACCAAACTCTCTGCTATAGGCATCCACAGAAAGTCGGCCTTGGGTGAAACTGCAAAATTCTTCACGTTTACGGTCCATGAGACCCTCCGTAATGTGATGTTCACGGAAAGCCTCACTGAACTCAGCCCAAGTGGTGACATGGCCCGCTGGGCGCATGGCTCCATAATTCTCCCACCATAGACTGGCGGGGCCTTCAAGATGATATGCGGCGAAGGTGACCTTGTCAGCCTCCGCTACCAACGCGGAACGCAGCTTGTGAGAGATACTGCGAAGCCAGTCATCAGCGTCGAGAGGCTCGACGGAGTGGTGGAACGTGGGTGGATGCAATTTGATAAAATCACTGAGTGATACCACGTTAGCCCTCTGATGGTGTGCTGTATTCTGTTCTATACGCTCCAACAAACGGTTTGTCTCCCGCTTGTTTCTCTCAGCTTCCATCATCACCTCGGCTAGTGAAGGAGGATGAGGCAGATTTTCATTCCTGGCTTCACTGCCTTCGGCCTGCTCTTGGGAAGCAGGATTAGCGCGCGTGTTGACCATCCTAGGTAGACAAAACAATGATTTAGTCAGGATGGTAAAATTCCGACATAGGATACATAAGGTAAGGAATAACTCGAAATGCAAGATGATCATCCGTATGACATGGTAGATACAGAAACTGCTTCTTTATTCCATCGTCATGCACACCATACAAGGTTTAGTACAAGACCAAACAAAGTACTATTATGGTGAGAAAAGGATTACATCTCGTCAGAGGCATTCCAAGCTCCTATACATTATTTTCTACACCTCCGGAAAGAGTACAAACTAGGACATATCCCACGAGTCACGCGGAACGATAGATGACACAGCTAGTGCGAACTAGTGATGCTACCCCTAACTCAGACCGATCCGTAGTAGTCCTCGTAGAAGTCACCTCCATAGCCTGGAAGCTCAACATGTTCATCCGGAAACAGACGATCTCGCGGAGCTTGTGGACCATAGGGGCTAGGATGAGGCCTTGGACCAACAAACGGTGGCCTGCGGGGACCGCGAGGTGGGGTGATGCCTCCTACATCACGCCAAACCATCACGTCCGGCAGAGCAGATCTCACAGGATAGAGATCGCGCATATCCGAATATCCAGCTTGCACCGCCGGTGCGAACCGAGTCAAAGTGGCCCAGTGATCGGCACGTGTATTGAAGAGCTCTAACCTTAAGGCCCGATTTTCACGGTCCTTATCCTCGAGCATCTCAGCAGTGGTGCGAGTCCGTGAATCCTCCTGAGTGGAGTCAGCATAAATAGCTTGGAGATATCCTTGTGCTCCCGGAAGTGATCCTGGCATATACCGGAAGTCAGAGTCCCGAAATAAACCAGATCTGACTCGCATAATGGTCATCATGGAGTAGGCGGCATCCTGCACAGCCATCTCGATAGTAACCCCGAGTCCATAGGAGCAGTGAAGAGGCTCAGTGGATCCAGGATAAGATGGAAATATCCTGACAGTGCAGAGATACTGGCTTTGATTAAAATCTCGGAATTGCTCTTCGACCGTGTACTCAGGATACCAGCGGTATCCAGCCTCAGTCATTACCCTGACCAACTTAGCAGTATGGCCGGGTACATCTAGGCATCGAGTTAGGCGAACCACTTGATTGAGGTCGCGAGTGGCCATCTGAAAGCATAATCATAATGCAAGGCATTAGAATTTCTAGCAAAATTTCGGCAGCATAACAGCTGTAAATGCTCAAAAAGGATATTGAGACTTTTGACAAAGGATTTCGTACACACCCAACATCATCATATCAAAGTTCTGGAACCATTCTAACAACATAATGTGGTAGTAGAACTGAACTAGGCTTGTAACCATCAAACTTATAAGGTACTACTGATTAGTAACACATGATCCTGATAGAGAGAGTAGATCCTAATTCCTTAACCCCCGGTGGAAGAATGGACTGACTCAGATCAGAAAGTCATAAGGTATAAGGAGTAAAAAGAGCCTTACGTTCCAACCCACAAACAATTCCCCTACATATAACTAAAGAATTTCTAGACTCAACATCGACCAGTTTGGCTTGGAGAACCTACAGGCAGTCCTGCTCTGATGCCAACGCTGTCAGGACCCCAACTCGATGTCACATCGATCTAGCTGGTAACACCTCATATCACTTTGCGGCCTCACGCACGGTATCCCCACGGGTGTCGTCTTACCTTTTCCCGGGACCGTTTGCGCCTTTTGGCTCGCGTATATGAAAGTGTCGCTAGCATCCATATGATAAAGAGCCCAGGCTGACATGACTA
Source organism: Triticum dicoccoides (assembly GCF_002162155.2). Lineage (NCBI taxonomy): Eukaryota > Viridiplantae > Streptophyta > Magnoliopsida > Poales > Poaceae > Triticum > Triticum dicoccoides. The sequence goes on from NC_041385.1 coordinate 239,903,787, forward strand.
GTCGTAAACCCAAAGTGGCACAGACTTACAGGGACAGGCATCCATGACCCAGCTTCGAACGTGTCGGTCATCAGCAAGTGGGTCCGGGCTGTAGCACTGGGCTAGCAGGACTCCGGTAAACCGGGCTGTAGCGGGCTAACAGGACTCCGGTACTCAAAGCGTGACATTTCCCCGAAGGGACAGACACAGGAACGAAGAAGGACACATGCCGGCCAGCCTAAGTGTTCCAGAGCAGTAGCAAGCTACCATGGCTCAGCGGTAACACTAGGAGACATTTCCCGGTAAGAGAGGCTACTAAAGATAAACAACTAGATAGTCAGATTCCACACATACCAAGCATTTCAATCATACTCACAATATGCTCGATATGTGCAAATACAACGAAGCATCACAACATGACTCTATGACACAAGTACTTTATTTAAGGCTCAGTGAGCCATACATAACATACACACAAAGGTACGGGTCTCACGACCCAACATACAAGTCATACAATCATACAAGCCAGCAGCGGAAGTAACTTGTCTGAGTACAGACAACTAGTAAAATAAAAGAGGCTTGGAAAGCCTCTGGCTATACTATGTGGTCCTTCACAAGCTCAGGGTCACCACCTAGGTCTTTAGCCTACTCGTTGATGTCAACGTCTACATAGAACCCATCAGAAGGGGTTGCAGCGTCTTCTGTAAAAATGTAGATTATAGCAACATGAGTACAAAGGTACTCAGCAAGACTTACATCAGATCCTACATACATGCATAGTATCAAGAAGGGTTGGTGGAGTTATTGCAGCAAGCCAGCTTTGACTCTTGGCTAGGCTATCCTACGATACTTCAACTTGAAATAGTTTTGCGCACACGAGTCCACTATTCACCACTTCAATACACTACCGAGGATCCACCTCCGTCCTCCTACGGAGGAGCCATCCTCGGCACTCACACTTATCTTGAGGCTTTTAGTAGTTTCCATTTACTTGTCTATGAACTGTATAGGCAACCAAGTAGTCCTTTACCGCGGACGCGGCTATTCGAATAGATCATGTTAACCCTGCAGGGGGTACTTCTTCATACACGCTCTCACCACTTACCGTCGTCTACACGACATGTACTCGGCAACCTTCAAGCGGAAGCCCAACGTGGGTGTCGGCCACGACCTACCTAATCACCTAAGCCTCCAGTCCAGGTTTATCGCCTATTCAGGTTCCATCCGCAGGGAGTCCGCCCGAGGTTTCCCATACGGCCCCGAACGATGTGAACAGGGTTCCCGAGATACCTAACGGGTATTCGGTACACCCGGCCACGTACCTACCGCATCACAGCCCACCCCTACGGTCAGCGATGTCCACGGCCTCCAGTAGGCTACAAACACCAGAAACTACTTGCAACTCCTGGACGGAGAACTAGGGTGAATAAGAAGTCGAGAGGGTCCATTGGTTTCGGGCCCAATGCATGGTAGTAGCTGATTCTTAAATCACACATACAGATCTCAGTGCTTAAGGTCGGCTTCAATGAAACAACCCACCATGTACTCCTACATGGCCTCTCATCGATACCTTTACCAAATCGTGTTCACCACACCACTCTCATTACCGACATAATCATTTCACTCTAGCCCATCACCCAGATGAACCAGACCTGACACGACTCTAAGCATAGCAGGCATAGCAAGGTAGGAACAACACATACATATGGCTCAATCAACTCCTACACATGCTAGTGGGTTTCATCTAGTTACTGTGGCAATGACAGGTCATGCAGAGGAAATGGGTTCAACTACCGTAGCACACAGCAGTTTGAATCGTGTTGTCTTAATGCAGTAAAAGAGAGCAGGAGCGAGAACATGGGATTGTATCGATATGATCAAATGGTTGGTTGCTTGCCTGATGGTTCGATGCACGGATACGGTTCTTCGTTAGGGTAGTCACGGTACTCCTCGGGGACAGATCCTGTCGTAAAGAATAACGATACACAGGCATCACCAAACAATGTGCAACAATATGATGCATGCACGAAACATGGCAATATGAGTGTGTTGGGCTAATGCAACTAAAGCCAGAAGGGTTTGAACAAATTTGAATCAAAGATTCAAATTTCAATTTCAAATATGGCCTTTTAAAGTGCTTTTCCTTGTTCTGATTAAAACATCCATTTAACTTGTTGGATCATGCATGAAAATAGTACAGATGGATAGATTGGATTTTTCTGATCATTTTTCATATATAATTTGTCCAATTTGGAGTTACAGAATAAAAGTTATGAATTTTTGAAGTTTAATTAATATTCTGGAATTTCCTGATTTAATTTAAATCCAGAAATATCATTTACTGCGTCAGCCTGACGTCACAGTGACATCAGCAGGTCAACAGGGCTGGCTCGGGTCAAACCTGACGTGTGGGGTCCACACGTCAGTGACACAGGGGCTAATCCCGTGTTGACCCGGGCTGGTTAGCTTTGACTAAGCCCTGGGGCCCACTTTTCAGCGTCAGTAGGTGGTGGTTTAGTGGCTAATTAACTAGGCCATGTCAGCTCGCCGGAGTTCTGGCCGGCGGCGACCATCAGTGCGGCGGCGATAGTGGTTTTGGTCGTTTCGGCCACCAAATGAACCGCGGAGGCCACCGGAGTGAAGCTGAGGACGACCCGCGGCTCTTGGCGGAGTCCGTTGGGGTCGGGGTGGCCGGAGTCGACGGCGGCGAGCTCGGCTGCGGCGGCCGGGGTTCGGTCGTGCACGGGAACGGTGTTGCAGGGTGTTAGGGGGGTGTTGGAGCGTGCTACGTGCTCCTAGTGAGATGTGGAGCACGATGGCGTGCTCGGTTGGGCGCTACGGCGATCGTGGCCACGACGGCGACATCGCCGGCGGCGTGAAGCTTTCGGCCGCGGTGGGGCTAGGGCCTAGGAGTCGGGAGAGAGCAGGGGAGAAGGGGGAAACGGTGGCGTAGCTCACCGCGGTTGCAGTGGGCGTCGAAGCGGGCTCGGGGACGCGTCGGAGACGACGAATTTGACGGCGACGGTGGTCGGAGTCCGAAGAGGGGAACGGCGACGTGGCGGCGATGCAGGGCTTCCGGGGACCCGTGGAGCGGTTTGGAGGAAGAAGGAGTCGAGGCGGAGCTTCTGAGCTGGTCGGGGAAGCGAGGGGTGGTCGCAGACGGTGGCTAAGGCGAACGGCGGCGACGGTGAGCTTCGGCCGTGAGAGAGAGAGAGTGAGGGAGAGCCGGGGGAGAGTGAATGGGGTGTCGGCGAGGTCGGGGCGACGACCAGAAGACGATCCACGCGGCGCAACGGCGACCAGGGCGATGCAGAGAGGCTGGGTGGTGCGTGGCGAGCTCGGGCGCGCCATGCTCACCTCCCTGCCTGCTCTGGCGAGGGGAAGCAGCTGGCTGGCACGGGCCAGCACAGTGCTGGGCCGGCTGGGCTGGGCCGCACAGGTAAGTCTTCCCCTTTCTTTATTTTCTGTTTTTATTTAATATAACTGCGACTTTGTTGAATTAAATAAAATACCTAGGCAACTCCAAAAATCACCAAACTACTCCTGGTCCATAGTTGGATTATTTCCAACATGAAACATTTTAGTTTGGAGATATTTGAGCATTTAAATATTTTATATAATTTTAAATGCCAAAATTCAAATAGTTATGATTTAATTCAAAACCCTAGGATGGCCTAGGAAAATGTGCACCACTTTTGGCAGAGGTTCTGAACCAAGGCAAAAATGATGGGCATTTTAGAAGGGCATTTCAGGTTCATTGAAAAATTATTTTAGTAAACCCTAGTTGGTTTCAGAGGGGACTGGGGGTTCTGTCATCCCCATTTCAAGTTTCTGATGAATGAGTAAACATGATGCAACACTCTAATGCATAACTAGCTAGGGTGTGACACCTGGATAAAAAGCCGGTGCGGCTAGGTCCATCTATGGATCTAAAGGACACACCCCGGCGCAGAAGTATGGTCACCTAAACGATCATACCGATCGGATACCAGTTCGGAATCAGCACCGAACACAACAATAGTTGACGGCATGCCACAACACGTCCAGATACAGAGGGGTTGCTCATCCCCTGTGCTTCACCGAAGAGGTGCTGGACCATGAATTTCCATAGGGTTTTGAACCTGTGAACATAGAGGCATACGACGGAATGATAGACCCATGGGTCTGGATCGAGGATTTTATTCTGCCTATCCACATGGCTCGTGGGGACGACCTCCACGCCATCAAATACCTTCCACTCAAGTTGAAGGGACTAGCTCGACACTGGTTGAAAAGCCTCCCCGAAAATTCAATTGGAAGTTGGGAGGAACTCGAGGATGCTTTCAGGGCCAATTTTCAAGGGACCTATGTCCGGCCCCCGGATGCGGACGATTTAAGTCACATAATTCAACAGCCCGGAGAGTCCGCCCGCAAGCTTTGGAACAGATTCCTCACTAAGAAGAATCAAATCGTCGATTGTCCAGATGCCAAAGCCCTAGCGGCCTTCAAGCACAGCATCCGGGATGAATGGCTCGCCAAACACCTCAGCCAAGAAAAGCCGAGGACAATGGCAGCCCTAACAAACCTTATGACCCAATTTTGCACAGGCGAAGATAGCTGGTTGGCCCGTAAAGGCACCAGCGACCCAAGCCACGGTGCAATAAAAACAAACGTCAAAACAAGGAAGAAAGTCCGAACAATACAACGGTCAACGCCGGATTTAGGGGCTCTTGACCCGGTCAACAAAAGAAGTCATTTAAAGGCAGCAAAGAGGAACCGTTCGGCCTGAACAAAGTCCTGGACAGACTGTGCCAAATTCATGGCACCCCCGAAAAACCTGCGAACCACACTCATAGAGAATGCTGGGTCTTCAAGCAGGCCGGCAAATTAAAAGCTGAACACAAGGGAGGGGAAACACCAAGTGGAGACGAGGATGAGCCTCGCCTGCCGAACACTGGTGGACAGAAAAAATTCCCGCCAGAGGTAAAAACAGTAAACATGATCCATGCGACTCACATATCCACGAGAAGGCGCGAATGCACGCTCAGAGACGCATACGCTATAGAACCCGTCGCACCCAAACTTAACCACTGGTCGGCTTACCCGATCAATTTCAATCACAGGGACTACCCGACTAGTATTCGGCACGAAGAATCAGCTGCCTTGGTGGTCGACCCAATAATCGACGGATACCATCTTACTCACGTCCTCATGGACGGCGGCAGTAGTCTTAATCTAATATACCAGGACACTATCCGCGGGATGGGGATAGACCCATGCAGAATCAACCACAGTAACACCACCTTTGAGGGGGTGATACCAGGCATCAAAGCCCACTACAGGGGCTCCCTCGTACTGGAGGAAACATTCGGTTCACCAGGCAACTCCAAAAGTGAAGAACTACTCTTCACCATCGCCCCCTCCATAGCGGCTAGCATGCATTGCTTGGGAGAGTGGCCTTCGCCCGCTTCAACGCAGTACCGCACTACGCCTGCCTTAAACTCAAGACGCCCGGTCCACGTGGCATCATCATCGTTAACGGAAACATAGAGCGTTCCTTACGCGCGGAAGAGTACGTGACGGCTCCAGCCGCCGGACTCTAAGCGGCCTCTAATACCTGAAAACATGACTGGTCGTTAAGACCACGGACATGGTTAGATGAGTCCGGCAGCCCAGACAAACCTTATCTAGGCCCCACATATGTAGTCCCATAGAGGACACCAGGGGCTATAGATAATTAATAAAGCCTAATTTTCGGCCTGACCTTATTAACAGGCCACTGTCTTACACTCTTACTATCCATTAGTGATAGCCAACTTTTCGCACGCTTACGTCATACTCTTCTACATGAGTTTTTCTTTTTTACAGACACCATTTGTGCGACACCCTCCCAGGACACGGCACAACGGAGACAAAGGCGCAGAGGTGCAGCAGGGCCCGCTCAAAGGTTTCTCTTTAGATTAAGCCCCTGTCTAAACCTTCTTTATTGTCTCTTGTTGCTTACACATCCCACGGGTACTACATCCACAGGGGATACTGCCGTTATTGGCATTTCACCATGACAGACTAATGCACGTACCTGCGAATACAGGGTTAATAATGAAAGGTGTTACTCAGCTTAGTATATGTTATAAAGTCCGAATACCTTCGGGAGTGTTTGGCGTCGCGAGTTTGGCCTTATATGCATCAGCTCCGAATCATGTATGTGGTCAAATGTTGGGTTTGCCCGGCTCCTGGGTTCGCCGCCTTACGTTCCATTCTTATCGGCTAAGGCGGCCAAAGGAGAACTACTACGATTGTGCCCTGGTTATTCCGGATGAGCACCTCAGTAGAGAAAGCCAAAAACTGACTATCATGATATAGCGAGAGACTGTTCAACCACTCGAAGACTTAGCGGAATCTTTAGGATTCTGCCGCATTAACGAAGGACCGTTTTCCAGTCACGTAGACACGTGCCCGTATTCGGATGCACGCAAAGGTACCAGGGGCTACATAGTAGCCCCACCGTCAAACTCCTATGGCTAAGTTAAAGTGTTACAGCTATATAGTCCGGTTGCCTAGTTCGACATGCGATCACCTCCTTAATGGACCAAGACGTTGGATCAAGTGTGATTACGCATATTTTTCGCGAACACCCCCGCATTGTATGCGTGGGGGTTGAAGCCAATGACTGCTAACTTTCAGATTACACATATACATAAAAACGGCCGCATAGGAGGCACAATAATACTTTTGGGCAAAAAGTATAAATATAGCCTCATAATCAAAATAACATTGTTTTTACAATGACACAATTTGTCACTCGAACATGACATTCTTTGAGCACTGAGCCTCTATTAAGCTAGCACCTTCTACTACCTGCTCCAAGATGTGCTCGGCCAGATCCTGGCCCCCGCCTGATTCTGGGTTGCAACAACGATGGCCTCCATATCTGTCCAGTATGCTTTAACACGGGCAAGAGCCATCCAGGCACCCTCTATGCACGCCGACCTCTTCATGGCATCGATCCGCGATACGGCACCAAGGAATTGTTGCACTAAACCAAAATAACTATCCGGCTTCGGCCCATTCGGCCATAGATGGTCTAGTACAGACCGCATTGCAAGACCGGCAACCTGTGGAGCTCAGCCACAACAGCCATCTTCTCACTCAAAGGCAATTTGCGCGTTGGAGCGCTGAACTGCGTCCAGAACAGCTTTTCCACTTCATCATCGTTTTGATCCTCAAAAAACTTGGCTGCATCAGCCGTACTCTTCGACAAATCCGCATAGGCGTCTGCAGAACTCTAGCGTCGATCCAGAGGAGCGTACTTCGAATCTAAAACCTTCATCCGCAGCAAATAGGGGTTTCCAGCCGCGATTTGTCCGGCCTGTCGAAGCTGCTCCTGCGCATCCCTAACGTCGGAACGTGTCTCCTTGGCCGCATCAAGGGCCTTCTTCAGGTCAGCCTTATTCGCATGATTTTATTTTTCAAGAAGCTCACACCGGTTGCCGGCATTTTCTAGCACCACAGACATTTTAGCTATTCTGTCTTCGCTCCGGCGACGAGTAGCCTGTTCGGCTCTCAACTCTTCGGCCGCCTTTAGGGAAGCCGCATTGCTCGCCCGGGCCTGTTCCTTGGCCAGGGCAAGTTCCACCCTCATGGCTTCCATGTCAGCAGCACCGTCTGCAGTCCAAGCATATAACATTAGCATTATGCCCCTCTCAGTTTTTCGTATAAAAAATAATAAGGAAAGCAGAGCACATACCTTGTGACTCGTTAAATCGCTCGTTCACCAGTGTGATATCGGCATCAATTGCTCCAATCTGCCTCCTTAGTTCGGCAACTTCAACAGACAGGTCGGCTGCCGGATCCTTAGACAACTGCACACAAATACAACGCAATCATTACTTACACAATATGATCCTTCGTTTGCCGCCTAGGGCGGACAACTAGAGTCTCAGGGGCTACTATCCATATGGAGCACACCTAGCGCGCGCGTCACAACCCAAAATTACGTATTTTTTATTACATACCTCAAAACCTCTGAGCAGGCTCGTAAAGGCTTCATTCAACCCGCTTGTGGCGGAGGAAATCTTCTCGAGCACCATGCTCATTAATGAACGGTGCTCCTCCAAGAGAGCAGCTCGCTCCAGAAGGCCCGTCAGTGTGTCCGGCCGGACACCGGACCGTGTCGGACCCTTCTCATCGCCCCCCGTGGGAGCCGAACGCTCTGGGCTCAGGGCGGCCAAAGGATTGGCTTCTGGCTTCGGCAGATCCGGACTCCTCCGTGACGACACCTCGGGGTCGCCCGCCTCATGAGTCGGAGAGGTTGGTGGGGTCTCACTCTCCATCATCTTTGGAAGGAGATACCCCGAAGTCGAACTCTGTCGAGAAGAGCTGCTGCCGGACTGCAAAGAATGTATCCTGGTTATTGTTCGCGAAGAAAAGCAGTACCTTCGTATTTATGATTAACTTACAGCTCGGCTGAGGGCTGGCCCGTTAGCGGGCATGACGCGGTGAGGACGCCCTTCGGGGCAGGGCCCCCTGGTGAAGCTTTCTTCCCCTGTTTGGCCACCTCCGTGTCCAAGTCTTCGGAGGCGGCCCTCTTCTTCCCGCGAGGGGAGGAGGCCTTAGATTCCCCTTCCCGGCTATCCTCCTTTGGGGAGGTAGCAATTCCCCCAGTTTGGATGCGCAATGTGTGAAGTTCTGCTTCCCGGTCCTTCCCTTCGTCTTTCCCTGAGGGCATTTTGCTTAGCACACAACCAAGCATCTTGGCTATGGTAGGACTTGGCGAGCCTTCGGGAAGTGGCGCCGGACACCTGATTCTCTCTGCCTTGCTGAGCCATTCCTGGCCACGGCGGATTTTCAAAATAATGACTATGACAAAAATAGACAAAGTGTTCGGTTTGTGGGTTACTTACTTGGGTATCTTGGCGATTGCAGCTCAGGCCCGCATCTTCGGTGGTATCCATACACTTTACTTGTGGTCCGAAGAATAATTTACGCATCCCTTCGAGTGTCAGGCCGAAGAAGTGCAGAATAGTCCGCGGACCTTCCGGATTGAACTCCCACCTCCGGAGACGCCGACATTTGCACGGCAACATCCGCCGGATTAGCATTACCTGAATTATGCTGACAAGGCTAATGTCCCTCTCAAGAAGCTCACGAATACGGCTCTGCAGTATTAGTACATCACTAGCAGATCCCCAACCCCGTCCTACATTGGTCCATGACGCCAGTTGAGAAGGAGGGCCTGGACGGAAGTCGGGGGCAGCCACCCACTTTGTGCCTCTGGGAGCCGTGACGTAAAACCACCTCCGCTGCCATAGACCGGACACCTCTGGGAAGGAGCCCTCTGGCCATGGGGCGTCGGCATTCTTGCTTATTACAGCACCTCCGCACTCCGCGTGTCGCCCCTCAATCATCTTTGGCTTCAAATTTAAGGTCTTGAGCCATAAGGCGAAGTGTGGAGTGATGTGGAGAAAAGCCTCGCACACAACAATGAATGACGAGATATGGAGGATAGCGTCTGGAGCTAGATCGTGAAAGTCTAACCCATAAAAGAACATGACCCCTCTCACAAAGGGATCAAGGGTGAAGCCCAAGCCACGGAGGAAGTGGGAGACAAATACAATGTTCTCGTTGGGCTCGGGAGTAGGGATAACCTGCCCTGGAGCAGGAAGCCTGTGCTTGATGTCAGCGGTCAAATATCCGACCTCCCTAAGCTTCGCAATATCCTCCTCTGTGACCGAGGAGGCCACCCACTGGCCTTGAAGGTCGGATCCGGACATGGTTAAGGATCTGAGGTGCTTGAGCTTGGGCTTCGGGTGTTAGAACTCGAGATGCGAAAAGGAGTAATAGTGGTGTAAAAGAGGGATAGGCCTTGGCCCCTTTATATAGGGGGTGAATATCAAGCGTCCTCAGCATAACCGCTCAGGACTTACCTAAAAACATAGAGTCATACCAACAGACGTCATGGGGACGCGTGCACCTATATTAATGGAAGATCCCGCGCTATGGGGAGCATGTAACACCCCAGATGTAACATGTCCAGATTTGGCAATATATCAACTTGACCTTCATCCAATTCTTGTGGGTTTTATCATGTTTGGCCTCATCTTGTTTTGTGGTGTGGTTTTATTCTTTTCATTGTCATATTCCTTTTAGCCATATTGCATTTGTGCTTCTTGTCATTTTGCTTTCATCCTCATCATATAGTGCATCTTCATCTCATGCCATCTCATGTTGCATGTTGTCATTCATGTTGTTGCCATGAGCATCATGGGCATGACCTTGTCCCCCCCCTTTCAACCATGGCTCCATCACTCCTCCTCCTTCCTTCTCTTATCAAGTGCTATCGCTTGGATGACAAAGATACTCTTTTCTTTGAGGACCGTATTGTGGTTCCTAAAGGCGATCTGAGAAAAGTCATCATGAATGAGGCACACAATTCCCTCCTATCCATTCATCCTGGAAGTACGAAGATGTACCATGACCTCAAGCAGTCATATTGGTGGACTCGAATGAAGCGAGAAATTGCTCAATTCGTGAATGAATGTGATGTCTGCAGAAGGGTGAAAGCAGAACACCAACGACCAGCTGGTCTCCTCCAACCTCTTGCTATTCCAAAATGGAAGTTTGATCATATCGAGATGGACTTCGTGACTGGATTTCCCAAGTCCAAGCGTGGAAATGATGCTATCTTCGTTGTCATTGACAAGCTTACTAAAGTGGCTCATTTTATTCCTATCAAAGAATCTATCACAGCAGCTCAGTTGGCAGAGCTATACACCTCCAGAATTGTCTCCTTGCACGGTATTCCACAATTGATCTCTTCAGACCGTGGAAGCATCTTCACTTCTAGGTTCTGGGACTCCTTTCAGAAGGCCATGGGCACCAACATTCGTTTCAGCACAGCTTTCCATCCAAAAACAAGTGGCCAAGTCGAGCGAGTCAATCAAATCCTTGAAGATATGCTCAGGGCTTGTGTCATTTCCTTTGGCATGAAGTGGGAAGATTGTCTTCCATATGCCGAGTTCTCCTACAACAACATCTTCCAAGCGAGTTCGAGCAAGGCCCCATTCGAAATTCTCTATGGCAGAAAGTGTCGTACTCCTCTCAATTGGTCCGAGACAGGTGAACGCCAACTTCTTGGCAACGACTTGATCACAGAAGCCGAAGAAATGTGCAAAGTCATTCATGAGAATCTCAAAGTCGCGCAATCGCGCCAGAAGGGCTATTATGATGACAAGCACCGTGATGTGGCTTTTGAAATCGGAGACCATGTCTACCTCCACGTCTCTCCAATGAAAGGCACTAGTCGCTTCGGTATCAAAGGGAAGCTTGCCCCTAGATACGAGGGTCCTTTCAAGATCATTGGCAAAAGAGGCGATCTCGCCTATCAACTTGAGCTTCCATCCAATTTTGCAAACGTGCACGATGTGTTTCACGTGTCACAGCTCCGCAAGTGCTTCAAGATTCCTGAGCGCACTATCAACTTTGAAGAAATTGACCTCCAAGAAGATCTCTCTTATCATGAGCACCCCGTTGCTATTCTTGAAGAAACTGAGCACAAGACTCGCAACAAGTCAATCAAATTCCTGAAAGTGAAGTGGTCACACCATTCCGACCGAGAAGCCACCTGGGAGCGTGAGGATCACCTCCGTTCTGAATATCCGGAGTTCTTTCAGTCCTAGATCTCGGGACGAGATCCTCTTCTAGTGGAGGAGAGTTGTAACACCCCAGATGTAACATGTCCAGATTTGGCAATATATCAACTTGACCTTCATCCAATTCTTGTGGGTTTTATCATGTTTGGCCTCATCTTGTTTTGTGGTGTGGTTTTATTCTTTTCATTGTCATATTCCTTTTAGCCATATTGCATTTGTGCTTCTTGTCATTTTGCTTTCATCCTCATCATATAGTGCATCTTCATCTCATGCCATCTCATGTTGCATGTTGTCATTCATGTTGTTGCCATGAGCATCATGGGCATGACCTTGTCCCCCCACCCTTTTTCAACCATGGCTCCATCACTCCTCCTCCTTCCTTCTCTTATCAAGTGCTATTTTTCCTTCTGTTTTAATGTTCATCTTCTCCCTGTTAATCTTGCTCCTTGCCCTAAACCTCTCTGCCAAAGATATCCTTATTTGGAGTTGTTTTGGTCAGGTTTAAAAATGACACAAGTTTGAAAATATTTCAAACTTGTCTTATTTTTCTACCTCTAAAAATGCCCAATGCAATTTATTAAAATAGTGGATAATTCCAGGAGTTGGAGAGTATTTTCTTTATGCTCTAACTCCTCTCCTTTTTTTCCTGAGATTTTCTATTTCTATTTCTGTTTATTTAAATAGAAACGAAGCAGCAGCAGCAGCAGCAGCCAGCACAGCAACCCCCCCCCTCTGTCAGCCATCGTCGACTAGCCTAGTGGCTCGAGCCACTCGGTTGCAACCCAGCGACTCGGGTTCGATCCCCCGCGGGCGCAAGTTAAACCCAAACCCCCCACCTTTTTCTATGTATATGCGCGCGTGTGTGCATGACAGTGTGGCCCCACCTGTCATCCTCCCTTAGCCCCTGTTTTCCCTTTATTTATTTTTTATTATTTATTTATTAATTTTACCCCAGCGATTATTCCATTTCTAGCATATGGAATCTGTCCTTTTTCGGGCAAGTCCATTTCTGGACGTTTCCAAATATGGAAAATGTCATTTCTGTCATATTCCATTTAGGGCAGGTTTTAACTTAATGCACTTGTGAATATTTTTCTACAGCAACACTAACATATTATATATGTTTTTGGGGTAGAAAAATCCCACCAATCCAGTGGTGGCATTAGTTTCTGCAGTTGAGCAAGTTCATGAAAATGTCATTTTACATCATGATGTTGTCTTGTCATTTTTGTGTGTTTTATTTCAAGCATGCTATGAGGTTGTTTTGCACAAGGATAGCTTCATTTTCATGCCTACTTCATGCTAGTACTTGTTCCATGCCATGATATGCCTGGTAGTGAGTTAATCAAGCTTGTAAAGATGCCATGTTGAATCTGTTTTTGCCATGTCCTGAAATTTCACTAAGTCTGGAACTGTTAATAAAACTTGCTATGTTTACATGGGTGCCATCATTTCTTATGGTCCTTTTTGGCTTATGGTCAGTAAGGGACTTTTGATCTATGCTTTGAGTAGAATCATGTCATGCCTTGTTTTGCTATTATAAGTTCCTGTAGCTTGTTGTTTGCTTGCTCTAAACATGCCTTCCTGATGTTAATTTCTGGCATACTAGTATTTTCACTAAGTCTGTGAACCTGATATTTTTTTGCACTTCCACCATGGTTGTTTGAACCTGTTATGATGTGATTTAGCCATAGCTCAGTGTTCCTCTTTTGTTAAGCATCTCCTGTAGATCACTGTCATATGCCTTGTTTGCATGTTGGGGTGCTGTAGCATAGTTTCTTGTTGCATGCTAAGTAGCATCGTGCTGTTAAATGCAGATTTGTGCCATTATTGTTTTGCTTGCCATTTGCAAACCGTGCATCCTATTCCGGTGATCTTTATATCGATTTCAACCGAAATCATCCCATCTTTCCAGCGGCATACTTGGTTTGCCAAGTTGATGCCTTGTTCATCATTTTCCTTCCAGAGCACACATATGCATTGCATGTCACATCCCGCATAGCATGTCATCTATTGCGTCATATTGCTTATGCATTGTTCCTTGTTTGATTGTGGTTCCGTTGCTTGTGTTCTTGCTTTAGGTAGAGCCGGGAGACGAGTACGTGAACGAGGAGCCTGTTGAGAACGCCTACGAGGATCAAGCCTTCGACAACTCTGAGAACCTTGCAGGCAAGATGACCATGCCTTCGAAATCACTTCTATCTTTGCTTGCTAGATGCTCGCTCTTTTGCTATGCCTATGCTGCGATACCTACCACTTGCTATATCATGCCACCCATATTGCCATGTCAAACCTCTAACCATCCATGTCCTAGCAAAACGTTGATTGGCTATGTTGCCGCTTTGCTCAGCCCCTCTTATAGCGTTGCTAGTTGCAGGTGAAGATGAAGTTTGTTCCTTGTTGGAACATGGATATTTTGGGATATCACAATATATATTGTTTTTAATTAATGCACCTTATATACTTGGTAAAGGGTGGAAGGCTCGGCCTTATGCCTGGTGTCTTGTTCCACTCTTGCCACCCTAGTTTCCGTCATACCGGTGTTATGTTCCTTGATTTTGCGTTCCTTACGCGGTTGGGTGATTTATGGGACCCCCGTGATAGTTCGCTTTGAATAAAACTCCTCCAGCAAGGCCCAACCTTGGTTTTACCATTTGCCACCTACACCCTTTTTCCCTTGGGTTTTCGCGAGCCCGAGGGTCATCTTTATTTTAGGCCCCCCCCCGGGCCAGTGCTCCTTCGAGTGTTGGTCCGAACTGAGTAGACTGCGGGGCCCCCTTGGGGAAACTCAAGGTCTGGTTTTACTCGTAGGATGTCTCATCCGATGTTGCCCTGAGAACAAGATATGTGCAGCTCCTATCGGGATTTGTCGGCACATCGGGCGGCTTTGCTGGTCTAGTTTTACCATTGTCGAAATGTCATGCGAACCGGGATTCCGAGACTGATCGGGTCTTCCCGGGAGAAGGTTTATTCCTTCGTTGACCGTGAGAGCTTGTGATAGGCTAAGTTGGGACACCCCTGCAGGGTATTATCTTTCGAAAGCCGTGCCAGCGGTTATGAGGCAGATGGGAATTTGTTAATGTCCGGTTGTAGAAAACCCGAAGTTGACCTTAATTAAAATACATCAACCGCGTGTGTAACCGTGATGGTCCCTTCTCGGCGGAGTCCGGGAAGTGAACACGGTGTTGGAGTTATGTTTGACGTAAGTAGTTTCAGGATCACTTCTTGATCGCTACTAGCTTCACGACCGTGCCTTGCTTCTCTTCTCGCTCTCTATTGCGATCGTAGCCACCATATATGCTAGTCGCTTGCTGCAGCTCCACCTCATGACACCACCCTTCCCTTAAGCTTAAATAGTCTTGATCTCGCGGGTGTGAGATTGCTGAGTCCCCGTGACTCACAGATTCTACCAAAACAGATGCAGGTACCGGTGATGCCAACGCACATGGCGCAACTGAGCTGAAGTGGGAGTTTGATGAGGCCCTTGGTCGTTACTATGTTTCATTTCCAGACGATCCGTAGTGGAGCCCAGTTGGGACGATCGGGGATCTGTGTTGCATTTGGGGTAGTCTTCTTCTATTTGGGTTCCGTAGTCGGACCTTGAGTGTAAACTGAATGATGGATGTTTATTTATGTATTGTGTGAAGTGGCGAATGTAAGCCAACTATGTATCTTTTCCCTTATGTATTACATGGGTTGTGCGAAGATTACCTCACTTGCGACATTGCTTTCAATGCGGTTATGCCTCTAAGTCGTGCTTCGACATGTGGGAGATATAGCCGCATCGAGGGCGTTACAGAGCATGATCTCTGCTCTGGCAAGGCGTGCTAGTAAAACTGCCTCGCAACGCGTATCGGGGGAGGCCAAGTAAAATCGGGTTCGTGTTGGGCCGGGCCACGATGCAGGAGCACGCCGTGCAAAAATTGCCAGCAGATCAGATTTAGGAAGTGCTATGCTGTGAAGATCATCTTGCAGATCTGGATACGGTTCAAGTGTTCGATAACTACTTTGGAGTATTTGAAGATGGAACCCGTCTTGCAATGCCGAAGACAGAACTGCGCGCCAGACTCATCGTCATTGAAGCTTGGTTCAGGGGCTACTGAGGGAGTCCTGGATTAGGGGGTATCCGGATGGGGTGGCTGAGGGAGTCCTGGACTAGGGGTGTCCGGATAGCCGACTATCATCTTTGGCCCGACTCCAAGACTATCAAGATACAAGATTGAAGACTTCGTCCCGTGTCCGGATGGGACTTTCCTTGGCGTGGATGGCAAGCTTGGCGATACGGATATGTAGATATCCTACCATTGTAACCGACTCTGTGTAACCCTAAGCCCTCTCCGTTGTCTATATAAACCGGAGGGTTTTAGTCCGTAGGACGAACAACAATCATACCATAGGCTAGCTTCTAGGGTTTATCCTCTTTGATCTCGTGGTAGATCTACTCTTTTACTACCCATATCATCATTATTAATCAAGCAGGAGTAGGGTTTTCCTCCACCGAGAGGGCCCGAACCTGGGTAAAACCATCCGCCTAGACGCACAGTTCGGGACCCCCTACCCGAGATCCACCGGTTTTGACACCGACATTGGTGCTTTCATTGAGAGTTCCTCTGTGTCGTCACCTTTAGGCCCGATGGCTCCTTCGATCATCAACAACGACGCGGTCCAGGGTGAGACTTTTCTCCCCGGACAGATCTTCGTATTCGGCGGCTTTGCACTGCGGGCCAACTCGCTTGGCCATCTGGAGCAGATTGAAAGCTACGCCCCTGGCCATCAGGTCAGATTTGGAAGTCTGAACTATACGGCTGACGTCCGCGGAGACTTGATCTTCGACGGGTTCGAGCCACAGCCAAGCGCGCCGCACTGTCGCGATGGGCATGATCTAGCTCTGCTGCCGGACAGTGCCCTGGAGGCCGCACAAGTATCCGCTCCGACCCTTAGCTCAGAGCCGACTGCGCCGATCGAGGACGGGTGGCTGGACACCGCCTCGGGGGCTGCTACCTCTACGGTGATACAGCCGAATACCATCCTTGTCCTTTGCGAAGATCGTGACTCCAAGGTGTCGGACTCCTCCCCGGACTCCGAGCCTTCCGCGCCCCTGGCAATCGAATCCGGTTGGGCGCCTATTACGGAGTTCACTGCCACGGACATCTTTCAGCACTTGCCCTTCAGCGACATCCTGAACTCGCTAAAGTCTCTCTCTTTATCAGGAGAGCCCTGGCCGAACTATGGTCAGGAAGGTTGGGACACGGACGACGAAGAAATTCAACGCCCACCCACCACCCACTTTGTAGCCACTGTCGATGATTTAACCGACATGCTCGACTTTGACTCCGAAGACATCAACGGTATAGACGATGATGCCGGAGATGACCGAGAACCAGCGCCTACAGGGCACTGGAAGGCCACCTCAACTCACGATGTATATATGGTGGATACACCTAACGGAAGCGATAACGAGGAACAACGGGACGCTGCGAAGGATAATTCCCTCGAAAAGCAGTCAAAACGGCGATGTAAGCGCCGCTCAAAGTCCCGCCTCGACAAGGACAACACCCATACAGACCCAGCCATAGAGCAGGGCGAGCCGGTGGACAACGAACATGCCCTCGAGCAACCATCCGAACAGGATAACTTGGATAAACAATCTGTCCCCGGCGAAGATAACAGTCCGGACGATCTCACGGCGGACACATCGTCAGAGCAGAAGAACCTCCACAAAAGGCTCGTCGCCACTGCACGTAGTCTGAAGAGGCAGAAGCGGAAGCTCAAAACAGCAGAAGACACACTCAGAATGAGATGGAGCAAATTACTCAACACCGCAGACAAATACGGCGATAGTCGCGAAACAAAGAGCTACCCGAAGCGCAAACTACTCCCAGAATTTGACGAGGAGGCCGTAGAGCCCCCACAATCAAAGAACAAAGAGGTCGCCCGGTCGGATAGACGACCACGTGGCAAACATAGAGCAGCAAGCGGCGCTGCACACAAGCCGGCACGCGATCCGCATAAGGATCCACACCAAAAGGATGGCCCGGTCAGGTCTATCTATGGGCCAAGAAAGCAAGCTCTAGAAAGCAATGCAACACGTTGAGTATTCGAACATCACGGCACACCCAAATACAGGGGTGCCGCACACCCCCTATGTTTCACCGATGAGGTGCTGGATCATGAATTTCCAGCGGGATTCAAGCCCGTAAACATAGAGGCATACGACGGAACAATAGACCCTGGAGTCTGGATTGAGGATTACATCCTGCACATACACATGTCTAGAGGAGATGACCTCCAAGCCATAAAATACTTACCCCTCAAGCTCAAAGGGCCAGCCCGGCATTGGCTCAAAAGCCTCCCGGAAAATACCATTGGAAGTTGGGAAGAGCTCGAGGATGCGTTTCGGGCAAATTTTCAGGGGACTTATGTCGGCCCTCCGGATGCAGATGACTTAAGTCACATAACTCAACAGCCCGGAGAGTCAGCCCACAAATTCTGGAACAGGTTCCTCACCAAAAAGAACCAAATAGCCGACTGTCCGGATGCCGAAGCCTTAGCAGCTTTCAAACACAACGTCCGAGACGAATCGCTTGCCAGACACCTTGGCCAAGAAAAGCCGAGAACAATGGCCGCACTAACAAGCCTCATGACCCGCTTTTGCGCGGGAGAGGATAGCTGGCTGGCAAGATGTAGCACCAGCGACCCAAGTACATCCGAGGTCAGGGATGGATATGGGAAACCACGACGCAACAAGGACCAGCGCCGGACCAAGGGAAACAGTCCGAAGAGTGC
This sequence comes from Triticum dicoccoides, assembly GCF_002162155.2. Lineage (NCBI taxonomy): Eukaryota > Viridiplantae > Streptophyta > Magnoliopsida > Poales > Poaceae > Triticum > Triticum dicoccoides. Next base: position 239,922,182 of record NC_041385.1, read on the forward strand.
GGCAGTCAACGCCGGATTCAAAAGCTCTCGGCAGAACAACAAAAAACTGCCTCTTAAGGACAACAGCGACGAGCTATCCAACCTAAACAAAATCTTGGACAAGATATGCCAAATTCACAGTACTCCTGGGAAGCCTGCAAACCATACCCACAGAGATTGTTGGGTCTTCAAGTAGTCCGGCTGACTTAACACTGAACACAAGGGGCTCGACACACCAAGTGAGGACGATGACGAACCCCACAAGCAGAGCACCAGAAAACAGAAGAATTTCCCACAAGAGGTCAAAACAGTAAACTCACTTCAAGTGACAAAAGGGAAAAACAGAGCGGCGCCGACTGAAATATGCGCCGGAAGGTCCACCCCAGTGGAGTCCCGACACTGGATGTCAAAACCAATCACCTTTGACCATCAGGATTACTCCGGAAGTATCCGGAACGCAGGATGGACTGCTTTGATATTAGATCCTATAATCGACGGACTACAATTTACACAAGTCCTAATGGACGGCGGCAGTGATCTAAACCTGCTATATCAGGACACAACCCAACCAAAATTCGCCATAGCAACACTTCCTTTAAAGGAGTGACGCCAGGCCCATATGCCCATTGTACGGGCTCTCTACTACTAGAAGTTGTGTTCGGCTCATCCTACAACTTCCGTCGCGAAAAGTTAGTCTCCCACATCGCTCCATTTAAAAGTAGCTATCAAGCACTATTGGGACGCGAAGCTTTCGCCCGCTTTAACGCAGTACCGCATTACGCATCTCTTACACTTAAAATGCCTGGTCCACGCGCCATCATCTCATTAAAGGGAAACTTCGAGTGTTCCTCGAATACGGAAGAACGTGAGACTGCCTTGACAGCCACGCACTAATCCGGCTTTGCTGATCAAAGCACCTAAACAGGTCATTCAGACCCCGGACATGGTTAGGCGAGTCCGGCATAAATAAACAAGGGGCTTACTAGCTGCGTACCCCCTTACAAGGGGCTCCACGCATGTACAACAAGAGACAATAAAGCTCAATTTTATTCATTTTTTGAATCATACTCTGTTTATTTTAAAATAAATTTTTCGCCCGATCTTTTTTTTCCAACTAAGTTCCACTCTTTTACAGATGAACGTTGTGCTATACCCGTCTAGGATACGGCACAATGGAGACACAGGCGCAGACGTGCAGCAGGGACCCGTCGCAAGGATTCTTTTCAGATTAAGACCCTGCGTAAACCTTTTTTACTGTCTCTTGTTGTTACACATTCCCCAGTTTCTTGCTATAACCGAGGAGGAGGCTGGCGTTTTGGCATCGGCCGCATCAGAAATTTTTGTGCGTTCTTGGACACTAGGGGCTTAGGGCATTGTTCTGCCCGTTTTCATAAAGACCGAATACCTTAGGGAGTGTTCGGCGTCTCGAGTTAGGCCTTATATGCATCAGCTCCAAATCATGTCTTTGCTCAAATGTTGGGTTTGCCAGGCTCCTGTGTTTTGCTGCCTTACGTTCCGCTCTATCGGCTAACGCGGCACCAGCAGAACTACTGCGATTGTGCCCCGGTTCGGCCAGGTGAGCACCTCAGTAGAGAAAGCCGAAAACTGACTGTCATGATATAGCATGAGACTGCTCAACCACTCGATGACCCACCGGAATGTTTAGAATTCCTCCGCATTAACGAAGGGCCGTTTCTCGATCAGGCACATACGCGCCCAGAATTCGGAGAGCGTGGTGCCCTTAGGGGCTATATAGTAGCCACACCATCGAACTCCTATGGCTAAGTGAAAGTGATAAAGCATTATAGTCCGGTTGCCTAGTTTGCTATGCTATCACCTCCTTCACAGGACCAAGACGTTGGATTAAGTGTGAAAATGCGCTTTTTTTGCAAACACCCCCGCACTATGTGCGTGGGGGCTGAAGCCGAAGACTGCCATCTTTCAGGTTATATACACATATACATTAACAACCGCACAGGAGGTAGCTCAATACTTGAACGCACAAGTATAAAATGCCCTTATATTATATTGAAACATCGTTTCACAAATCATACATGTCATTAGAACATAATATCCTTCGAGCACTGCGTCTCTATTAAATGAGCGCCCTGCAGGACTTCCTCAAAATAGTGCTCGGCAGGTACTCGGCTTCTGTCCGAATCCCGGGATGCAACGTCAGTGGCCTTCATCTCTGCCCAGTATGTTTTGACATGGGCAAGAGCCATCCACGCACCCTCTATGCATGCCGACCGCTTCATTGCATCGATATGCGGCCCCGCACCAAGGAACTGCTGCACCAAGCCAAAATAATTCTTCGGCTCAGGCCTTTTCGGCCACAAATGAGTCACGGCATCCTTCATGGCAAGTCCGGACAACATATTTAGCTCAGCCCATTCGGCCAAATGATCGGTCAATGGAAGCGGACGCTCTGGACTATGGAACTGCGACCAAAAAAGCTCTTCCATTCCGTGATCCTTTTGGCCTCGGAAGTGAGCAACCGCATCTGCGGCACTCGCCGCCAAATCCAAATAAGCATCCTCTGCACCCCACAGCTAGCCCAACTGAGCATACTTCGGAGCCATGAACTTCCTCCGCAGCAGAAAGGGCTTTCCAGCCGCGATATCCCCGGCTTGACGTAGCTCCTCCTTTATAGCTCTCATCGCAGAGCGGGCATCCTTGGCTTCGGCGGTGGCCTTCTTCAGGTCCTCTTGCTCCGCTCGACATTCTTTTTCAAGAAACTTGCAGTGGTCGGTAGCATTCTTCAACTTCCCAGCCATCTCGGCCATTTCCTCCCTGCTTCGGCAGTGAGCAGCCTGTTCGGCTTTTAGCTCTTCGGCCGCCCTTAGGGCAGCCGCATCACTTTTTCTGGCTTGCTCCTTGACTCAGGCTAGCTCCGCCCGAAGGTTCTCCTTAGCAGCGGCACCATCTGCATAAAGCATACATGTTGTAAGGCATGGGCGTCAAGCTCCCTTACCAGGTGTCCGCGGAGAAGTCGCATACCTTGTGACTCGTCAAGCCGCTTATTGACAAGCGCGATGTCCACATCCGCCACGTCAAGTTGCCACTTCCGTTTGACAAATTGATCAGTCCGGTTAGCCACCGGACGCTCCGCCACCTATATAGCACAGGCAACATCTTACAATTGAGATTATGATCCTCGGCGCACTGTCACTCTCGACAACGTACCGAGTCTCAGGGGCTACTATCTATACAGGGCGCATTCTATATGCAAAACTGTCAGAAGGTATATCATTTTCACGTACCTCAAACCCCGTCAGTAAACTTCTGATGGCTTCATGCAATCCGCTCTCAGCGGATGAAATCCTTTCAATCACCGTACCCATTAACGCACGGTGATCTTCTGAGATAGATGCTCACCCGAGCAGATCCTTCAGCTCCTCCGACCGAACACCAGTTGGTGCTAGACCTCCCGGCCCCGCCGGACTTGGGAAAACCCTCCGCGACGGCACCTCAAGGTCGTCCGCCCCGCATGACGGAGCGGTAGATGGAGGCGTTTCGCTCTCCATCATCTCCGGACGAAGATCCCCCGAAGATAAGCTCTGCTGAGAAGGGCTGAGATCCGAACTACAAGGTAAAACTTCAGTTATCGTCAGAAATAAAAACAGGGATGTCCCTTATTACAAAACTCCCCTTTCTACTTATGGCTCGCTGGAGGGCTGATTCCCTTGGGGAAATAGTGCGGCTGGGGCTTCTCCTGGCGCAGGACCCTCTAGTGAAGATTTCTTCCCCCGCTTTGAGGCCTTGACCTCCGGATCTTCAGAAGTGGTCCTCTTCTCCCCCTGGAGGGAGGGATTCTCAATCCCCCTTCCTTGAAAGCCTCCTTCGCGGAGGCAGTAGCTTCCTTGTTCCCCCCTTTGCCCTCTTCCAAAGGCCCAGCCTCCAGCATCTTGGTTAACACAGGATTCGGCGTGGTCTCAGGGAGGGGGGCCAGACACCTTATTAGTTTTGCTTTCGCTATCCACTCCTGTTCAAGGGACAACTCTTTAAAGGGCAAGTTTATGATAAATGTACGGATAGCGTTTCCGGGCACATGGCTACTTACTTGAGTATCCGGGCGATTGCAGCTCAGACCTGCATCCTCGGTCAAGTTCGGACACATCTCTTGTGATCCGAAGAACAGTTTATACATCTCCACGGGCGTCGCGCCCATGATGAGTTGGAGAGCTCGTGGTCCCTCCGGATTAAATTCCCACAAGCGGAGGGGGCGACGTTTGCAGGGCAGAAGGTGCCGAATCAGCATGACCTGCGCCACTACAGCCAGATTGATCTCTCTCTCTCTTGGAGGTCTCGAATACGGCCCTACAGCAGTGGAACGTCCTTGGACGGCCCCCAGTCGAGCCCTTTGTTGACCCATGACGCCAGCCGCTGTGGAGAACCGGGGTGGAAGGTAGGTGGAGCCACCCATTTGGTGCCCCTGGGAGCGGTGATGTAAAACCACTCCTGTTGCCATAAACCAAGCACCTCTTGAAAAGAGCCCTCGGGCCAGGGAGCGTCAGCATTTTTGCTTATAACAGCCCCTCCGCACTCTGTCTGCTGCCACTTGATCATCTTCGGCTCCACTTTGAAGGTCTTGAGCCACAATCCGAAGTGAGGGGTAGTGCGGAGGAAGGCTTCGCATACGACAATGAACGATGAGATGTGGAGGATGGACTCCGGATCCAAGTCGTGGAATTCCAGCCCATAATAAAACATGAGCCCCCTCACGAAGGGGTCCGTCGGGAGGCCTAAAACCCGAAGGAAGTGAGATACGAACACCATGCTCTCACCAAGCTTGGGAGTAGGAATAACCTGCCCTTGGGCAGGCAGCCTATGCGAAATTTCGCCGGTTAGATACCTGGCGTCTCTCAACTTTAGCACGTCTTCTTCCGTGACGGAAGAAGGCATCCACCGGCCTTGCAGGTCGGAGCCGGACATCGTCGAAGGTCAGAAGCGCCTGAATCTGGAGCCTTGGGTGTTGGAACTCGAGGCGAGGGGCGGATTCGATTGAGATTAAAAGAAAGGAGTAGGCCTTGGTCTCGTTATAAAGAGGTTGAATACCAAGAGCCCTCCCCGTGGCCGTTTGGGACTCGCCTTCGATAGAGGGGGCGTGCCAACGGGCACGGTTTGGTTACCCACGCCCGTATTGATGAGAATCCCGGAATAAGGGAACACGATCTCTGCTTCGACAAGAAGTGCCAAGGAAATCGCTTCGCTAAACGCACTGAGGTGGAACCGTAAAAACAATTCGAATAAAGGCTTGGCCGTGGTGTGATGTCACGCCACGAAATACGTCAGCAGATTAAATTTGTGTAAATATTATTCTCTCTATGGTGGTATATGGAACTTATTTTGCAGAGCCGGACACTATCCTTGTGTTCAAAATCTTCTATGAAGTATTCGGACGAGGAACCTGCCTTGCAATGCCGAAGACAATCTGCGCGCCGGACTAGTTGTCATTGAAGCCTGGTTCAGGGGCTACTGAGGGAGTCCTGGACTAGGGGGCGTCCAGATAGCCGAACTATCATCTTTGGCCGGACTCCAAGACTATGAAGATACAAGATTTAAGACTTCGTCCCGTGTCCGGATGGGACTTTCCTTAGCGTGGAAGGCAAGCTTGGCGATACGGATATGTAGATCTCCTACCATTGTAACCGACTCTGTGTAACCCTAAGCCCTCTCCAGTGTCTATATAAACTGGAGGGTTTTAGTCCGTAGGACGAACAACAATCATACCATAGGCTAGCTTCTAGGTTTTAGCCTCTTTGATCTCGTGGTAGATCTACTCTTGTACTACCCATATCATGAATATTAATTAACCAGGAGTAGGGTTTTACCTCCACCGAGTGGGCCCGAACCTGTGTAAAAACATTGTGTCCCTTGTCTCCTGTCACCATCCGCCTAGACGCACAGTTCGGGACCCCCTACCCGATATCTGCCGGTTTTGACACCGACAGTGGCCCTTTCCTCTTCCTCCTCCCCTTCGGGGGAGGAGTGTGCCTCGTCGTCTTCGGAAGAGGCGTCTGGTACGACCTTACGCCGGAGACCCTTCCTTGTCTCTGGGGCCTACTTTTCAACCTTCTTTTCCGGCGCCTTGTAGGGCGCCGAGACTAGCATCTCCGTCAGGAGAGCATCTGCTGGACCTTCTGGCAGTGGAGCCGGACAGTCAATCCGCTCCGCCTTCTCCACATACTCCTGATTAAATACACACAATGACTTAAGATCCTCCCATGAGTACACTGGGAAAAACTACATCCGGTGATAGTCAGAAAACTCACCGGACGGGGGAGCCGTGTGGCGTGAAGTCCACGGTCCTAGGATGTGGGAGGAGGTATTTCGGAGGCATTGAACAGCGCCTTCCATGTGTCCTTGTGTGTCCTGCCGTAGAGCTCTCGAAGTGTCTGGTGTTCCGCCGGGACGAACTCCCACAAATTAAATGCCCGTCTTTGGCACAGAAGAATCCGGCGGACAAGCATGACCTGGACAATGTTGACAAGCTTGATTTTCTTGTCGTTCATATTCTTGATGCAGTTCTGAAGTCCGGTCAGCTCCGCAGGCTCGCCCCAGGCCAGTCCCTTCTTTTCCCAGGAGGTGATCCGCATGGGAATTCCGGATCAGAATTCGGGGGCGCCGCCCAGTTGGCATCGTGCGGCTCAGTGGTGTAGAACCACCCCGATTACCACCCTTTCATGGTCTCCGCGAAGGAGCCGTCAAGCCAGGTGACATTGGGCATCTTGCCCACCATGGTGCCTTTGCACTCCGCTTGCTGGCCGCTCACGATCTTCGGCTTCATGCAGAAGATTTGTAGCCAAAAGCCGAAGTGAGGCTTGATGCGGAGGAAGGCCTCACACACGATGATAAACTCCGAGATGTTGAGGACGAAATTTGGGGCTAGATCATGGAAATCTAGCCCGTATTAGAACATGAGCCCGCGGACGAAGGGATGAAGTGGAAATCCCAGTCCACGGATGAAGTGGGCGAGAAACACAACCCTCTCATGGTGTTCCAGAGTTGGAATGATCTGCCCTGCATCCGGTAGCCGGTGCGCGATGTCTGCGGCCAAGTATCCAGCCTCCCGGAGCTTCACAATATGCTCCTTCTTCACGGTGGAGGCTACCCACTTGCCTCCTGCTCCGAACATGTTTGGCTGTGCGGAGGAGGCGTGGACTAGGGCGCTGGAGCTCGGGGAGGCAAGAATGGATAAGCAAAGGAGGAAGAAGGCATGGGTGAAAATGGGGAATCCTTATCCCTTTATAGAGGCAACGAGAACGGTGCGCCTCCCCACTTTCCCGTTTAGAATCACTTATTTCCCAAGCGCCACGATTGATGGTGCGGTTGGGTTACCCATACCCGTGTTGATGGGAATCCCGTGATAAGGGGACATGATCTTTGCTTTGACAAGACGTGCCGAGGAAGCCGCCTCGCAATATGCGCTGTGGCTGGTTGTGGGAAAACGGTTCGAATAATGACTCGATCGTAGTGTCATGTCACGTTGTCTAAAGTTGTCACAGATAACCTTTGTGGAATACCATTCTTTCTACGGTGGTACGTGAAGATCATCTTGCAAATCCGGACACAATTTGAGTGTTCAATAATTAATTTGGAGTATTCGGAGATGGAACCCGCCTTGCAACGCCGAAGACAAACTGCGCGTCGGGCTCATCGTCATTGAAGCCTGGCTCAGGGGCTACTGAGGGAGTCCTGGATTTGGGGGTATCCGGACAGCCGGACTGTTGGACCATGAAGATACAAGACTCAAGACTTCGTCCCGCGTACGGATGGGACTCTCCTTTGCGTGGAAGACAAGCTTGGCGATCCGGATATTGTATTTCCTTCTTTGTAACCGACTCCATGTAAACCCTAGCCCCCTCCGGTGTCTATATAAGCCGGAGGGTTTAGTCCTTAGGGGGACAATCATAATCATCATAGGCTAGCTTCTAGGGTTTAGCCTCTACGATCTCGTGGTAGATCAACTCTTGTAATACTCATATCATCAATATCAATCAAGCAGGAAGTAGGGTTTTACCTCCATCGAGAGGGCCCGAACCTGGGTAAAACATTGTGTCCCTTGCCTCCTGTTACCATTAGCCTTAGACGCACAGATCGGGACCCCCCACCCGAGATCCGCCGGTTTTGACACCGACACCGGCCTCGACTGCAACAATCCTGCATCCCCAATAAGTATCGTATTTCCGAACATTACCCAGCTTGTGACTCTTAGGGTGGGGTCCTAAAAATTCCATTTCCTAAATAGGACTGGATAAAGAAGGCAGAGCCAATTAAGTGGCCGGCCCCGCTCCCCGAAAACCTGGCCGAGCCTCTGTTAATGAAGATGTTGGTCCCGGCACCCTACCAGGCGCCGGCAAAGAAGGACAAGAATAAAAAGACCAAGGAGGCCAAAGATGGCCTCCACCACGAAGAAAATTCGGGCGCTGTGTCCGGAGGAACCGAAGCTCCTTCCTCTCACGAGGAAGAAGAAGACGAGGACGACGACGAGGAGGAGGAAGCAGAGAACCCTCCTCCCAAAGGGAAAAAGAGGGCAGCCTCCGTAGATTCGGAGGAGGGGGCGTCCAAGAGGGGGAAGATATCCCTCTCGGATGATTCAAATTTGGGCGCCGAAGCTGTTCCCAGGCACCGCCCCCGAGCCAAGCCCCTTGCCGAATCGAAAGTGCCTTAAGATGCCTTACATACATCTAATGTTTTTGTAGATTATAAGAATAATACTGGACTTCATGTTTCAATCCGTCCCGTGACATCCCTCAAGAATCATCATCATCGGGGGATCTCTCTCTAGTGAAGATGGAGAGCGAGACGCCTTCACAAGATTCCCCGCCTACAAGGGCGGATGACACCGAGGTCTCATCCCAAAGGATTTCTCTGGGCTCCGGAGAAGTGCGGGAGGGGACCAAGACGGCGCCAGGGGATAACGTCTTGGCTACCAAGAACATGGGGGCGCAACCCTCATGGAGACCGGCGACGGGGGTCCTGAATTATCCGACCTCCGGCTGGATACTGTTCCGGAGACACCAACAGCTCCGGAACCGAATCAGCAGCCCCTCCGTAGGAGGAAGACGGCTATTCCAACAGCGACCTCTATTAATGAAGGGGTGCCGAACATGCTGATGAACGCTCTGCAAAGTGCGTCCGTCTTGGAGGAGGACCGAATGAAGCCTTCACAAGCCTACTAACATGCTTCAAGGTATGCGATGTAATGTCATTTCACCGCTTTCCATAAAAAATCTTCCTGTATAAACATAGTAGCCCCAGAGATTCTATTTGGCCAATTAAGGAGAGCGAACAGAGGGTCTATAGGTATCCGCAGGAAATAACATACTTATCTTTTTTGATAAATATCAGGCTTCACTATTAGCAGCGACCACTCAGGCCGCCAAAGTTTCCGAATTGAAGAAAAAATTGTAGTTGGTGGACGAGGATAATGTCCAGATTAACAAGCGGCTCGACAAGGCGCAAGGTATGTTTCAAGTGCTCCATACACAATTGAATTAGTTTGCAAATGCTAGGTTGAAGCTTAAGCGTTGCTATATGCATAATTGCAGATGGCACTGCTGAGGTCAAGACCCTCAGGAGTGACCTTGCCCGCGCAAAGGAGCAGGCAAGGGTGAGCGATGCGGCCGCTGAGAAAGAGGCTGCCGATTTGAAGGCCGAATAGGCCACCTGGCGCCAGTTCGAGGAGCGGGTATCCAAGATTGAGCAAGAGCTCAAGGACGCAACTCGCAAGTGCGAGCTCCCAAGGAGGAGAATAAAGCTAAGGCGGCCGAACTCGCCAAGGCCCTTCAGGATGCCCAAGAGGCGAGGTCCGAATCCCGAGCGGCTCGCGAGGAGCTCCGATAGGCCGGACAGATAGCGGCAGGTAAGCCCTTTCTTTTATAGTCTAAGTCTGGCGATCAACGGTATGCCTTACTTAATCGACTATGGAGTTCTCCAAACGCCTTTGCGGATCTTTCGAAGAGCATCGCTGATGCTGCACAATTCTACCGAGCCCAGGAGGGGCATGTAGTGGATAAGCTATTCTGTTCGCAATTTGTAACGCAGGAGCGTTCGACGCTGTTGAACGACCAGATGGCGCAGTGGGACGAGTTTCATAAGATGTCCGGAGCGGCCATGAAGGAGGTCATACTCTGGCTGTGGCCGGCCGAACCTGTTCCGAGCAGCTATTTTGGCCTAGTGCAGCGACTCATTGACGTCGTGCCCCGAATTGATGCCATCAAACAGTTGGTGTGCATAGAAGGTGCACAGAGGGTTTTGTAATATACACTAAGGCAACCTTGCCCCGAATGAATGTATCCGAATGACCCGGACGTGTTTGTTATATACACTAAGGCTTTGTAATATATTTGTGCAATTATCGGAAAGTTCTTTCCTCCTGTGCGGCCGTTTTTGTATTCCTGAGAGTTTTCCAGTTGTCGGCTTCGGCCCCCACGAAGATGCTACAAGGGTGTTTGGAATAGCACATGAGCACTCTTGACCCAACATCTTGGTCCGTGACAGAGGTGTCAGTGCGGCAAACCAGGCAATCAGACTATACGGCTTTACCACTCTCACTTCGCCATAGGAGTTTGGCGATGGGGCTATATAAAATAGCCCCTGGTACATATGTGGCTATCCGAATGCGGATGCATTACGTATATGACTGAAAAAATAGTCCTTTGTTTAATACGGAAAAATCGTTAAAGATTTAGTAAGTCACCGAGCGGCTGACCAGCTCTCGCCGCATTATGATAGTCAGTTTTTGGCTTTCTCTACTGAGGTGCTTGACTGGACGAACCAGAAACACAATCACAGTAGTTCACCCTTTACTACCCTAGCCGAACAAACGGAACGTAAGGTAGCAAGCACAGGAGCTGGGCAACCCAACATTGACCAAAGACATGATTCAGAGCCGATGCATATATTGCCAAGTTCGGGATGCCGAAGTGTGCCACAAAGTTGTTCGGGCTTTTGTTTAGCGGCACATATGTGCTCGTATAGAGCCCCTGGCAATTGGTCTCGGGGTATGTGAGTGAGACAACTGGGGAGACGGAATACAGTTTTATGAATAAAGTTGATACCGACAGATTGTCCCTACTAGGGTCTGATTTGATACATCAAAACTTGATCTTACAAAGGGTACCATAAGCAGAAAAGTCATTTTACATGTTAGGGGTCTAATAATAAGGTGAAAATCTCAGTACAGGTCCTTTAGATAAGGTTTGGTCCGAAGAGTTCTTTGGATATCCTGCCGCACGTCTGCGCCGCTTTCGCCTTGTAGAGAGGGGTTCCTTGAAGGGAACGGTCTTCGGTTATCCACACAAAACTGGGCTCAAAGAGAGTCCTTGTGAGTCCATAGGATATATAGGTTCGAGCACACCTGTGGTAGGAGAGAAAAATAATCGGAGAAAGCACTAAAAAAAGACACATCCGTGACATTTTGGGCCGGACGGAAAAAATTTATGTCATACTTATGACACTTCTATGACGACAATTGTGACAAAACCCGCTATCATCATAGATGTGGTGGGATCCTACTTCTATGACAAAAAATCATGACAGATGGGCTTTTCATGTTGGGCGGGCCGGACAATAGCTGCATGACATTCTTTGGGTCGTCCATGACAAAAAAAACCGTGGTAGAATCGAGGGCGAGGAAAATATCGGGGAGTTCCCGGTTACGGTGGGTGGTCGAGGGCCGAGGCATTCACGTTTCTCTCGTATCGTACGCGCGTGGGTGCAAGGCGTTGGGATCTAACTGAACCCGAGTGAGGCGTCGCTTAACTGAACCCGAGCGATTGCACTATAGGCTACGCGTTACTAAACCCGAGCGATCAAGCGATTCCTTCACTACTGTTGCTAACTGAAGCCAATCGATGTTGCCTCTGGACAAACAGTGACCGTTGTTGGGGTGGTTTGGATAAACAGTTCCTGGTGGGGGTGCATGAAAAGCACCCCGTGGTGTTGCCTCTGGATGATCAGGACCCCGATCGAGCTGATTGGGGCTGGATGAACAGGACCCCACAAAGGGCTGGATGAACAGGACCCCATGGAGGGCTAGTTGAACAGTAGCCGGTGGAGGGCTGGATGAACAGTAGCCCGTGGAGGGGTGGTTGAACAGGACCCGGTGGAGAGGGTTGGTTGAATAGTAGCCGGTGGAGTAGCGCATGGTGGAGGCTGGAGGAAGTCGACGGTGGATGAATAGTCGCAGGTGGAGGCTGGAGGAAGTCGACGGTGGATGAACAGTAGCCCGTGGAAGCTGGAGGAGGTCGACGGTGGAGATGAACAGTATCCCGTGGAGTCCCGTTTTGTGGTACGCCACACCCCTCCCGATGAACAGGACCCCCGTTTCGACCATAGCGCTCCAACACAAGTCTGTTTCCTTCGTTTTGCGGTACGCCACACCCCTACCGATCAACAGGACCCCGTTTTGACCGTAGGAGGTCCAACAGAAGTCTGTTTCCTCTGTTTTGTTGTACGCCAGACCCCTCCCGATGAGCAGGATCCCGTTTCGACCATGGCCGGTCAAACACAAGGCCGTTTCCTCCGTTGTGCGGTACGCAAGGCCTCGTTTCAATCGGCTGTTTCATCCAAGCCCTGCCGATCAACACGACGACACATTCTGTTCCGACCCAGCTGGTTGGCTCCCCATAAACACGACAATGACACAGTTTCTCTATTCCGACCCAGCCATGTACATGAGCCCTGGCCAAACGTATGCGTGAGTAGGCGTTTGAGACCCCGCTCGTATGTACGTACGTGGCCGTATTTTCTTTCTTGCACACTGGCCGTTGTACGTACGTGTACATGCTACGTGCACGCCTCTACTACGACATGTGCGCGCCTCTAAATTGACCAGTATGTACGTACACATTCGCGACCAGAATGACAATGCTACGTACGCTTCGACCAGGTGGGTCCCGACTATCAGGAACTTCCTTGCGTGCGAAGATGTAGCTGGTGGGTCCCAGTAGTCAGGGGGAAACGTTTTTTTCACAAAATACAATGGCCCATCTGGTGGGTCCCTACTGTCAGGTGGAGGAATCATTATTTTCCATGTAATAAGGAGTCACTTCCTTGCGGTGGTCGTGGACCCAGTTGTCAGACTCTCCATGTACAGTACTCTTCCGATAGAAGTCGTTCCTTGACCACGTTGACCATGCTGCGTTCTGTTGCATGCATGCGTCCATGGGCGTGGTGCGTACACACTGTCAGCCTCTCACGTACAGTCATATTTCGATGACTCTCAGTTGTTGACCACATTGACCAAAACGTGCCGAGCGCACCAAGGCCGATGGACAACGGCGAGGCCCCGGACTGGAATGACCCGGAGATGGGGAAGACGCGGCAGTGGAGTCGCAGATGGAGAGGAGTGGGAAACTTGACCAGTTTGGGTGCGCGGCAACACAGCCGCGGTGCCGCCCATGGGAGACAGGAGCAAGCACGGAGGTTGAAGAAGGAGCAGGTCTGTTGGATTAACATCCAACGGTCTAGCTGCTATAATCATTTGTTGATTGAGTTGACAAAGCCCTGCATACACATCCGCTTAGTAGGCCCACAAGTCAGACACCAAATCTGACGGGTCCCAGCTATCAACGGGAGGCATAATTTTTTTCGCATAACAAGGAGGCACTTCCTTCAGTGCGAAGATACAGCCGGTGGGTCCCAGCTTTCAGCGGGAGGAAACATTTTTTCAGCTTAACAAGGAGGAACTTTCCTTGCGTGCGACCATGGACCTCGTGGGTCCCAGCCGTCAGGCTCTCCACGTACAGCCCTCTTCCAATAACTCTGGTTTGTTGATCACGCCGCACCGAGCGCAGCGAGGTGGTGGACGAAGGCGAGGCCCCGGACGAGAACGACTCGGAGATGGGAAGACTCGGCAGTGGAGTCGCATATTGAGAGGAGGAGAAGGGTTATAACTAGTTCTGGTGCAGTGTGGGGCTACAGTCGGTGGAGTATAACAGGAGGTGTGGAGGGGTGGAGGGATAGCCTGACCAATGGTGGGGTAGTGCTTCGCAGCGATGCGTGCTAAGCAAAGATGCTAGCCGCCGGAGGCCGGACTAGGCAGTCCCGATGATGCTGGAGGAAGAAGACGAGAGATTGAAGGTACATGCGGGCCGTTGGATATAAATCCAATGGTTGTGGATGTCATAATCATTATTTGATCAAGTTTACCACGCCCTGCGTAGGCTTCGACCTATTGGCTCACATGTCAGCCTGCAAAAATGTGGCATATATTTAACCCATGTTTTCTAGAATGTACAGTCCATTTGCTGGGCTGGGTGAACAAATAATTTTGCGTCAATGCGGCCCATTTATATTTTCTAAGAAATCCTTGCCCATTTGCACTTCCTTGAAATACACGAATTAACTGAGCTCGTTATATATAATTTTATGTTAGAAGGAGCAATTAATATCAAAAAATAAACCAAAGAGGCACATTATATATATATATAAAACTAACAAACTAGCGAGTTATTGCTCAAAATAAAAATGAGCACATTATTATTACATTTGTCCTTAAAATCTTCGCAAGCTTTTGTATGCAATCACCGGGATTTTCCTTACATGTGAGTCTGTCGGCGTTCTGGGAACGGGGGTCCCCAAACTTGCCTGCCTGCGGCCTGCGGCGTGGCTCAAAGGAGGCCCAGCACAGCCCATCTTCATCAACGCAAGCTCAAGACCCTCGCGAGGGGCCAAGCCTCGCGGGGCGGACGACAAGGAGCTTCCTCAGGCACGGCCTCGTCAGGCTGGCTCATGAGGAGGCGGAGAGTTCAAGGCAGGGTACCTCACGAGGTGCCCATGACGCAAGCCATGACGACCAAGGGCGCCAGTCGGGCACCAGCCCGCGTAGTGTCCTCCTTTCCTCTTTGGTGCAAAGGGAGCAAGCGCAGGCGAGAGCATCAAACAAAGGCGTCCATTTCGGTGCAACAAGACCAAGACCAGCCCAACGGCCGGAAGGAAGTCATTGTGGAGCCCAAGCCGGCGTCACCACCAGAGCCTTTGACAGGCAAGGACCAACTTTAGTCAAGATAAGTGTACCCATTGTTCCCCTTCAAAATGGCCAATTGTTGGCGCCCTTCCCGCTCAATATTTGGGGAAGAGGCCCAAGGCCTTTGCCTATAAATAGGACTAGCCACCCCCGGGGTAGAGACATCTAGAGGCATCTGGACCTGACCTAGCAATCGGGATCCTCACCAAGAAACCAGTAGATAGAGCGATTGAACTCATCCCAGTAGTTCGTCGCACCAGCCAAGAACAGACCCTCGTGAGGCTGTTCTGCCTTGTATTGTTCATCATCAAGCCCAAGAGGGTATTACACCACAATGGTGGCCTGAACTAGTATAAATCTTGTGTCCCTTGTGCTGTTCAGTTTGGTAGTTTAGGTCTTAGCGAGTCGGCGAAGAGCGAGCCGGTAGAGGGTTGAATCTCCACGCGCACCCCAGTGTTCGAACCTCAAGGGTCTGTCGGAACCCGAAATCCGACATTTGGTGCACCAGGTAGGTATGCGCCGGAATTTGCCTTCCGTTGTCTCGTTATTCTCCCACCATCGCATCCATGTCTGACGCTCGTCGGGCTCGCGCCGGGCGCCGAGCCGCCCTCGCTTCCCATGTCATCCAGACGGCCCCTATCAGCGGGTGTCCTCGTCGTTCCCCGTCGCCTGCCGTCAACACCGCCACCGGCCTGGCGGGGAACGGGCAGCAGACATCGTCCCTGCACTTCCCAGTGACCTCTAGGGAGGAGCCGCGCATCTTCTTCCTCACCCACCCGTCGCGCCGGCTCCTTCGGTCGTCGCGGCCCTCCTGGGCGGCTCGCAGGCGCCGCCCTCCAGCCGCCACGTCAAGCCATTCGTCCGCAGGTTCGGCGCCGCCTCCACGCGGCAGGTGGCTCCCTTGGGCCGGACGGAGCCGTCGGCCGGGCTGACCTTCGACTCTGAGGACCACCCGGCCAACTCGGCCTGCTCGGGTGCGCTCCCCATGCTCTGCACAGCCACCATCTGCCAGGTGGCTGTCACCAGGACCCTCATCGACGATGGCGTGGGCCTCAACGTGCTCTCAGTTGAGGCCTTCAACCTCCTCTGCATACCCCGGGAGCGGCTACAACCCAGCCGGCCTTTCTCGGGCGTCGGAGGCGGGTCGTCTAGCTCCTTGGGGCAGATCCGACTTCCGGTGACCTTCGGCACCTACGACAACTTCCGCACGGAGCTAGTCGACTTCAACATCGCCCCCATAGGCCTCCCCTACAATGCCATCCTTGGCTATCCAGCATTGGCCAAATTCATGGCCGCGACTCACCCGAGGTACAACCTCATGAAGATGCCCGGGAGCAACGGCGTCCTCATCGTGCCCGGGGACACCAAAGGTGCGCTACGAGTACTCAATCTCGCCCTCAAGACGGCGGCGGCGGCGCGGCACGCCGACGTCGAAACCCCCAAGCCCAAGGGGGCTGCGCCGGCCAAGAAGAAGCAGTTGTTCACCCAAGACAAGGCGGAGACCAAGCAGGTACCTGTCGATGAGGACGGGTCCACTGACGCCACTTTCACCATAGGCACCAACCTCGAGCCCGAGCAGGAGGAAGCCCTGGTCAAGTTCCTGCGTGCAAACAAGAAGGTGTTCGCCTGGGAGCCCGATCAGCTGGCAGGGATCCCACGGGGCGTAATCGAGCACCACCTCAATGTATGTCCCAACGTGCGTCCCGTGAAGCAGAAGGTGAGGAGGCAGTCCACTACGAAGCAGGCCTTCATCGTCCAAGAGACCCGCACGCTACAAGCCGCAGGGGTTATTCGCGAGGTCTGATACCCGGATTGGTTGGCCAACCCCGTAGTTGTGCCAAAGAAGGGAGGAAAGGAACGCATGTGTGTCGACTTTACCAACCTCAACAAAGCATGCCCGCAAGATCCGTTCCCGCTCCCTCGCATTGACCAGATTATCGATTCCACCGCTGAGTGTGACCTGCTATGCTTTTTGGATGCCTTCTCCGGGTATCACCAGATCAAGATGGCGGTGGAAGATGTGGAGAAGACGGCCTTCCTAACCCCGTGTGGGGTGTGCTGCTATACATGCATGCCATTCGGACTGCGCAACGCGGGGGAAACCTTCCAACGGCTCATGCACATCACCTTGGGCCTGCAGCTCGGGAAGAATGTGGAGGCTTACGTCGACGACATCGTAGTGAAGTCTCGCGAGGCCAAGACCCTGATGCAAGACCTGGAGGAAACCTTCGCGAGCCTCAACACAGTGAGCCCGCGACTCAACCCGGAGAAGTGTGTGTTTGGAGTTCCCTCGGGCAAGCTCTTGGGTTTCCTCGTATCCCACCGAGGCATCGAGGCCAACCCAGAAACGGTCAAGGCAGTTGAGGACATGAGCCCACCAAAGACCCGCAGGGAAATGCAGAAGCTCACGGGGAGCGTGGCGGCGCTGGGGTGTTTCATCTCCCGATTGGGGGAGCGGGCGCTGCCTTTCTTCCAGCTGATGAAGAAAAAGGGGCCGTTCGAATGGACTGAAGAGGACGACAAGGCGTTCCAAGATCTCAAGAGATACCTAACCAGCCCTCCAGTGATGGTGTCCCCGCGCCCTCAAGAGCCCTTGGTACTCTACCTCGCCGCCACTCCCTACTCCGCTAGCGCAGCCCTGGTGGCAGTTAGAGAGGAGTGTCGGGCCAAGACCACGGCAGCCACCCGAGCCAAGGCAAAGCTGGATCAAAAGAGGCTTGCGGAAGTCACCACCGTGACGGAAGAAGATCAGCCGCCACAGCGGAGCGCACCAGGGGCGGGAGAGGCCCTCCTTCCAGGCACCCAGCTTCTGGAGGCTCCGCCACCTCAGGAGGCACCACGGCTTCCGGAGGACGCCACCAGCACCGACGCCCCTAGCCTCGTCGAGCAACCGGTGTACTTCGTCAGCACAGTGTTACGGAATGCGAGGGCACGGTACCCCATGCCGCAGAAGCTCCTCCTCACGCTGCTGGTGGCTTCGTGCAAGCTGCGGCACTACTTCCAGGGTCATCCAATCAAGGTTGTCTCGGCATAC
This sequence comes from Triticum dicoccoides, assembly GCF_002162155.2. Lineage (NCBI taxonomy): Eukaryota > Viridiplantae > Streptophyta > Magnoliopsida > Poales > Poaceae > Triticum > Triticum dicoccoides. The sequence goes on from NC_041385.1 coordinate 239,940,172, forward strand.
CCCTTGGAGAGGGTGCTCAGGAGCCCCAACTCAGCCGGAAGGGTCGCCGAGTGGAACATCGAACTGCAAGCATTCCAGCTCGAATTCAGCACGACCAGAGTCATCAAGGGGGCCGCGCTGGCAGATTTCGTGGCCGAATGGACAGAGGCACCGGGCCTCAGGGCCGGAGAGGATCGATCCCTCTCCCCAGGAAGCGAGGCGCCAGAAGGCTGGGTCATGTACTTCGACGGAGCGTTCTCCAGGCAGGGCGCTGGAGCTGGGGCGGTGCTCATATCTCCCACTCAGGACAAGCTCTACTACGGCGTGCAGCTCTGTTTCCAGCAGGGCGAGAAGGTCTCCAACAATATAGCAGAGTACGAGGGACTGATAGCGGGCCTGAAGGCCGCCGCTGCCCTGGGAGTGAAGCGTCTTACTATCAAGGGCGATTCGCAGCTCCTCGTCAATTTCTCCAACAAGGTGTACGAGCCAAGAGATGAGCACATGGAGGCCTACCTTGCGGAGGTCCGCGGGATGGAGTAATAGTTCTGGGGGTTAGAGCTGCAGCATGTGCCCCGCGACACTAATCAAGAGGCCGACGACATCGCAAAACGAGCCTCCAGGCGGTTGCCCCAGGAGCCGGGCGTCTTTGAGGAACGGCTCTTCAAGCCTTCGGCCCTGCCACCATTGTCGAGCACAGCACAGCCTCGGGTGGAGCTTCCTCAGCCACCTGCCTCGGGAGCCCCAGCCTGTGGCCTAGCCTCAGGAGCACGCTTGCTCCTGACGATGGAGCCTCAGGAGGGGTGCTGGATCACAGAGCTCAGGAGCTACTTAACGCAAGGGACCTTGCCGGAGAAGGAGGAGGAGGCAGAGCGTGTGGTGCGGCAGGCCACGGCGTACTGCATCATGGGTGGAGAGCTCTACCGGAAATGACCGAACAATGTGTCCCTGCGCTGCATCACCAGGGAACAAGGGAAGGAACTGCTGGCAGATATACACGGTGGAGACTGTGGGCATCATTCGTCGTCGTGGACCCTCGTCGGCAAGGCGTTCCGTAGTGGTTTCTATTGGCCCACTACGCTCAATGACGTTGTTGAACTTGTGAAGGGTTGTGAGGCCTGCCAATTCCATGCCAAGCAGATCCACCGGCCGGCAGGAGGTCTGCAAACCATACCCCTCAGTTGGCCATTCGCGGTCTGGGGGCTGGATATCCTGGGCCCTTTTCCTCGGGTGCCAGGGGGCTATCGCTACCTCTACGTCGTCATGGACAAGTTCACCAAGTGGGCCGAAGTCGAGGCCGTCCGCACCATCCCTGCTGGTTCTGCGGTCAAGTTCATCAAGGGCATCGTGAGCCGGTTCGGGGTGCCGAACCGCATCATCACTAACAACGGTTCGCAGTTCACCAGTAACCTTTTCAAAACATATTGTGCTAACCTTGGGACGCAGATATACTACGCTCTGGTGGCGCACCCCTGAAGCAACGGCCAGGCCGAGCGGGCCAACGCAGAAGTCCTGAGGGGCCTCAAGACCAGGACATTCAAGAAGAAACTGGAGGCTTGCGGCAGAGGCTGGTATGACGAGCTTCAGTCTGTGTTGTGGTCCATCCGAACGACCGCGACCAAGCCGACTGGAGAGGCCCCCTTCTTCCTAGTCTACGTAGACGAAGCGGTCCTCCCTCACGAGGTCAGGCGTCAATCCGCGCGGGTCCTGGCGTTCGATGAGGAGCTGCAGGACACCATGCGAGGGACGGACCTCGTGCTGGGGGAGGAGCATCGTCGAGAAGCTGCACTGCGAGCGGCAAGGTACCAGCAGGCACTCCGGCGATACCACTGCCGCAACATCCGCCCCAGAACTCTCGAGGTAGGGGACCTCGTACTCCGGCGGGTCCTCTCCAGGGAGGGACTACATAAGCTCTCTCCTATGTGGGAGGGCCCGTTCAAGGTTGTTCATGTTTCCAGGCCCGGCTCTGTGCACTTGGAAACTCAGGAGGGAGTACCTATACAGAACGCGTGGAACATCCAGCACCTCCGGAAGTTTTACTCCTGAAAAGGCCCAGAGCCTGCGAAGAAGGCAAATGCCTGTGAAGCTCATCTTTTTGGAAAAGGCCCAGAGCCTGTGAAGAAGGCAAATGCCTATGAAGCTCACCTTTTTGGAAAAGGCCCAGAGCCTGTGAAGAAGGCAAATGCCTGTGAAGCCCATTTTTTGGAAAAGGCCCAGAGCCTGTGAAGAAGGCAAATGCCTGTGAAGCCCATTTTTTGGAAAAGGCCTGGAGCCTGTGAAGAAGGCGAATGCCTATGAAGCTGTCACATTCTGGAAAGGGCCCGGAGCCCGTGAAGAGGGCCAACGCCCGTGAAGCTCGCTTCCCCAAAGAAAGGCCCGGAGCCTGTGAAGTAGGCCAACGCCTGTGAAGCTCGCCGCCCGTGACACTCTCACGTAATAATGAGTTGGGGTTGTACACACCCGGAGTCTCAGGGGTGCCGCCCTCAGGCCCTGGGGCTCCCTCCCACGCCGAGTGGCAGCACTTAGCTCCATGCTGGTGAGAAGACGTCGAAGACTAGACTAGGTGCCGGACGCGGCTTTTTCATTTGCTTTCTGCAGTTGGCTAGTTCATTCCCATTTGGAGTTTTTATCGAAACTATCGCCGCCTTTTGAACCGTGGTTCTTCGACTTTTTTCGCTCTCCTGCCTTGATTTCTCTTGCACGGGGGCTCGCGAGGCAGAAGCCCCGGAGCCCTCGTGAGCGTTCCTGCCCCTATCGCTCAAGTTTCACGGCCCGGGTCCACTACCGGAGCACCCCTCTGGACCATGCCTCACGGGCACCACGACGCGAATATAGGGCCTGGGTCGGTCGCCCCTGCGACTGAGGCTAGGGATTACTTGCGAATGGGCATACAACAGGAAGGAACAATACCGGGATAACAAAAGAAGTATAATGATTGACGATGTTAACCCGAACGCGCCCCCACGGGGCCACACATTGCTGTCTTTTTGCGCAGGAGAAAAGAAAGGAAAAGAACAAAAGCAGGCGAAGCACGTCCCGCGCCGGCCCTCTTGGAAGACTCGAGCCGCCTCCGGAGCTCAGGCGGACTCCCTCTCGCGCTTCACCGGGGCGCGACGGCGAGCAGACCCGCTGCCACCCTCCAAGCAGGCGCGGCGGCGTGGAGGCTGGCCGCGGCCACTGCTAGAAGAGTCACTACCCGAAGAAGAGCTGGTGAAGCTTGAGGAGTCACGGGCGTCGCATGCCGCCCGCGCGCTGCCCTCTCCGTCCACACCGGGGCTGAGTCCCCGGCCGCGGTCATCGTCTTCAGGGCAGCACCCCACGCGGCGATCATCTTCCCCAAACACCCTCACATAGAGGTTGGCGTCGCCGTCGTACTTGAAGTGCAGGGAGCACCGGCGATGGAGACCACGCGCGCGAGCAAACGTCTGCCAGCCGCGGGTCAAGGACAGGTTCCCTGCAGCAGAGACCTCCAGCAAAGCCCACGAAGCCCGGCTGCAGCAGCCATCCGCCTGGAGCCAGAGGCCACCCAAGGCACCAGCTGGGAGCTCACCCAGAAGGAGGCGAGGGAGCTTAAGCCGGGCGCCGGACGGCTCTACCGCCCACACCATGAACTCTGGCAGCACCTCCGCAGTGTGGAGGCGCGGCCTCGGGGGACGCACGGCCGGAGCACGCCCGCCGACCATGGCCAGCCGCTCATCGCCGCGCTGAGAGCCACCTCCGCGACCACGGGGGACCACCGTGGAGGCCACAGGGTGCTTGCAAGGGCGACCTCGACCGCGCTTGGGTGGGGGAGAGGAAGACTCGACCTGGCGGGCCTTCCCTTTGTCTGCGGCCGAAAACTTCCTTGGTGGAGCCATGGAGAAGAAGGAGAAGCAAGAGGGGATAGGCTGGAAGGGTGCATGCCGTTCCATACTTATAGCCGGCGAAGGTCAACCATCGACCTCCGCGATCGTAGGTAATCATGACCCGCTTGGCATGCAGGGACTTGTCGAATCCGTGCGGTTACCAAGGCGTCGTGGGGAAGCGGAGTCGCCCCTGTCCAATCGACCACCACGCGGCGCCCAAGGCCGCAGGCTGTTAGGGCCCGCGACGCTTCGCACTTGCCCTTTCGCCTCTCTGCTCAGCCAAGTTCGGGCGCGCCGTGGGCCCGAGGGCTACTGTCAGCGTTCTGGGAACAGGGGTCCCCAGACTTGCCTGCCTGCGGCCTGCAGCGTGGCTCAAAGGAGGCCCAGCACAGCCCATCTTCATCAACGCAAGCTCAAGACTCTCGCGAGGGGCCAAGCCTCGCGGGGCGTACGACAAGGAGCTTCCTCAGGCACGGCCTTGTCAGGCTAGCTCATGAGGAGGCGGAGAGTTCAAGGCAGAGTACCTCGCGAGGTGCCCATGACGCAAGCCATGATGACCAAGGGCGCCAGTCGGGCGCCAGCCCGCGCAGTGTCCTCCTTTCCTCTTTGGTGCAAAGGGAGCAAGCGCAGGCGAGAGCATCAAGCAAAGGCGTCCATTTCGGTGCAACAAGACAAAGAACAGCCCAACGGCCAGAAGAAATCATTGTGGAGCCCAAGCCGGCGTCACCACCAGAGCCTTTGACAGGCGAGGACCAACTTTAGTCAGGATAAGTGTACCCGCTGTTCCCCTTCAAAATGGCCAATTGTTGGCGCCCTTCCCGCTCAATATTTGGGGAAGAGGCCCAGGGCCTTTGCCTATAAATAGGACTATCCACCCCCGGGGTAGAGACATCTAGAGGCATCTGGACCTGACCTAGCAATCGGGATCCTCACCAAGAAACCAGTAGATAGAGCGATTGAACTCATCGTAGCAGTTCGTCGCACCAGCCAAGAACAAACCCTCGCGAGGCTGTTCTGCCTTGTATTGTTCATCATCAAGCCCAAGTGTCAATCCACCACACCACACACTTGAGTAGGGTATTACACCACAATGGTGGCCTGAACCAGTATAAATCTTGTGTCCCTTGTGCTGTTCAGTTTGGTAGTTTAGGTCTTAGCGAGTCAGCGAAAAGCGAGCCGGTAGAGGGTTGAGTCTCCGCGTGCACCCTAGTGTTCGAACCTCAAGGGTCTGCCGGAACCCGAAATCCGACAGAGTCAAAAACAACCAGGATTTTCCTTGCCAACTTCTGTTAAAACATTTACTTTTATAAGTTAATAACACATGGGATGTTTTTATAATGTATATATAAGTCTCTATAAAATATACGATAATAGTAATAATGTAAATATATATAATGTTGTTAGAAGGGAAAACATAAATTTCACACAACATTATTATTCTTATATATAGATAAATAGAACAGAGACTTGTGTTTTATTAAAAAAATACATTGGGCTGCCGATATTTAAGAAAAAGCCCATAGGCCGGTATGGACCTCAAAAAATAAGTTGAAACCACTGTCTCCGTATGTCATGGGCTACACATGTTAAAATAAAAAACCTAGGCCTAGTTGATACTTGTTCTCCCTCTGGAAAAAAAATGATACCAGCTAGATCCCCAAGCGAACTGGATTAAAGAGGGGGCCGGCGGCACGACTGAAGAAGCACATCAGGAGCGATTTTTTTTATTTAGTGGATGGCTCTCGATGGCATTTTTTTACTTGCCTCTGCACCATACAACTTGTATTTTTAGCATCCTAGTCCGTGGTGGACTAGCAACCCATTTGCTGAGCGGGCCAACCTACAGAAACCAGCACTCGATTTTTCATCAAGCCCCAAAAACAAGGCAGTACTATGTTTCTTTTGAGGCCAAAAACATTACGACAGGGGTTGAGCTGGGGAGGGGGGAAGACAGAGGGAAAAGATTAAAAAGAGTTGATGCGCCATTGATACCCTAACAAAGGTGGTGCAATTCTTCTCGGGAAGAAGGTGTGCCGTTGACACCCACACGTCACATATTCCACAGTAGGCATACTAACAAGTTCACACACAAGTACAACAAAAAAGGTAAACATTCGTATAAAACTCAGGTTCACAGGACACATTCATATTCATAGCCAACACTCACAATTAACAACTCAAAAAGATTCATATATACACAAGTTCAGCATGTCTATGCATCCAAATGATTGATAAATCACACGACAATATTCATAGATAATTCACAAAAAGATTCAGATATACACATGTTCAGTATGTTTGTGCATCAAAATGATTGAGATCACAACCAATATGATCCATGGCCGAACTTTAATTACCTAGGGTACAAACTGGTAAATGTTGTTCAGCCGAAGGTATTTCTTACTAAAAATTAATGCTTGTACGAGTTAACTTTCGAGTACATAAGAGGCAGCACAGACAATCTGAACTTGGCTTGTAGGTTTATCCTCAAATAGTGGCCTCGTGCCGAGGGAGGTTTGAGCAAGTTGACCACTACTTTCATCCAACTAGTTTAATGGCTCATCTTGGTCCTGTAGCTCACCAAAATTCTACATTGCACACAAGGAAGGAGGCGCTTCAGAAAATGAACCACCCAAATTTTTTGTGTAGTTCAACTGAAATGGAGCATCCCTGGCATGCAGACTGATTTAAGTGCCAGATGAATATATGCGTCAACCAACTTGTCTGGAATCTTTAGACTCCATGCCATAAAGTTGGCTACCATATCTGTCGATAACCAAAAGGCACAAGTTGGGACCAAAGACTGGACTGTGTTTTTCTGGGCTATGTGCCAAGCAATATTTTTGGCGTTCACTCTCCTAATACATGGAGTTTGACAACTGGTTGACGCCGGCTGATACTCGAATGAATATAGGCACTTCTTCTTGTCAACATCGATGCTTGTCTGAATGAACTTTGGAGTACATAGCAGCAGCATAAGTATATGTCCATCTTATCTTTTTGTGCAGTTCTACTGAAATCACCCAATGCAATGATTTGCTTGCGAGTTCAGTCTCCAAGTTATTCCTTTATAAAATCGGCAAACAGTAGCACAATACCAAATTACCAATACATGACAAGCACAATAATCAGGATAAAGACCAATACAAACCTGTGTGAGGTAGCATATCAATTACTATTTCCTTTGACTGGAAGCCGAGATAAGTGAAGCGACTTACAGCAAAGGAAGGAAGCAGGCCCAGATTAGCAACTGACAGGAAAGGAAGGAAGCTGTTGAGGCAATGAAGCACCCAAAGTTTTTGTGCAGTTCAACCAAAATCGGGCATCCCTGTTGGCACATATATTGAGAGAGTAAGATTACTGTAATAGTGGGACTAGTTGATGAAACACACACTAACAAATAGAAGCACCCTCATTATCTTAATGGGCAAAGTTAGCAACATAGTAGTCTTGCTTAAAGAGAGGTATTAGTTTATTTAATCAGTGCCAAATAGGTCAGCACTTAAAGCATTGCCATGTATCATAGGTTGCAAAACTTTAACGTGCAAAGATATAGGAGTTTCTCATGACAGTAGCACGATACAAATATAGATGACAGTAAACTAATACGGATGAAGGCCTTAGGCCCATACCAACCTGAGGAAATAAGCTTATTCATGTAGTCCCATAAGAGATAATAAAGCACTCACTGGAACCACTCAATATTATATATTTTGGTGCACTTCAAATGTATGGTTGAAATCACTCTTTTTTACTGGTGCTGAGATTATATCGAAAGATTATCAAGAACTTCCAGCAGAGTTAAAGAACTGGCTGGGATACAGTTCATTATATTGTCTTGTGTAGTTCCACTAAAATGTATGATTGGCACAACATGATCCCTGTTTGCACAAGTAGGAACAAGGTGAAACCTTCATTAGCTTAGTGAGAAAGGATAGAAAGACATTAGCATATTACTCTAACAGTAGCATCAAATTCATGATGGACAATACGCAAAACATTGCCTCACTGAACCAATGGCAATAAATTGACATGCAAAACAATAGCACTATTATGTCATTACACTAATAATATTCCCTCCCTGCTCCATCACATGATTCACCTCCATAGACAAACATACACACGTACATGATTCAGCATAGGGTGCTACTAAAGATTTGTCTAACTCCGACAGGAAAATTTGGCAGCAATAAATTAGTGGTACTTAAGTATTCCTAATTAATTAAGTGACCTTGCAAAAGTGGAAGGGCTCCCTGGAGGATCGTCTCACATGTAAGGTAGTTGTTGCCGGAGCCCTTGAATGGCCTCGACTGAGGCCTATGGGTTCAGCAAGATCACCTTGGTACTGTTTATTCTACTTCTTCTTCCTCTTCATGCTCTGTTTCTCTTTCTCCTCACTAGTTCGTGAAACCAAGTACATGATTGGCCATTTCAGAAATGGATTTGTTAGTGAGGGATTACAAGTGTACTAGTAAAAAATAGCATTATTTTCTCATGGCAGTCGCAAAATAGAGATGAACACATGCATTAAATATCCTTCTTACCTAAAGGAAGGTTATGGCGCCAATATGGATGATGAGGATTGGAACACAGATCTCCCTTTTTGCAGTTCCACTGAAATGAACCAACTGTTCCATTCTGACATTCCAGTTAAACAGCACAAAAGTCACTTCTTTTAAGAAGTGTTTTGTGCAGTACCAAAAGGTCACAACAGCAACTAGGTGAAATGGATATCGATGTTATCACAAAAAGCTACAGAGGAAACAATCAGAGTCTCAAACAATTACAGGCAAAAACATTTGGCTAAAGTTGTCATGGATTATAACAGTGGCATGGCTTCATTTTACCAGGGGCATTAGATTAAGAACAGCTAAATATTTGGTATAAGGGCATGGGACAGTGGGTGCACCAGTAGTCCAGCACCATGTACCTAAACAGGGGCATAAAGTTGTGATTCATAGTTTGTTGCCCCGAGAAACAAACATCCAAGAAACATATCTGGGTTGGTGTCACACCCTGCATTTTGTAACATTTCATTTGCATTATTAAAGCATGAAAATTTGGACCAACAAAAACTTTTGCATTATTTGGCTTTTATTTGGAGTTGGTTTTCTCTCTGTGATTCTTTTTAAGTGCTCTTTAAGGTCAACACAACTCCACCTTATATACTTCATCTCCTTGCCCCAAACTTCTGCCCAATGATCATATGCCATGTGTATAGAGCAATATAGTATTTTCTTACAAAAATAATTTGGCCAAATAGTATTTTCAAAAATTAGTTTTCCAAAAACCCCTAAATTGAAGTTTGCACTGCAAGTAATTGATTTGGGGTATGAAAAATATTTCAAATGGTATATTTGAATCCTATTAGATGTAGGACTCTCATAAACCACAAAAATATAATTTTAAAAGCTATTTTCCTATTTTATTTAAAAGCTTTTTTTAAGGCCAGAAATGGTCTTTAATAGGGAAAAATTATTTTATTGTTTCAAAAATATTTGACAAGAATCAGGGAAACTCAGTGGACATATATTGTCCATATATAAGAGTTTCAACACATGGTCATGTTCAAAATATTGGTCAAATCCCTCAAAAACGTTTTCTGGATATTTCAAGCTTTTGAAATATTTACAAAGGAAATATTGTCCAAAAATTCCAAGAAAGTTCTAGCATGTCACATATGACATTCTGGATGGTCTTGACAAGTACCATGTCATGGAGAATAGCATAACCCCATGAAATCCCCTCAAAACCATTCCTGTCCATTTTGAAGCTTGAGCAACTTTACATTGCCAAACATGTCCAAATGCTCTCAAACCTTGTGAACATGCTAAAATGGTCTAATGACTCAACTAGACCAAATGGCAGAAGTTGGAGAACAAGTTAACTTGATCAAAGTGCCCCAAAACCCTTCCTATCCAGAACCAAATTTGAACAACTCTACATTGGAAACTTTCTCTTTTTGATCTCAACTTTTGAGGAGATGTTCATAACCTCAAATGATGACACTACACCAAGTGGTGCATCAAGGAGAATAGGTTTGCATGACTAAATCTTGGGAAGTCCATTTCTCTTAATTTCTAGGGTTTACAAAAGTTACATTGGCAACTTTGCCCAAAATAGCTCAAAATGGGTGGAAGGCCCTAAATGCATGTGCCATTTCACCCTGTGGAGTCACATGATTAATGGAAATCATCTACTTTCCCAAACCAGCATCAAACACCTTCTGCCACTTTACCAAAATCCCATTTTTGGCCTCTCCCACTAATCTCCATGAGCCCTGCTTTTTACCACAACCCCTCCTAGTTCCCCTCTATCACCTGGATGCTTTCCTGCCCGCGGAAGCAATGATGAAGGGAGAGGGAACCCCATTTTTTCTTCTCTGGATAGCAGACTCCCCCCTCTCTCTCAGCCTCCTTCTCTCCCCTCAACTTTCCAGAACATCCAAGGCTATCTCCAGCTTTTGCCCATGCCCCCTCCAGCTGCCAGACACAAGTGGACATGCGCGGACGCGGGAAAACCGTGGATGCCGGCCAAAGTCACGCTCTGGAGCGCCTGGCAGGGCACCCGACCGTTGACGCCGCGTCCCCCGACCACCTCGAGCCTCTCCCGCGCGCCAGTCGATGCCCCTCCACGTCCGCTCCACGCCAGCAGGCTTCCCACTTGCTCCCGCACCCTCCTCTCTCTCCTGCAGCTCACGCCAGAGCGCCGCTCCGCTCGGCCAATGCGCGCACCGCTCCTGTGGCCCGCCCGCAGCTCGTCCCTCTCCTCCTCTCTCTCCTTAGCACCCTATACCACCCCCACGAACACCCCCGAGCCCTCCGTTCCCTCTCTAATGGCCACCCGAGCCGATCCCGCGGGCACCCGTAGGCCACGCCTACGATGGACCTCGGCCAGCCTATATAAGGCGACCCCGAGGCCCTCTCTCACTCCCTGTCGCTCCCCCACACTTCTAATCAACCTCCCGCACCCCCATTCATCTCCAGAGCCGCCCGAGCTCAAGATCGAGCTCGAGCCCCGCCGCCTCGGCTTGTCGGTGTTCGCGCGGTACAGGCCTCCTCCGCCCCCATTTTCTCTTGATCTTGAACCACGCGGCCACACTGACCCTTTCCCCTCTCTTCCCCACTCTTTTTCTAGCCGAGAACGGCCGGAACCATCGATGCCCGAAGCACCTCCGCCGTGTGACCTCGTCATCGGCAAACCAGGCTGCTCCGACGACCATCTCCACCACCACTCGAACGGCGACATCCCCCGAGTCCAACGGTACCAACCATGCATCCCCCCGTGCCCTATATCGCCGCCGACGAGCTCGCCATTGCCTCTGGACGGAGGTAGACGACGACGGCCGTGGGCCCTGTCTGTCAGCCTCACGCCCTGACGGGTGGGACCCACCCGTCAGGTTTAAAAACACACGCGCGCGCACCGGTTCGCCCGTCGGCTGAAGGCGTACTCCGCCTTTACGCCTTCGACGTGGCGGCCTCGCGCGGGCCGATTTCTACCCTGGGCCTGCTGCATTGTGGCCTTTCTGGCCCAGTGGCACAATACCATTTTTTTTCCTTTTTCTTTTCTGTCAAACCTACAAAAATTCCTCTGGACTAAATATTAATCCAAATGAAATAATTCCAGTTCCTAAATTCTTGTAAAAATCCCACCTATTTAATGGTGCAACTTTCATTCAAATCCCACAACCTTTTCTTCACTGTAAATATTTAAATGTGATTTTAAGAATTTAAATATACCTTTGTAAATCCATTTCTCCTATTCTGCTACTCCAAATCCAAAACTAGGAATTTTCCCCTTCTTAGTTTTCACCCTAGTATTTAACAAAAATGAGTTGACATTTTTCTGAGCACTTTGGTTTTTCTGTTTTATTATTGCCTTATTTTCCTCGTTATTATTTTGCGACGATAGATTGCATTGCTGACGAAGGAGTTGGACCAGAAGACTTTGAAGACCCAGAAGACTTCGTTGAGCTAGGCAAGCAGCCCTTTGACCATGTCTATGAAACCCTCTTTATGCATATCATATAGCACCATGTTGTTGTTGCAACGGAATCATGATGGGGTGGTAACCACTTTGATGGTTTGCCACCGTACTTCCTCGTTGATACTTGCATTGTGCATGACCCTACCTTCTTATGAGGGTTATGCCGGTGGGAGTAGATAGTATGCTAAAGTAGATGCTACGCAAAAAGGGACGGGTATATGCATGATGAAGGAGACAGAGTATTTTCAAAAGACTTTTTGAAAACCTCGTCGGGTGCCACTTATGCCCGAGAGAGATGATGAGATGGGTAACCACTTGATGACGAAGTGGTGTACCGAGGCAAGTGTGTGTGTGTTGTTTTCAAAAACGGATTAGATTTAAGATTTCTCGACTGTCCCAACCTTACATGTGCAACCACTCTACCCTTACATGGGAAAGGGCATTATTGATTACCTAGACCGATACTAGCTTGGAGCCCGCATTACTAGTGACAGGAGAGTTGTTGGTGCGCTCTCTCGGGACGGGGTCGTGCCAGGTAGGGCGGCCATGACTGTTTTCACAGGGCACCAGACAAACCGTTGGTACCCCATGCTTGTGGTATGTGATGAATATGGGAGCGAGGCTCCACAACTTTATGATGTGAAATGTTAGGCACGGGGGTTACTACCAATCGAGTGGACTCCATGTTAGTGTCGTCTAGGGAAAGGTACTGATCGGGTGCTTACCCCGGGTACTTGAGGTATCGCGGGTCGTGGATGACACGGAAGTTCCCCGGATCTTGTGGGTAAAGTGTGCAACCTTTGAGAGTGTAAAACTATTCGAATAGCCGTGTGCACGGTCAAGGACATTTGGGCGGTGCTGCTTAGACTATGTCCAGAGTTTTACATCCGTGTGTGTGTGAGTTGATAAAACTACTCGGGTCAAGTCAAAGGACATGACATGATTGAGTTGGGTTGGTGCCCACTCTATTTATGTTGATATCTGTAACCTGTCCTCATGGTTACTTGAATTCTCCTTATGCATGTCTTACAAGTTGGTGAACATGTCATTGCACTCAGAACTAGCTTTCTGCAAAAATTTACCTATAACGTGCATTGTTGTATCTTGAACCAAAACATGGGTTGCTTGCGAGTACATTCAAAGTACTCATTGGCTTGCCACTGGTTATTTAATTGACCAGGCATGGAAGAACCGGAGTTCGAAGAAGAGTTCTTTGGCGACGAACATGCGAACTAGGACGTTTCCCAGTCAGAATGCCTGTAGGGTTAAGGCAGATGGCATGGGTTCTACTTATCGATGAAGATTTCCGCTGCTTGTGTTTCATTTGATGTTCAACCCTTAAGGCTTTATCAATGTAAGACTTGACCATAATGGTCATAATTTGTGTAAGACGGTATGTATGGATGTAAGACTCTTGTTATTCAGCTTCTGTGTGTTCAGTGAGCATTGATCTCTGGGATCACTGTACATGTGCATTCGGTGATCTCGACTTATGAGTCGGGGTCCCCACAGAGCTGGTACCAGAGCCATCCTGACTGTAGGAAGCCTTATTTAGCATGGACGTTAGTTAGAGTGAGACTATCCACGAAATTACCTATATACCTATGTTTTCTGAGAGTATCCCAAACATAGGTCACATTTCCTCTATTGACCCTTCCCCTGCCACTTCTGTAGATGGCCGTCGTACCCGAGGACTTCCTGACCACTGGATTTCCCGTGCTTCTTGAGGATAGCCTCAGGAAGTGCCAGTTCAGTCGAGCCCCCACCTTCTCCTACCACGAGCACTGGATCAACAACACTAAGAAGGAGTATCATGTGGAGGTAGTCCTGAGGGCGAACGACTCCCCAACGAGCTGGTTCTTTGAGGGACCCCAGATGGCGACCCTGGTTCTCGCTGTTGAGACTTCTGCTCTCAAGGCGTTGACTCGCCTTCGAGATCTTCTGCCAGAGAGGGCAAGTGAGCCATCCACTCGTTACCTGCCTTATCGTAAGGAGGGTGATGACGAGAGCAGCGCACCAGCTCCACCCATGGACGAAGGACTTTCCCTCCGTTTCCAGACCTACTTCAGCTTGTGTTCCGACAGCCTGGCACAACACTTGGCCTCGGAGTCGGTGGAGCTTCGGAAGGAACTCCACGAGACTAAGGAACTCCTCCGCCTGGCTCAAACGAAGGCGGATAGGATCAAGATGGATGGTGCGCCCCCTGGACAGCCCGTTGTAGCCTATCGAGGCGGGCGACCCCCACAGATCATGAATGCCAAGGGGTCATCTCAGCCACGCCGTATGACGGCGAAAGACTACCGCAACCTCTTCACGGTGCCCCCGGCGAAGCAGCGCCATGTTCAGCTCCTGCACTCCCCCACTCCCTCAAGTGACGAAGAGACTAAGATCGATGAAGATGAGGAGGAAGACCCAGAGGAGCCGGAATACCCGACCGAGCATTCCACCACTTAGACACCGTTCAGGACTAGGATAGACCAGTCCGTAACCCTTAAGGTAGGATAGGTCATGTACCCCTTATGCGAAATCGAGCCCATGTAATGGTTCAAATGAAACCATGTTGTGTTGTGTTTGCTTTCGACGTGTTTTGATGGAAGTTGCACTTTCCCTTTCGGGGCATTGTAAACAACTACATCACCCATTTGGTTTTAATGCATGAGTTTGGCCCTTCCGGCCTTGGCTTAACTTAAAATTGTATCACACCCACCCCTTACTAGGCATCCCATCTATATTGCTTTCCCTCATTTTCTTTTCCCAATCATGAGACCTTGACCGCTCCAACAGGATGCCTGTTGTAACACGTACTGGTACCTCTACCCAGCAGCAAGAAGCCAGAGGTTCTGCTGAAGCAGGAGTCAGCCAGGACCAAGCCCGAGGACAGACTCCACCACCACCACCTCCTCCAAACATGGACATGGCTCAGCTTCTCCAAGCCGTCCGAGAGGAACGCCAAGCCAACACTGCAGCCCTCCAGATGATTGCTCAAGCTGTCAATCGCCAGCCGGAGGGACACGACAATGGACGTTCCATGTTGGTGGAGTTCAAGAAGCATGCACCACCCACCTTCATCGAGACTGCTGAACCCCTGGATGCAGACGACTGGGTCCGCACCATTGAGGACCTGCTGGAACTAGTCGGATGCACCGAGGACCGTGAGAAGGTGGCGTATGCTGCTCACTGTCTCAGGGGCACTGCTAGAGCTTGGTGGGATGGATTCAAGGCCATGCATGCTGAGCAAAACATCACTTGGAATAACTTCAAGGCAGAATTCCGCAAGGCCCACATTCCTTCTGGAATCATGGCCATCAAGAAGCGGGAGTTCCGAGCCCTGAAGCAAGGAAGTAGCACTATCAAGGAGTACATGCAGAAGTTTAGTGTTCTCTCAAGGTATGCTCCTGAGGATGTCAGCACTGATGCTGCCAAAAAGGAGCGCTTCATGGAAGGCCTTAACCAGACTCTGCAGTACTCGCTTGTTGTGTGTGACTGCCCGACCTTTCCTGATCTGGTGAACAAGGCACTCATGCTTGAGGACAAGCGACGTGCTTTGGATGATACCCGTAAGCGCAAGATGATCAGCAAGGGTAGCTCCAGAAACCAGAAGCCTCGCTAGTGGCAGCCAGCCCCGATCAAGCCAACCTATCAGCAGCCAAGAGCTCCTGCACCCCGCACCAACTATCCACCTCAGCAGTATGCCAACCCTAGGCCAGCTTACAAAAACCCCAATAACAATGCCGGCAAGAGCAGCAACCCCAACCAAGTCACATGCTTTGGATGTGGTCAGCCAGGACACTACTTCAAGTATTGCCCCAACAAAGAAGCCCGACGCCCCGCGCCCCAATGCGCAGAACCCAGGACAAGGCCATGGAATGCCACCAAGGAACCAAGCTCCCCGCAACCTGCCCAACAACGGCAAGGGTCGTGTGAATCATGTCACTGCAGAAGAAGCCCAGGAAGACCCGGACGTCGTGTTGGGTACGTTCCTTGTCAGTTCAGCACCTGCAATTGTCTTGTTTGATTCTGGAGCCACGCATTCATTTGTCACCCAAAAGTTTGCATTAAAAAGTGGCATGACTCCTACACCCCTGAAAAACCCTATGGTGGTACAAACCCTCGGAGCAGAGATGAGAGCCAAGATAAGATGTAAAGGAGTCGGGATTGTCATTAATGGGGTAGACTTCCTAGCAGACCTTATCATCTTAAGATCGCAAGGCTTGGATGTGATCTTAGGAATGGATTGGCTCATCAAGCACCAAGGCTTGATAGATTGTGCCAACTGGACTATCACTGTGACCAATGACCAAGGAGTCGAAGTTAAATTTGCCTCCAACCCCTCCTCTGCTCAAGCCAACCAAGTCAACTGTCTGACTGAAGTTGAATTGGAGCAAGTGCCGGTAGTATGCGAATACCCCGATGTTTTTCCTGATGAGCTATCGGGAATGCCTCCTGACCGAGACATTGAGTTCATCATCGAGCTCATACCCGGAGCGGGACCCATCTATAAGAAGCCTTATAGAATGGGATCGGAGGAGTTAGCAGAATTGAAGAAGCAACTAGAAGAGCGGTTGAGGAAGGGATTTATCCGCCCTAGTGCCTCCCCTTGGGGATCACCTGTTCTGTTTGTGGCAAAGAAGGACGGTACCATCCGCTTGTGCATTGACTACCGCTCCCTCAATGAAGTTACAATCAAGAACAAGTATCCACTACCCAAGATTGAAGATCTGTTTGATCAACTCAATGGGGCCAAGGTGTTCTCCAAGATCGACCTCAGATCTGGGTACTACCAGCTGAAAATCAGACCCCAAGATATTCCGAAGACGGCATTTGTAACCAGATATGGCCTGTATGAGTGCACGGTCATGTCCTTTGGATTGACCAATGCCCCAGCTTACTTCATGTATCTCATGAATAAGGTCTTCATGGAATATTTGGACAAGTTTGTCGTTGTCTTCATTGATGACATTCTTGTCTTCTCCAAGACAGAAGAAGAGCACGAGCAACACTTGAGGATGGTCCTAGACAAGCTTCGAGAGCACCAACTGTATGCCAAGTTCAGCAAGTGCGAATTTTGGCTGCGTAAAGTTGGATTCTTGGGTCATGTTTTGACCGAAGAAGGATTGTCGGTCGATCCCACTAAGATTGAAGCCATGACTGAATGGCAATCCCCAAGCAATGTGAAGGAAGTCAGAAGCTTCCTCGGACTCGCAGGATATTACCGCAAGTTCGTTGAAGGATTCTCAAGCATTGCCCGACCCATGACTCAGCTCTTGAAGAAGGACAAGAAGTTTGAATGGACGCCGAAGTGCGAAGAGAGCTTCCAGGAGCTGAAGAAGAGATTGACCACCGCCCCAGTTCTGGCCACACCAGATATACACAAGGAGTTTGTGATATATTGTGATGCATCAAGAACCGGACTGGGAGGTGTTCTGATGCAAGAAGGCAGAGTCGTAGCTTAGCTTTCAAGGCAACTACTGCCTCATGAAGAGAACTATGCTACTCATGATCTCGAGTTAGCAGCAGTGGTTCATGCCATGAAGACATGGCAACATTACCTCCTAGGGAAGCGGTGTGAGATATACACGGATCACAAAAGTCTGAAGTATATTTTCACTCAAAAGGAATTGAACATGAGGCAAATAAGATGGCTATAGTTGATCAAGGATTATGACCTCAGTGTTCAATACCACCCTGGGAAGGCTAATGTGGTAGCAGATGCATTAAGCAGGAAGGCTTGTTCCTTGAATGCTATGCTTAAGGACAAGCTACCCGCCTTGTATGAAGAACTTGAAAGCTTCGGGTTGGAACTGGTTGCACCAGGATTCTTGGCCAACCTCAAAGTTAGGCCTACCTTGATGGATGATATTAAGGAAGCTCAGAAGGGACACGTAAGTATTGAAGGCATCAAGAGGAAGATCAAGGCAGGCAAGGCCCCAGGATTCTCAGAGGATGAGCAAGGAATTGTGTGGTTTGGGAATCGCATTTCGTGCCCAACAAGGTTGAGCTCAAGAATCTGATCTTGCAAGAAGCTCATGACACCCCGTATTCCATCCATCCTGGAGGAACCAAGATGTATCAAGACCTGAAGGAAAGATTTTGGTGGCATGGGATGAAAAGGGAGATTGCCACCTAGGTTGCAAAGTGTGATGTATGCCAAAGAGTCAAGGCTGAATATCAGCGACCTGCTGGATTGCTCCAACCACTCAAGGTCCCAGAGTGGAAATGGGATAAAGTCGGAATGGATTTCATCACTGGACTACCTAGGTCAAACAAGGGACATGACTCCATCTGGGTCATAGTCGATCATTTTACCAAAGTAGCCCATTTCATTCCTGTTAAGACTACCTATGATGGCAACCAGCTAGCAACTCTATACATCAACACAATCGTAAGCCTTCATGGTGTTCCCAAGGAGATTGTGTCAGATCGAGGAACCCAGTTTACCTCAAGGTTCTGGAAGAAGTTCCAAGAGGCCATGGGGACCAAGTTGTCCTTCAGCACTGCTTTCCACCCACAGACCGGAGGTCAGACAGAACGAGTGAATCAGATACTCGAAGACATGCTCCGAGCCTGTGTCTTAGCTTATGGAGCTAAGAGGGAAGACTGCCTCCCTTTCGCCGAGTTCTCTTACAACAACAGTTATCAGTCAAGCCTTCAGATGGCACCATTTGAGGTGTTATACGGACGGAAGTGCCGCACACCCCTCAACTGGTCAGAGACCGGAGAAGGACTTGTCTTTGGGCCTGATATCCTTCGTGAAGCAGAAGAGCAAGTCCAGCTTGTCAGAGAGCGTTTGAAGACCGCCAAGTCAAGGCAGAAGAGCTACGCTGACTCAAGTCGTAGAGACATGAACTTCCGAGTTGGAGACCATGTCTATCTCCGTGTCACACCTCTCAAGGGAACCCAGCGTTTCCATGTTAAAGGGAAGCTCGCACCAAGATACATCGGCCCCTTCAAGATCACTGAACGACGAGGAGAAGTGGCTTACCAGTTGGAACTGCCACTTGAACTATCCGATGTGCACAACGTATTCCACGTGTCACAACTCCGAAAGTGCCTCCAAGTTCTAGTCAAGCCTGATCTCTACATGGACGTCAATCACCAAGCCATTGACCTTCAGCCTGATTTGACCTACCGTGAGAGGCCCATCTGCAATTTGGATGAGGTTGAGCGTCACACTCGAAGCCGCACCATCAAGTACTTCAAGGTCCAATGGAGCAACCACACTGAAGCAGAATCCACCTGGGAACGTGAAGACTACCTTAGATCCGAGTTTCCGTATCTCTTTAAAGCCTAGTTTGGGAATCTCGGGGACGAGATTCTTGTAAGGGGGGTAGGTCTGTCACACCCTGCATTTTGTAACATTTCATTTGCATTATTAAAGCATGAAAATTTGGACCAACAAAAACTTTTGCATTATTTGGCTTTTATTTGGAGTTGGTTTTCTCTCTGTGATTCTTTTTAAGTGCTCTTTAAGGTCAACACAACTCCACCTTATATACTTCATCTCCTTGCCCCAAACTTCTGCCCAATAATCATATGCCATGTGTATAGAGCAATACAGTATTTTTCTTACAAAAATAATTTGGCCAAATAGTATTTTCAAAAATTAGTTTTCCAAAAACCAATAAATTGAAGTTTGCACTGCAAGTACTTGATTTGGGGTATGAAAAATATTTCAAAAGGTATATTTGAATCCTATTAGATGTAGGACTCCCATAAACCACAAAAATATAATTTTAAAAGCTATTTTCCTATTTTATTTAAAAGCTTTTTCTTAAGGCCAGAAATGGTCTTTAATAGGGAAAAATTATTTTATTGTTTCAAAAATATTTGACAAAAATCAGGGAAACTCAGTGGACATATATTGTCCATATATAAGAGTTTCAACACATGGTCATGTTCAAAATATTGGTCAAATCCCTCAAAAACGTTTTCTGGATATTTCAAGCTTTTGAAATATTTACAAAGGAAATATTCTCCAAAACTTCCAAGAAAATTCTAGCATGTCACATATGACATTTTGGATGGTCTTGACAAGTACCATGTCATGGAGAATAGCATAACCCCATGAAATCCCCTCAAAACCATTTCTGTCCATTTTGAAGCTTGAGCAACTTTACATTGCCAAACATGTCCAAATGCTCTCAAACCTTGTGAACATGCTCAAATGGTCTAATGACTCATCTAGACCAAATAGCACAAGTTGGAGAACAAGTTTACTTGATCAAATTGCCCCAAAACCCTTCCTGTCCAGAACCAAATTTGAACAACTCTACATTGGAAACTTTCTCTTTTTGATCTCAACTTTTGAGGAGATGTTCATAACCTCAAATGATGACACTACACCAAGTGGTGCATCAAGGAGAATAGGTTTGTATGACTAAATCTTGGGAAGTCCATTTCTGTTAATTTCTAGGGTTTACAAAGGTTACATTGGCAACTTTGCCCAAAAGAGCTCAAAATGGGTGGAAGGCCCTAAATGCATGTGCCATTTCACCCTGTGGAGTCACATGACTAATGGAAATCATCTACTTGCCCAAACCAGCATCAAACACCTTCTGCCACTTTACCAAAATCCCATTTTTGGCCTCTCCCACTAATCTCCATGAGCCCTGCTTTTTACCACAACCCCTCCTAGTTCCCCTCTATCACCTGGATGCTTTCCTGCCCGCGGAAGCAATGATCAAGGGAGGGGGAACCCCATTTTTTCTTCTCTGGACAGCAGACTCCCCCCTCTCTCTCAGCCACCTTCTCTCCACTCAGCTTTCCATAGCATCCAAGGCTCTCTCCAGCTTTTGCCCATGCCCCCTCCAGCTGCCAGACACAAGTGGACGCGCGCGGACGCGAGAAAACCGCGGATGTCGGCCAAAGTCGCGCTCTGGAGCGCCTGGCAGGGCACCCGACCGTTGACGCCGCGTCCCCCGACCACCTCGAGCCTCCCCCGCGCGCCAGTCGATGCCCCTCGACGTCCGCTCCACGCCAGCAGGCTGCCCACTTGCTCCCGCACCCTCCTCTCTCTCCTGCAGCACGCGCCAGAGCGCCGCTCCGCTCGGCCAATGTGCGTGCCGCTCCTGTGGCCCGCCCGCAGCTCGTCCCTCTCCTCCTCTCTCTACTTAGCACCCTAGACCACCCCCACGAACACCCCCGAGCCCTCCGTTCCCTCTCTAACGGCCACCCGAGCCGATCCCGCGGGCACCCGTAGGCCACGCCCACGATGGACCTCGGCCAGCCTATATAAGGCGACCCCGAGCCCCTCTCTCACTCCCTGTCGCTCCCCCACACTCCTAATCAACCTCCCGCACCCCCCATTCATCTCCAGAGCCGCCCGAGCTCGAGATCGAGTTCAAGCCCCGCCGCCTCGGCTTGTCGGTGTTCGCGCGGTACAGGCCTCCTCCGCCCCCATTTTCTCTCGATCTGGAACCGCGCGGCCACACTGACCCTTTCCCCTCTCTTTCCCACTCTTTTTGCAGCCGGGAACGGCCAGAACCATCAACACCCGAAGCACCTCCGCTGTGTGACCTCATCACCGGCGAACCAGGCTGCTCCGGCGACCATCTCCACCACCACCCGAACGACGACATCCCCCCGAGTCCAACGGTACCAACCATGCATCCCCCCGTGCCCTATATCGCCGCCGGCAAGCTGGTCGTTGCCTCTGGACGGAGGGAGACGACGACGGCCGTGGGCCCTGTCCGTCAGCCACACGCCCTGACGGGTGGGACCCGCCCGTTAGGTTTAAAAACACACGCGCACGCACCGGTTCACCCGTCGGCTGAAGGCGTACTCCGCCTTTACGCCTTCGACGTGGCGGCCTCGCGCGGGCCGGTTTCCCCCCTGGGCCTGCTGCATTGTGGCCTTTCTGGCCCAGTGGCACAGTACCATTTTTTTCATTTTTCTTTTCTGTCAAACCTACAAAAATTCCTCTGGACTAAATATTAATCCAAATGAAATAATTCCAGTTCCTAAATTCTTGTAAAAATCCCACCTATTTAATGGTGCAACTTTCATTAAAATCCCACAACCTTTTCTTCACTTTAAATATTTAAATGTGATTTTAAGAATTTAAATATACCTTTGTAAATCCATTTCTCCTATTCTGCTACTCCAAATCCAAAACTAGGAATTTTCCCCTTCTTAGTTTTCACCCTAGTATTTAACAAAAATGAGTTGACATTTTTCTGAGCACTTTGGTTTTTCTGTTTTATTATTGCCTTATTTTCCTCGTTATTATTTTTGCGATGATAGATTGCGTTGCTGACGAAGGAGTTGGACCAGAAGACTTTGAAGACCCAGAAGACTTCGTTGAGCCAGGCAAGCAGCCCTTTGACCATGTCTATGAAACCCTCTTTATACATGTCATATAGCACCATACTATTGTTGCAACGGAATCATGATGGGGTGGTAACCACTTTGATGGTTTGCCACCGTACTTCCTCGTTGATACTTGCATTGTGCATGACCCTACCTTCTTATGAGGGTTATGCCGGTGGGAGTAGATAGTATGCTAAAGTAGATGCTACGCAAAAAGGGACGGATATATGCATGATGAAGGAGACAGAGTATTTTCAAAAGACTTTTTGAAAACCTCGTCGGGTGCCACTTATGCCCGATAAAGATGATGAGATGGGTAACCACTTGATGACGAAGTGATGTACCGAGGCAAGTGTGTGTGTTTTGTTTTCGAGAACGGATTAGATTTAAGATTTGTCGACTGTCCCAACCTTACATGCGCAACCACCCTACCCTTACATGGGAAAGGGCATTATTGATTACCTAGACCGACACTAGCTTGGAGCACACATTACTAGTGACGGGAGAGTTGTTGGTGCGCTCTCTCGGGACGGGGTCGTGCCAGCTAGGGCGGCCATGACTGTTTTCACAGGGCACCGGACACACCGTTGGTACCCCGTGCTTGTGGTATGTGATGAATATGGGAGCGAGGCTCCACAACTTTATGATGTGAAATGTTAGGCACGGGGGTTACTACCAATCGAGTGGACTCCATGTTAGTGTCGTCTAGGGAAAGGTAGTGATCGGGTGCTTACCCCGGGTACTTGAGGTATCGCGGGTCGTGGATGACACGGAAGTTCCCCGGATCTTGTGGGTAAAGTGTGCAACCTCTGCAGAGTGTAAAACTATTCGAATAGCCGTGTCCACGGTCAAGGACAGTTGGGCGGTGCTGCTTAGACTATGTCCAGAGTTTTACAACCGTGTGTGTGTGAGTTGATAAAACTACTCAGGTCAAGTCAAAGGACTTGACATGATTGAGTTGGGTTGGTGCCCACTCTATTTATGTTGATATTTGTAACCTGTCCTCATGGTTACTTGAATTCTCCTTATGCATGTCTTACAAGTTGTTGAACATGTCATTGCACTCAAAACTAGCTTTCTGCAAAAATTTACCTATATCGTGCATTTTTGTATCTTGAACCAAAACATGGGTTGCTTGCGAGTACATTCAAAGTACTCATTGGCTTGCCACTGGTTATTTAATTGACCAGGGATGGAAGAACCGAAGTTCGAAGAAGAGTTCTTTGGCGACGAACATGCGAACTAGGACGTTTCCCAGTCAGAATGCCTGTAGGGTTAAGGCAGATGGCATGGGTTCTACTTATCGACGAAGATTTCCGCTGCTTGTGTTTCATTTGATGTTCAGCCCTTGAGGCTTTATCAACGTAAGACTTGACCATAATGGTCATAATTTGTGTAAGACGGTATGTATGGATGTAAGACTCTTGTTATTCAGCTTCTGTGTGTTCAGTGAGCATTGATCTCTGGGATCACTGTACACATGCATTCGGTGATCTCGACTTATGAGTCGGGGTCCCCACAGTTGGTCCCATTTTTGTTCACTCTAGCCATCTACTCCTATGTGTGGATAGCAAATCTAGTCCTGGTCATACCACTGTGTACAGTGTTACCCCTATATTTCCCTTTTTGAAAGTGCATTACGTCGACTAGAGGGGGCGGGGGTGAATAGGCAATTTTTATGAATTCTTCACTGAGGAATTTCAGGGTCAGGAAATTCCTAAATGAAGAACTACTTGCAGCGGAATAAGTACTCAGGTATAAGCAAAACAGAGTAACAACATAGTCATCATGATGAAATGGAAGACAAACACAGAGTACAGAAAGCATAAACACAGGATCGATAAGCAGGATGAAGACAAACAGACTGAAGAAATAAGATTGAGGAAACAGAGAAAGTCTTCAGTCAATGTCTTCAAGAAGTAATGATCAGGTACATCAACCCATAATGAGGAAATGAAAGGGTTGAGGAAATAGAACCAGTTGGCTTGGTGAAGACAATGATTTGGTAGACTAGTTCCAACTGATGTGACAGTTGTACGTCTGGTTGGAGCGGCTGAGTACTTAAATTCGAGGACACATAGTCCCGGACACACAGTCCTCACCGTATTCTCCTTGAGCTAAGATCAAACAGATCTTGCCCAACAGTAGTGGTAAGTCTTCACATGTGACTTCCAGACATTCACAGACTTGGTTACCCGGCATTCCACAATTCCTATTGGATGCTCAGACCATGACGCCTAACCGTCTGGAGGATACATGGTCCTCAAAGGTAACAAGCATCGGTTCCACACAGGAACAATCTCTTCAGTGATGCTCAACCACTTTGGGTTTGTAGGTTTGGGTTTGGGATTTGGGTTTCCTCACTTGATGATTTTCGCTCAAAGTCCTCGGAGGATGGGATGCTCTCAAATGACAAGTGTTAGTTTCTGTCGGAGCAGCGAACCAGCTTGTGGTTGTAGGGGGCGGCTATTTATATCCTAGGGAGCAGGCCGACATGATAAGACATAAATGCCCTTGGCAGATATGACCGTTTGGTGGTAGGATATTTTGGGACAGCTGGCACATGGCTCAGCAACGATCGGATATTTTAGGTTCGAATTCCTTAGGGCTATCATGTTCCTCACTGTGTAGGCAATCCGTACTGGCGAATTCCTAACTCCTTTGTCAGAACAAATTCCTCAGAGACCAGAAGATCTTCATCTCTGTCACTGAAGAAATTGACTGAACTGATGTGAGATTTCCAATGGCTTCACTCGAAGGATTGGGTAGGTGTAGGATTTTGAGATGAGCATCACATGGAAATCTGTTTCCTTATTATTACCTCGACCCCCTTTAACAGTATGGTGTTTCCTATGGCTCAAGAAAGAGAAAATAAAACTAACAAACAAAAGTCTTCACGCTTCAGATTCCTCGCATGAATATCGAGTCTTCGTGGTCACACCAATATCTTCACTTTCAAAATCTTCAGGAGAACCAAAGTCTTCAGCGGAAGACATTCATTTTTAGGGGTCGACTTTCAGTGTAAATATCAAACTCCTCATTGACTTATAGAGCCTGTGTACACTCACAAACATGTTACTCCTTTAACCTATGAGTATTCAATACACCTAAGGGAGTCCTGGATCAGGGGGTATCCGGACAGCCGGACTATATACTTTGGCCGGACTGTTGGACCGTGAAGATACAAGACTCAAGACTTCGTCCCGTGTCCGGATGGGACTCTCCTTTGCGTGGAAGACAAGCTTGGCGATCCGGATATTAGATTTCCTTCTTTGTAACCGACTCTGTGTAAACCCTAGCCCTCTCCGGTGTCTATATAAACCAAAGGGTTTAGTCCTTAGAGGGACAATCATAATCATCAAAGGCTAGCTTCTAGGGTTTAGCCTCAATGATCTCGTGGTAGATCAACTCTTGTAATACTCATATCATCAAGATCAATCAAGTAGGAAGTATGGTTTTACCTCCATCGAGAGGGCCCGAAACTGGGTAAAACATCGTGTCCCTTGCCTCCTATTACCATTAGCCTTAGACGCACAGATCGGGACCCCCTACCAGAGATCCACCGGTTTTGACACTCACATTGGTGCTTTCATTGAGAGTTCCTCTGTGTCATCGCTGCGAGGCTTGATGGCTCCTTCAATCATCAACAACAACATGGTCCAGGGTGAGACTTTTCTCCCCGGACAGATCTTCGTGTTCGGCGGCTTCGCACTGCGGGCCAATTCGTTTGGCCATCTGGAGCAGATCGACAGCTACGCCCCTGGCCATTAGGTCAGGTTCGGAAGCTTGAACTACACGGCCAATATCCGCGGAGACTTGATCTTCGATGGATTCGGGCCTATGCCAGGAGCGCCGAACAGTCACGATGAGCACGGCCGAGACCTACTGTCGGACGATACTCAGGATATCGCACCTACAGGAGCTCCGGACTTAAATCCAGGGCAGATTGCATCGTCCGAGGACGGGTGGATGGACCCCGCCCCGGAGGCCGCACACTCATTGGCGGTAAAGCCGAACACAGACTTCACCCCCAAGGAAGCCTGTGGCGCCGAACCCCCAACCTCAAGTCCGGTTGTGGGTTCCAGTCCGTGCATCCCCGAGCCCGCCGAATCTGGTTGGGCTTTGGTAATGGAGTTCACTGCTACGGATATGTTCTAGCACTCTCCCTTTGGCGACATGCTGAACTCATTAAAGTCTCTCTCTTTGTCAGGATACTCTTGGCCGAACTATGTCTGGCTCGAGTGGGAAGCAGGCGACGAGGGAATTCATTGCCCACCCACCACCCACTTCATTGCCACGATCGATGATTTGACAGACGTGCTTGACTTTCACTCTGATGACATCGACGGTGTGGACGACTATGTAGGAGAAGAACAGGAATCACCGCCCATGGGGCGCTGGACAGCCACCTCTACGTATGATATATATATGGTGGACACTCCAAAAGAAACAAATGGCGAGGAGGCAATGGATGATAGCCCCTCAAGAAAGAAGGAAAAGTACGGGTGTCATCGGCGCCGCTCCAAGCCTCGCCACAACAATACCGGCACATGAGTCAAAAACAATCCGGACGGTGCCAAAGATGAATACAATCCCGATCAGCCAGCCTTCGAGCAGGCCGAACAGGCAACGGAGGGATACTTGGAGGAGGAATACCACATGCCCCCCTCCGAAGACGAGGTGAGCCTCGGCGACGATGAATTGGCCGTGCCTGAGGATCCCGCAGAGCAAGTTCACTTTAAGCGACGGCTTATGGCCATGGGCGAAAAGCCTGAAAAAGAAGCAGCAGCAGCTCAAAGCTGACCAAGATTTGCTTACAGACAGATGGACCAAGGTCCTGGCCAACGAGGAATACGGTCTCGACCGCCCCGCCAAAGGGTACACAAAGCACAATTCGCTACCTCAACCTAAGAAGGAGGACCTAAAGCCCACACCCCGACGCCAACACACCATATGGTCCGGGGCAATACGCAGGAAACGCGAGGCAGCACCCACACACCTTGATGCAATAGTCGTAAGCATCACAAAAATAATGATGACGACCAATACAAGGGAGTTGGTGCCGACTTCAGCGGCCCCCAGTCGTGCACTGGAAACAATGAAGGGAAGTCTCAAACAATTCGAAGCCCACCAAATATGGCGAGGTCAAAGGAAGATCCTCCGCAGTACAAAAATACGGCCGATCATCTCCGATCACATCGACCGTCCGGACAACATCAACTATGGCAATTTAATTGCACTTACCATCGACCCAATAGTTTGTGGGTTCCATCTCACATGAGCCCCTATGGGCATAAACCCATTAATAACATCTTCTAAAAGATGCCAGGTGCAAAGGCCAAGTTTTACAGGCCAACCCCCCTGGTGGTTGTCTTCGGATCACCAAACAAACACCATGCCAAACAATAAGTCTTCGGCATTGTCCCCTTATACGGTAACTACCATATACTATCGGGACGAACCACGTTGGCTAGACTCAACGGGGTACAACATCAGGCCAAACCCGCGTGACATAGTCACAATTATGGGCAAGGCCGAACTCCACCCTCAGAGTGGAAATCATATCGCCGCTGGAATAGCGAGTTGTGCCCATTTATCAAATTTCGATTCGGCAGCCAATTACCCGGACACCAACTGAGGAGTCAGAGCTAATTTATGGCATGATAACCTGGTTCGGCCAGGCTCCTATCAGGCACCCGCGGTTCAACCACAATATGACATGCAGCTGCCTCTAATCATTTGTCTTTACAGACTGACTTTTGCGCAGAACAGGACTGGCGACATGGAATCCGCTCGGACGCACTAGGCGGGAACACATAAGTACCCCCCTCCCCCAAGGAGACAGTCTGGATACATTTCAGATCCGCACACAGCCTCCTCCAGTCTGGCCACGACAGGTTCCGCCAGCACACCTCTTTTTATAAGTAGCACTACATAGACATGTCACTCTACTACAATACGTAGGCCTAAATAACACTCACCGGCCGTCGTTTCTCATTGATGATCTTTCGTCATAACCGCACCCGCACATAGTGTCATGCCCCACCATGCCAGGGGCTTCACAGTACTCATAATATGGCAACAAAGTCCAGCCACCTTCTCGGTCGCACGGCACCCCGAACTTATAGCACTATATGCATCAGCTCCGAATCATGTCTTGGGTCATTAGTTGGGTTTGCCCTGCTCCCATGTTTTGGTACCTTACGTTCCGCTCCATCGGCTAAGGTAGCGCTGGGAGAACTACTGCGATTGTGTCCCGGTTCTTCCGGACGAGCACCTCAGTAGAGAAAGCCAAAAACTGATTGTCATGATACAGCAAGAAGCTGGTCAGCTATTCGAGAGGTTGTAAAATCTTTAAAGGTTTATTCCTCATAATGCCATTATAAATGCAAAGTGCGACGGATCGGTCTTCCGATCAGGCACCGTTAGAGCCCCTCGTACGGTCTTCCGAACACCAGGGGTTGCGCCCACTATACTCGAAATTCCTATGGCTAAGTGAGAGTGATAAAGCCCTATAGTCTGATTGCCTAGTTCGTGGTGATGAACACCTCCTTCAAGGACCCAAAAATGGGATAAAGAGTGTTCAAGTATGGCCCGAACAACCCTGTACTTTCTACGTGGGGGCAGAAGCCGACGACTGGCCAACTCTTAGGATTTATATATACTAAATGGCCGCACAGGAAGGAAAAATGTTCATATAACAGGCAATAAACAATAAAAGTGCCAGTATCCCACATTACAAAGGACAGCATGACTGCCTTAAGGGAAATATAATGTCTTTCGTACATTGTTCCGCCACAAGGCGGGCTCCTTTCAGGACACCTTAATAGTATAATTCGGGCTTGCGATGCTCCTTACCCTCTGGCGGTCCCTCGGTCATCAACTTCTCAGCATCAAGCTTCCCCCAGTGCACCTTCGCACGGGCAAACGCCATGCGTGCACCCTCTATACAGACCGATCGCTTAATGACGTCGAGCCGAGGCCAAGCACCCACAATCCGCTTCACAAGTCCGAAGTAACTGCTTGGAATTGGCTCAGCAGGCCACAACCACACAACTAAGTCCTTCATGGCTAGTTCGGCCGCCTGGTGCAGTTCGACCAACTGCTTCAGCTGATCGATAAAGGGCACCGGATAATTCGGCGCCAAATACTGCAACCAAAAATGCTTCTCCACAGACTTCTTCTCCTCAGCCCGGTAGAATTGGGCAGCATCAGATATGCTGCGCGGCAGGTCTGCAAACGCCCCTGGAGAAACAAGAATTCAGCTTGTCGCTTAGAGTTCCTCCCATTACTATGTAAAAATTGTTTTAAGTACAAAAGGCCTTACTAGCCGCAACCCTTCGTGCCTCCTGAATGTCCTTCAGAGCACCTCGGGCTTCTTCCCGAGCATCATCTGCGGCTTGGAGAGCTTGAGCGAGTTCGGATTCTTTCCCTACTAGACTTTGCTCCAAGGTCTGGCCTTTCTTCATGGCCTCCTGGAGCTCTCGCTCAGCTTCAATGACCCTTGCCTTGTGCTTCTCGCGAAGATCCTGCTCGGTGGCGGCTTTCTTGTCGGGTTCGGCCACAGCCTTCTTTAGTGCCTCAATTTTGGCACTCGCTCCTAGAGCATACAATACAAATATTTTCATCAGGCACATCTACTCGTTCGTGCCCAGCTTAGCAAAAGGTTTCGACATACCTTGCTTGTCCACCAACTGCTTGTTCACGCGGCCAAGTTCTTCTTCGGCTTGTTCCAGACTCTGCTTTAGTCCGGACACCTCCGCATTATGAGAGGCGGTCGTCGCTACAGACGCCTGTTTTCAAACAAAGGGATATACGTCTTTAACTGAGTCTCCTGCAAAGCGGAAATTTGATCCCCTACCCGGCTCTCTCTCTCCTTCACTGGATAGTGCATCAGTGGCTACTACTCATACTATGACAATCTTCCAAAGGTTTCTAAAGACATACCTCAAAGCCTTTTATAAGGCTAAGACAGGATTCATTCAGCCCGCTCTCAGCAAACTGAATCTTCTCAATCACCGCACCCATGAGGGCGCGATGTTCATCGATGATGGACGCACTTTTTAGCGCTGTCCATAGACCGCCCGGCAACTCTGCTTGGACAGAGGTTGCTGGCGAAGCGGGCTTGCCTACCTCCGTCAAGGGGGGCTGCTCGCCCAATCCTGGAGCCTTAAAGGTCTCCAGGACCGTGTCCGGCTGCGGGCCGAATCCAAGATCGGCCCCGCCTTCGACATTCATGGGAACAGCTACTCCTACGTATCCGGCCCCAGAGATATGCCCTCCCTGGTCCGCCCCGCTGAGACGACACCTCGGTGTCGCGCCTAGGATTTGGGGAAGGGGCCTCTGGAGGCGTCTCGCTCTCCAGGGCATCTGAGCTCAGTGAATCCTCCGAGGAGGACTGTTTGGCGTGAGACCTCACCGGGCTGCACAAAGTATGGCGACGGTTAAACTACTACATCCTAATAACCCCGGGCGCGTATGCGTGTTCAGATTTTTGTGTACTCACGACTTTACCAGGGGCTGAGCCCTGGGATCCCACTCCGGGCTGCTATTGGCAGCCGTGGTGGACGCCTCCGGGAGGGAACTTTTCCCCCTCTTTGGCGATTCAGCCTCCAGGGATGAGGAAGCCGTCCTTTTCTTCCCTCCCCCCGTGGAGGACTCGTCTTCTTCCTCCTCCTCTTCGTCTTCGGAGGAGGTATGATCACTGGAGTCTTCGGATTTTGTGTCCGAAGCGTCGCGGCGACGGAGTCTGCTCCGGGTCTTCTTGACCTTCTTGGAGGCCTCTTTCTTCGGCGCCTCGTAAGGCACTGGGACCAGCATCCTCGTCAAAAGAGGTCCCGCCGGTTCCTCTGGCAGCGGGGCCGGACAGTGAATCCGCCCCACCTTCTTTGTCCATTCCTGGGATAATTGCAGAAAGCATAATAAGGCATCTCCCTCGGGACACGCCAGCTAAACATGAATAGAAAGAACATAGCAATGACTTACCGGACTTGTGGAGCGGGACAGTTGATACCCGCGGTCTTTGGCGGAGCCCGGCCACGGCTTCCCGGACTTGAAGATCACCTTCCAAATGTCTTTGTGTGAGGAGACATAGAGCTCCTGTAGGGTCTGGTGCTCAGCTGGGTCGTATTCCCACAAGCCGCAGGCGTGGTGCTGGCAAGGGAGAACCAGGCAAACTAACATCACCTGGACTACATTAACGAGCTTGACATCCTTGTCTACCATGCTCTGGACGCGTGTCTGGAGCACCGACAGCTCATTGGAGGAGGACCAGTTCAGACCCTTCTTGGGCCAGGACGTAAGCCGCAACAGGGCTCCGGATCTGAATTCGGGAGCAGCAGCCCACATTTTACCACGGGGCTTGGTGATATAGAACCACTGGTGCTACCACTCCTTGACTGAATCATTGAAAGTGCCCGTCGGCCATGTGACCTTGGGCATCTTGCTCACCATAGTGCTGCCGCACTCAGCATGCTCGCTGTTAACCACCTTGGGCTTCACATTGAAGATCTTCAGCCATAAGCCGAAGTGGGGAGAAATGCGGAGGAAGGCCTCACACACGACGATAAACATCGAGATATTGAGGAAAGAATTAGGGGAAAGATCATGAAAATCAATCCCGTAATAATACATGACGCCGCGGACAAATGGGTGGAGGGAAAACCCAAGACCATGGACAAAATGAGGAAGAAACATGACCCTCTCGTGGGGCTCCGGAGTGGGGACGATCTGTCCCACCGTCGGGAGGCGGTGGACGATCTTCTTGGCCAGATACCCAGCCTCTCGGAGCTTTTTGATATCCTTCTCCCGGACGGTAGAGGCCATCCATTTTCCTCCTGCTCCAGATCCGGACATCTTCAGAGAACCTCTCTTCAGTGGAGAAGACGAGCGCTTGGGCGCTAGGGCTCGAGCAAAGGGGAATGGACGAGAGGAAGGGAAAGGCGTGGGTAAAGAGGAAGAGACCTTATCTCTTTATAGAGGTGATAAAAGCTTTTGCGCTTCCCCACTTGCCTAGTGGAACCCGCTCGTACCCCACCGCGATTAACGGTGCGGTTGGGCCACCCGTGCCCGTATTAATAAAAGCCTCGCGATAAGGGGAACACGATCTCTGCTTCAACGAGACGTGCCCGGGAAACTGCCTCGCAATATGTGCGGTGGTTGGTTGTGGAGAGACGGTTCAATAATGACTCGACCATGATGTTATGTCGTGCTATCTAAAAATGTCAGCAGGTTATATTTGTGGAATATCATTGTCCCCAAGATGGTATGTGAAGATCGTCTTGCAAATCCGGACACGATTCAATTGTTAGGTAATTACTTTGGAGTATTCGGAGATGGAACCCGCCTTGCAATGCTGAAGACAATCTTCACACCGGACTCATCGTCATTGAAGCCTGGTTCAGGGGCTACTGAGGGAGTACTGGATTAGGGGTATCCGGACAGCCGGACTATATACTTTGGCTGGACTGTTGGACCGTGAAGATACAAGACTCAAGACTTCGTCCCGTGTTCGGATGGGACTCTCCTTTGCGTGGAAGACAAGCTTGGAGATCCGAATATTATATTTTCTTCCTTGTAAGCGACTCTATGTAAACCCTAGCCCCCTCCGGTGTCTATATAAACTGAAGGGTTTAGTCCTTAGAGGGACAATCATAATCATCATAGGCTAGCTTCTAGGGTTTAGCCTCAACGATCTCGTGGTAGATCAACTCTTGTAATACTCATATCATCAAGATCGATCAAGCAGGAAGTAGGGTTTTACCTCCATCGAGAGGGCCCAAACCTGGGTAAACATCGTGTCCCTAGCCTCCTGTTACCATTAGCCTTAGACGCACAGATCGGGACCCCCTACCCGAGATCCGTCGGTTTTGACACCGAGAACACCAAAATCACTAAGGGGCATTGGATGCACTTATAATCTCCCCCTTTTGGCGATTGATGACAATATAGGTTAATTTTTCAACGGGGATAATCATATGAATTGAAAGTACTCAATATTGAGGAATTTGATTACAAGATATAGAAGAACTCCCCCTAAAGATGTGCATAGTGAGGTATTTGCTTTTGAAGCAATGAACAGTTGAAGAGTAGAATCATGGAGAACTCCCCCTATATCTTGTAATTCATACACACATTTAACATATAGAATGAAGAATTTGAAATGCATGACGAAATATGGTGACTGACGTAATTCAGCATGCGTGCATAACATCAATGAGAAAGTAGCATGCAGAAAAACAGAGCAAAAGTATGAGTTCACCATCGGACTTAAGTTTACAACTCAATCAACAAAAGCTTCAGAAGAGCGAGAGTTGCAACTTAACAAAAAACGCCCATATATATAGACCCACTTGAAGACTAACTCAAATTTCTCCCCCTTTGTCATCAAATGACCAAAAGGGACGAAAAGTGAGGAATAACACCCCTGAAGAATTTCTTCACAAAGTAGATGGAGGAGCGTCAGCATTGTTGGGGTCGTCTGTTGGAGTAGGGCCTACCGTAGTGTCGTCCAGATCTTCAATTTCATCAGTGTCACGGGACGAGGAATATGAGCTGGGCACCAAAGGAGGAACTTCAACCTTCTTGAATTTCTTCGGTGGAGGCTTAGCCCAGCCGAAGTCCTGCTTGAAGCCCATCTGCTTGAGATCCTCATCACCATAAAGGTGAGACAATATAGCCCAAGTGCGATCAAACATTTCATTAAGGTAGTAATGGTTCTTCTTCACTGAATTGTAAGTGGCAGTCATATTGTGAAGAATTGAACCAAACTGGCGTTTCACCCATTTGTGATTGCGATCCACCTTTTGACGAAGACTGAGGAGAAGCTCACGATCAGTCATCACCGTTGGAGCTGTTGCCTGAGGACTTTGCTTGGATGCATTAGCGGCAGAATCATGAGTAGCAGAATGATCATTGGTGGAGAACGAAGCAGCTTTGCGGAACTGTCCATCCAATGGTCGAATGCCCTCATCAATAACAGCAGTGGCCTTGCCCTTTTCATCAGCTGAGGCAATATCCGTTTGAGGACTTCAATCGCGGGCAAGAAGCTGCCATGGTTGAGTGTATCAGCTTTGTAGTTGAGTGAAGACCTTGATCTGAGGAATCTCATGATCCATGGAGCGTACGGCTTCAACTCAAAAGGGGACATTGCAACGTTTGCCAAAGTCCTCATGAAGAAATCATTATAATTCACGGGAATACCGTGCATGATATTGAACAACAGGTTCTTCATGATGCCAATGACTTCTTCATCATTCGAGTCGTGGCTCTTGATTGGACTCAATGTCTTCGTCAGAATGCAATAAACTGTCCTCGGCACATATTGCAATTCCTTCACGAGGAATTTGGTCCTTGATGCTTGTCCAGGCTTCAGTGGCTTCATCAGCACTTGCATAAAATGATCTGATAGCTCGGTTTTAGAATAGATCAGACGCGCACCTTTTGGGGGAGGACTGACAGGCATGGCACGAAGCAATTCATTTGCCGGTGACTTATAGTGTGTGGTCTCTGTCATCCAGTCCAACACCCATGAGTTCACATCTTTAGCATTGCCTATGATATGCAGCATCGCATAGAATTGAAGAATGAGTCCTTCATTCCAATCGCATATGTCAGTGCAGAAATTGAGTAGGCCAGCATCATGAATGGCAGCGAGGACTGGCGTAAAGCAAGGCAGTGATTCCATATCCAAGTGAGGAATATACTCATGGTCGAAGACTTTGTCTTTGTTGAACAACACTGAAGAATAGAAATTTGCTTGGCTAGCAGTCCAGAATCGCTTCCTCCTCAAATGAGCAGAATCATATGGATTGTAGTCAGTGAAGAATACATGCTCATTGAAGAAGGCATCAGCCTCGAACTTTGGAGTCTTGGAGAATGGATTCTTTGGCTGTGGCTGAGGAGTGTTAGTGATCTGAAGAATAACTTCTAGAATGTTAATTTCAGGAGCCGCAAGCTGAGGAATTTCAGCTTCTACTTTAGTAGCAGCCTGGGCCTCCATTTCTTTAGCAGCTTGAGCATTAGCACTAGTGGCTGGAATCTCTTCGGGAATGGAAGGGCTTGCATGAATTTCTTCAGAACCCATCTAAACTTCAGTTCGTGCTGGAGACTGAGGAATTTTCTGGAGTGGTGTGAACAGATGTGAGTTGAGGTGCTGACTCTCCCAAAAATCATCATTCATCACGGGAGAGGTGCAGCCAATGTCCACATCTTCGTCCACTTCCACTTCTTCAACGCCGGCCTCTTCAGCAGTAAACTGAGGCGTTGGCGATGATACCTGAGGAGTTGAAGTGAAAGCTTCAACTTCAATTTCTTCATCCATCTGCTTTATGGAAGCAGCAGAGGGATCTTCTTCTGTAGATTCTTCAGGAATCTGATATTCTTTTCCATAAGGAACAAGTTCCTTTGATGGCATACTTGCGAGAGGAACAACATCAATGGGATTCTCCAGTGAACTTGTCAAAAACTTTGCCTTCTTGTGGGCTGAAGATTCTGAGGCAGCTGATGCCTTCCTCTTCTTCAAAGCAGCACGCTCCGCAGCTTTGGTTTTCTTCACTTATAGAGTAGAAGGAAGAACTGGGCTTGATGTTGGCGCAGGCAGAGCAGTGGCAGTGGGATCAATTTCTTCAGACACAACTGATGTAGTTGCCCTGTCTTGAGCAGTTTCTTCAGGCGCTGCAACAGAGTCTTCAGCTGGCCTGGCATTTTCTTCAGGCGCAACACTAGTGGTTGCCCTGGCAGTTTCTTCAGAGGATAGAATTTCTTCAGCAGCCCTGGTGCTTGCAGTTTCATCAGCAGCCTGATTTTCATCAGCGGTGCTGGCAATTCCTTCAGTGGCTTGAGCAGATGCTTCAACCGGAGTGACTTCAATGTGCACAGGAGTAGCAGCACTTGAAGTGAATTTCTTCGTCAGCCTGATGAATCGGACCTTGGCGCCCTTCCAATCAGCCTTGTAGGCTTCAAATTCTTTGCTGAGCTTTTTGATTTCAGCTTGTAGTGCAAGGAGCTGCTCAGGAGAGAGACTGAGGACATTGTCCTTTCAGTAGCGCTGCCTCTTGTACTGTGCTTTCTTCACTGACCTGGCTTGGTCATACTTCCATTTATCTTCAGCGATGAACGCCGTCACAATGTGACTTTGTCCAGGAGTGAGGCCCAAATCTGGCATTGGAGCATTGGGATCCTTGTGCCAGAGATCGATAAAATCAAGGATCTTCTTTGGATCCAAAAGTAGGGGCACATCACTTCCTTTGGCTCTAGCGGCCCGCTGTTGTCTATCTTTGATGATATCGAGAAGTTCATCATCATCAGCCTCATCATCAGATGGAATTTAAAAGACCACCTGCTTCTTGTGAGGACTTGGTCTAGTGCCTCGTCCAGCAGTGGCCTTGGTCTTCAATAGAGTGGGACTGGTAGTTGAGGGGTGTGTTGAAGAACTCGCTGAAGCTCTTGAGGCAATAGATATGCCGGTGGTCCTTTGGCACGTGGTGAGATGCACAGGTGTTGAGGACTTTGCCGGAGGAGCTGAGGGTTTTGAAGCCCAAGGAATTTGTGCAGCTTGAGGAACTGGGGTAGCTTGAGGAATTTGCCTCGCTGGCACTGAGGAGATTGGCCGTGAGGGCATTGAAGAAGAACTTGGCCATGAGGGCATTGCTGAGGAAGGTGGTTTCTTGGCTTGCTTCTTTGGCATAGCCTTCTTACTTGAAGAAGCCTCAGCAGCGGCAGTGGTAGCAGCAGAATCCTCAATGAATTTCTTCACTGCTTCTTTGGCCTGCTTGGCCAATTTTGCTTGCCGCCTAGCCCATTCATCAGCATAATCCTCACCACGTTTAAGGCTTGTTGGATCAGCTAGCTGGCCAGGTGCCAAAGGAGGTCTTGAGCACGGAGGGTTAAGAGCGAATTTCTTCATGTATTTGGGAGTAACATATCTGTAATCCCTCCACTCTCTTACCCATCTCCTTTCTATCCTATGAATGCACACTTTGCGCTCACTCTTTGTTTCCATGCTTTGCCTCATCAGGCATGCAGTACCCTGCATACATATCTGCAGGGATCTCAAAGGCAGTGTTTACTTCAAGCTTCTTTCCTCCTTTCTGAGTTCTCTGAAGAAGTATGCAGCTTTTCTTCGAGGAATGCTGCAAATGAGTTAAGTTGATGAGAACCTAGTGATTCAGCAGCAGACATGTGTACCTGTGAATAGAGTATAGTTGCGAAGAATTTGGAGAGGTCATATGCGTTCTCAGAAGGTTTTGTAATATTGAAGATGTTTGAGGAAATTGACCCGATGTGTCTTGAAGAATTTCACTAAGCGTTCTTTTTCTTAGGTTCCAGAGTTGTGCGGATCGTGAGATTCACACAATTGAGGAATAATTAAGAAAAACATCACTTAGAGAAACAGATCAAGAACTTAAGATTTGTGCTAGGTGTTTAGAGTGTGGAGGTTGATGAATAAACACATTTTGAAGATTGATGAAAATCATCAGTAGAATAAATGCGGTAAAAGTAACTTTTAATTACCCTTGATGAAGAACACGACAAACTATAAGAGTAGATTTGGAAGTTCGTCGGCTCGGATCTTCCACGCCCTAACTTGGCGGAGGAAAACGTCTATGGCGGCGGCAGAGGGAAGATTTCCGCAGCCGGCGCGAGTACGACGGCGACGAGGTCGAGGCAGTGAAGCTCTTCCTCACCAGCGACAATGGAGGTAGCAGCGGCGCTAGGGCTTGAGAAGCTCGAGCGAGGGAGTCGGTTCGAGCGGAGTAAAAGTGAAATGAGGAAGGGAAGGGGGTATTTATAGCGGAGGTGAATAACTGTTTGCCCGAAGAATTTGGATGAACGTGCCCGTGACCCTTCTCATTCGTGCGACATGTGTCACCCACGTACTGAGAGGTGGAGATCGTGTAAGATCATGGGTGAATAGATAAGTGCGTAACGGTTTGAGCGGCAAAAGCTGAAAATTCGGATAAGAATATTTTAAAGTTTCCTTCGCAATTTCTTCAGCTGACAAGGACACAGTGAAGAATTTGAACGAGTTTCAAATAGAATGCACATGAAGAATTTGTGAACTGACTGGGTTGAGTTTAGCATAGAGGGGGAAGGGTCCGATCACATTCACTTAGCAGAAAAGTCAATGTGAAGAATTAGCAATAAGTGAATGTTGTAGAGGACAAGAATTAGCAGAAGGGTCCGATATAGTCAAATGAAGAACAACGATGGAAAGAGTGAAGACAATGCAAAGTTGAAGAATTTGAAAAACTGAGGAATTTAAAAAAAGAAGAAAAACTCAAATTGAAGATTTTCAACTTTGGTTGGTGGCGTAACCCTCCGTATAAGAAGGCTGATTTCAGACACCGCGTACAATTCTCGAAGGGTTCTGAGAATCAATTTCTTCACACTTAGAGGGTTAGTCTTCATTGATTGAAGAAAAACATTAGTACATCCAAAGATAATATCATCAATATATATTTGGCACACGAATAATTCATCATCATTATAATTTTGGTGAAAAGAGTTGGGTCAAGTGAACCGGGTTTGAAGCCTTTCTTCATGATGAATTCCTTCAGTGTATCATACCATGCCCGAGGTGCTTGCTTGAGGCCATGGAGGGCCTTGTTGAGTCTGTAGACGTGATCTGGAAATTTTGGATGCTCAAAACCTGGTGGTTGAGCAACATATACTTCTTCCTCAAGCTTACCATTGAGGAATGCACTTTTCACATCCATTTGTTATAAGATGATATTATGATGGTTAGAATAAGCACGCAATATGCGAATAGCCTCAAGTCTAGCAACAGGTGCAAAAGTTTCATCGAAATCAATTCCTTCATCCTGTGTGTAGCCTTGAGCTACAAGACGAGCCTTATTCCTCACCACGAGGCCATTTTCATCTTGTTTGTTGCGGTAGATCCACTTAGTACCGATGATGTTGTGCTTGCGTGGGTCTGGTCGCTTGACAAACTCCCACACATTGTTGAGATTGAATTGATGCAATTCATCTTGCATAGCTTGAATCCACTCAGATTCCATGAATGCTTCATCTACTTTGGTGGGCTCTGTGATAGAGACAAATGCAAAATGCCCACAAAAAGTTAGATAAATATGAAGCTTTTGAGCATGTGAGGGGACCTGGTGCATGAATGTCATCGATGATCTTCTCGACTTGCACTTTGTTTGAAATGCGAGGATGTGCGGGTTGACAACTTTGCTTAGGCCCAGCAGTTTCTTTAGGACCAGTTTCTTTAGCAGCACCAACATGATTTTCTTCACGATCAGGAATGACTTCTTCAGCAATTTCTTCGGTGGGGATTACATCCTCAATAGCTTTGAACTTGATGGATTCCTTAGGTGACATTTCATGTAGCACAGGAGGTAGGTGCTCTCTTTGCGAGCCATTAGTTTCATCGAACCGCACATCTACAGTTTCAACAACCTTGTGATGATTGATGTTGAAGACTCTGTAGGTGTGCGAGTCTTTTTTGTATCCAAGCATAAAACCCTCATGTGCTTTCAGTGCAAATTTAGAGTGATGGTGAGGATCTCTAATGCAGCATTTAGCACCGAAGACTTTGAAATAACTTACATTGGGTTTCTTATCAGTGAGGAGTTCATATGAGGTCTTTTTGAAGAATTTGTGAAGATATACCTTGTTGATGATGTGGCATGCATTATCAATTGCTTCAGGCCAGAAGCGCTCAGATGTCTTGTATTCATCAAGCATAGTGCGAGCCATCTCAACAAGAGTCCTGTTCTTGCCCTCCACGACGCCATTCTGCTAAGGAGTGTAAGGAGCAGACAATTCGTGAGTAATAACAAGCATATAGAGATATTCATCGAGGCCAGTGTTCTTGAACTTGGTTCCATTATCACTCTGATATGCTTGATCTTCACACCGAAGTTAGTGGAAGCCCTTGAGGAAAATCGTCTGAAGACTTCCTGCACTTCATTTTTGTAAGTGATGATATGTACCCATGTGTAATGAGAACAGTCATCAACTATGACAAAGCCATATAATGATGCAGAACTAGTGAATGTGGCATAATGAGTAGGGCCAAATAGATCCATATGAAGTAATTCAAAGGGACGAGAAGTGGTCATGATAGTCTTCACGGGATGCTTGGCTCTGGTGATCTTTCCAGCCTCACAAGCCCCACAAAGATGATCTTTGAGGAATTGGACACCCTCGATGCCAATGACGTGCTTCTTCTTCACGAGTGTATGCAAGTTCCTCATCCCAGCATGACCAAGTCGTCGATGCCAAAACCAACATTCTGAAGCTTTTGCAAGTAGAAATGTGGCAGGCTGTGGTCCTGCAGAGAAATCAACAATATATAAGTATCCTTTCCTAAAGCCTTCGAAGACTTTGGAGTTGTCAGATTCCATTAGCACAAGGCAACGAAATTTTCCGAAGACAACAACCATATCAAGATCACAAAGCATTGAGACTGACATAAGATTGAATCCTAAGGACTCAACAAGCATGACTTTGTCCATGTGTTTATCCTTTGAGATTGCAACCTTACCTAGACCCAATACCTTTCTTTTGCCTTTGTCAGCGTAGGTGATATGCTTCAGATGAGATGGTGACAAATCAGTGTCCATCAGCAAGCTTCTGTCACCAGTCATGTGATTTGTACATCCACTGTCGAGGACCCACTCAGTAGCTTTGGGTTGTTCATCCTGCAGATGAATTAGTGCAACTTACGAACCCATATACTTCATCAGTGAAGAATATGATATCAATTTCGTCAACAGTAACAAATATAGCAATATGAGGACGTGAGAAATGAATGATTCATTTCTTCATGATTAGCTTGCATACTTTCAAGCACATTCAGGTCTCCAGCAAATTCTTCAGACAAGTAAGTTCCTCTGGAGACCTGACCCTGCATAAGAGATTAGTTCTTTTTCTTCACCACCCACATTTGGAGGGGTGGCAAAGAGTTCATCATTCTGCGAGCTCCATAAGAAAATGATGGCATAGAAGCCAGTGCACTTCGTTTCACAGAAGAGTGGTTAGGATAAGCATATGAATAAGCAGAGAAATTCTTCGAGGACTTATGAACATAATGGTTTGAAGAATAATGCACATATTCATGGCCCTTAGACTTTCCCTGCGAAACAGAAGTGTTAGCACGATGATGTTCATATAAGGATTTTGATCCGTGTGAGGAATTTGATCCATGTGAAGAATTTGGTCCATATGAGGACTTGGATCTATAAGAAGAATTTGGTCCATATGAAGAATTTGATCTGGGGTTCCTATTCTTCATGGGTGGTGTCATGATGACATTCACCTGAAGATTTTTAAGGCATCTTTTAGGAACCCATATTTTCTTCATAGGGGGACCATTCTTGTAGTTAGTACCAACATATCGAGCAAATACTTCACCGTTCTGATTCTTGAACGGTTTATAGTTGGAGTCAAATGACTCATCAGAGGAATATGAAGAATCAGAGGTAAAGCCAGATAAATTGCATGGATCTACAGGAGGTCCTTTCGCAGGAACCCATGAGGTTTTGGGGTACTGCTCAGGTTTCCAGTAGGTTCCATCAGCATTGAGTTTCCTCTCAAAGGCAATACACTCTTTCCTAGGGTTCCTGTTCAAGATCTGCTTTTTGAGCACATCACAAAGAGTCTGATGCCCTTTGAGGCTTTTGTAAATGCCTATCACATAAAATTCCTTCAGCCCTGCATTATCGTCAGTGATACATGTGGTATCCTCATATGAGGAATTTGTGACCACATAGACAGTTGAAGAATTTGCAGCAATAGAAGCATTTGAACATTCAGGTGATGAATTAGCAGATTCACGCTCAATGCATTTAAGACAAGGTGGAATAAATTCTTCCTGAGCGGAACTGATCTGTTGAGCAAGCAATGAATCATTTTCCTTCTGAAGATCCTCATAACTCGCTTTTAACTTCTCAAGATCTTGCTTTTTCTGAAGAAATTCATAAGAAAGCTTCTCGTGATCAGTTAAGAGAGTGTTATGATGATTTTGAAGGTTGTCAAACTTTGACTGAAGTTTTTGAAGACTATCAGTCAAATCCTTATTTTGATCCAATTCCTTACCCAACATATCATCGCCTTCATCTAGCATGTTTTGAACTTTTTCAAGAGCTCTTTGTTGTTTAGTGGCAAGGGAAGCAAGTTTGACATAGCTGGGGCCAAATTCATCACCTGATTCATCATCACTAGATTCGGAAAGGTAGCATTCAGTTACCTTGGCACCCTTTGCCATCAGGCATGGTGAGGAAGATGATGATTCAGGTGCGAAAGTCATCGCCTTGAGTGATTCCTTGAAATCCTCAAACCAAGGATCATGACGAGTACGATGACCTTCGTAGACCTCAAAGAGTCGGTCCCAGATTAGCTTCGCATGGTTGAGATGCATGATGTTCATGAACTAATTTTGGGACAAACAGGAGCAGATGACATCCTTCGCTGTGAGGTTGAGTAGAGTGTACTTGCGAATGTCATCAGCCTCTGCCATCTTGCATAGATCGGTAAGACCAATCTCAGTGACGGTCCACAGCTCGCTGTTCATTGCCATGAGTCGCTTCTTCATCATGGCCTTCCACTTGGGATACTCATGACCGTCAAAGATGGGGCAGGACACTCCTCATTCCTACAGTCGATATAACTAAAACTCCAGGCGGTTAAACCAAAATCACACAGAACAAGGGAGTA
The DNA here is from genome assembly GCF_002162155.2 of Triticum dicoccoides. Taxonomy (NCBI): domain Eukaryota; kingdom Viridiplantae; phylum Streptophyta; class Magnoliopsida; order Poales; family Poaceae; genus Triticum; species Triticum dicoccoides. The sequence continues at coordinate 239,982,972 of NC_041385.1, forward strand.
CCTCACTCTGATACCAATTGAAAGCGCGTTACGTCGACTAGAGGGGGGTGAATAGGCGATTTTTATGAATTCTTCACTTCGATGAACTACTTGCAGCAGAATAAGTACTCAGGTATAAGCAAAACAGAGTAACAACATAGTCATCATGATGCAATGAAAGACAAACACAGAGTACAGAAAGCATAAACACAGGATAAGCAGGATGAAGACAAACAGACTGGAGAAATAAGATTTAGGAAATAGAGAAAGTCTTCAATCAATGTCTTCAAGCAGTAATGATCCGGTACATCAACACATAATGAAGAAATGAAAGGGTTGAGGAAATAGGACCAGTTGGCTTGGTGAAGACAATGATTTGGTATACCAGTTCCAACTGTTCTGACAGTTGTACGTCTGGTTGGAGCGGCTGAGTATTTAAACTCGAGCACACAAAGTCTCGTACACATAGTCCTCATCGTATTCTCCTTGAGCTAAGATCACACAGACCTCGCCCAACAGTAGTGGTAAGTCTTCACGGGTGACTTCCAAACCTTCACAGACTTGGTCACTCGGCAATCCACAATTCCTCTTGGATGCTCAGACCATGACGCCTAACCGTCTGGAGGATACACAGTCCTCAAAGGTAACAAGCGCTGGTTCCACACAGGAACAATCTCTTCAGTGATGCTCAATCACTTTGGGGTTTGTAGGTTTGGGTTTGGGATTTGGGTTTCCTCACTTGATGATTTTTGCTCAAAGTCCTCGGAGGATGGGATGCTCTCAAATGACAAGTGTCAGTTTCTCTCAGAGCAGCCAACCAGCTAGTGGTTGTAGGGGGCGGCTATTTATAGCGTAGGGAGCAGCCCGACATGATAGGAGAGAAATGCCCTTGGCAGATATGACCGTTAGGTGGTAGGATATTTTGGGACAGCTGGCACGCGGCTCAGCAACGGTCGGATATTTTAGGTTCGAATTCCTCAGGGCTATCATGTTCCTCACTGTGTAGGCAATCCGTACTGGCGAATTCCTAACTCCTTAGTCAAAACAAATTCCTTAGAGACCAGAAGATCTTCACCTCTGTCACTGAAGAAATTGATTGAACCGATGGGAGATTTCCAATGGCTTCACTCTAAGGATTGGGTAGGTGTAGGATTTTGAGATGAGCATCACTTGGAAATCTGTTTCCTTAGTATTACCTCGACCCCCTTTAACAGTACGATGTTTCCTATGACTCAAGAAAGAGAAAATGAAACTACAAAAAAAAGGTCTCCCCGCTTCAGATTCCTCGCATGAATATCGAGTCTTCATGGTCACACCAATTTCTTTACTTTCAAAGTCTTTAGGAGAACCAAAGTCTTCAACCGAAGGCATTCATTTTGAGGGGTCGAATTTCACTTTAAATATCAAACTCCTCTTTGACTTATAAAGCATGTGTACACTCACAAACATGTTAGTCCCTTAACCTGTAAGTATTCAATACACCAAAATCACTAAGGGGCACTGGATGCACTTACACTTTTTGACCAAGAGACCGGTTCGATGACCAGTCTATACTACTTTCTCCCCCTTTCCTTCTTGTTTGTACCAAGTCCGATGTACATACCAAATTCCCCCACCCCCACTTTATTTCTTGTTTGAACCAAGTACAAGATTCGACTCCATGAAGTAGCTTTACCTCTAAAAATAGAAGAAAAAAAATAGGTGACGTTGGACCATCCGACCGAGAGGGGCTGAGGGGTAGAAAATGATGCACATGCAGTGACATAGCGAGCAGGGAAGTAGATTAAGGCGGTTTTGAAGGAAGATATACCTGAAGGTCGTCGAGATGTGGATAGGTGGGCGGCGGGAGGCCGGATCCGCCCACACTAGGGCAACGACGAAGGGATCGGAGGACCTCCCGCGCCGGCGCTCGGCCAGAGATAACGGTGCGGCCGGCAGTGAGTCTCCTCCCTCACTGTTGATGACGGCCTAAACAGTGCCCCTCCTCCCCTTCATCGGCGAAGTGGGATACATCCGGATCTGTAACCAGTGGTGAGGATAGAAAGACAGTGTTTTTCGAAGGGAGAAAGATAGTATTACCACCGCTATCTTCTTTACATCTGGAGAGGATGAGAGTGTGTGAATATATCAACCCTAGCAAGCAAGCACGGAGGCTCCGGCCTATATATACGTAGTGGGGTAGTTTTCCTTTTTCACTCCATCAAAACAATCGTTTAAAATTGTGTACTACGTGTTTAATTACCAGAACGATGTGTGTTATCAAACCATCTTAGGGCTAGTGCACTGTCTTGTGTGGGCGGTACCTGCTACTTTTGTTTGATAGTGAATCATGCAAACCCTCTCCGAGTTATGGAAACAGATGTATCCTCACCAGCTTTTGATGTAATATATGGCATGCTTAGATGTAAGTTTGAACTGTTTATCATATTAGCAGGGCTTGTTTGATGATTCTTGGTGTTAGTAGGCTAGCTACTGTGCGAGCTATAGTACTTGCAAAACACTCACCGAAGAGAAATGTTGGGGCTGATGAGCTCGTGCTACGCTTATACTTATCCGTCATCGATCGGCCAATATCCCAAGCTCCTAAAATTGTAGGCTTAGTTGACAAGGATACATTCAGGCCTCATTTGGTTCATATGGTAGGAAAATCATAGCAAAAGTATAGAGACGTACAACATAAAATCATAGCAGTACAGAGACGTACCCCCTCCATTCCAAAATAGATGACCTAGGCGGGCTAGTTTGGCCTAGTGGGTTTCAGTGGTATGACGTGGTATAGTGTCGTCCAGTCTTCGCGTGTGGTAGCAGTATTGCGGGTACAGTAAGTTTTCTTGAAGAAGCGGAATTCAACGAAGTCATGATGGTTCCTTCGTCTGACCAACTTACAATGTGAAAGGTTGGGGCTGTGATATGACCGGGGTAGACTAGGATAATTTTGTGCATGGCAGGTGGACCAGGATGGTCAACGTCCCACATGTCGGCGAATGAAAGTATTTTCTAATATAGAGGACGAGCAATGAGTATTCATTGTTTATTTTTTATGAAAGCTATTGCCTCCACTGTTACGACGGAGGAGTGTGAAACACGGCAGCCCAGTGAACTTGGCATGTGCACCACTCCCTCCTTCCTCATGTAATACTACCATACTGTTGATTATAAGGTTGGCTATAAGGTTACAACTTTTTCTCACTTTCTCTCTATCTATTTCCTCTCAAATGTTTTTTACCTTTCTTTTTTAGAAACAATTGTTTTTTATGCCTCTTTTTTTAGAATTAGTTTTTTTATACCTAGGAGCACGTGTAGAGATGGGATCTTGCATCGCCCACTCCTTGACTTTGTCAATGCCTCTCTCTCCTCCACATAAGCGGGCTTATAGCCCAGTATTTTACTGGTACTACTTGTTATGCATGCATGCGGCGGGCAGCTGGCGTCTGAGGGGGGAGCGAGCAGGGAGGTGGGGGGGGGTTCTGGTGGGCCAGGGCGGTCAGAAGCGGGATTGGATGCGGTCTGGACTCCCGCATGGCCCACCTCATATTATCACCATATATTTCATGGAGTCCATGCGCAGCGGGCGGGCGATCTCTTCTCCCTCCCCCATCTCTCTCTTCTCAGCCGACGCCCGCCGAGCGATTAGATTTCGGCTATCAACGGTTTATTCAATTGCAGTCCCACATGTCAGTGAAATGCAAGACAACGCATGTCCCCTCTGGTGAGTAGCGTGTGAGCCGGACTGTGGGGGTGTGATGCGTACGAGTCATAAGTGTGCCGCCTTTTTCCTTTAGAACATGCAAAGCGTAACATTTTCGTGCGAATGATCGATAGAAATCCAGAACAAAATGATGAGGGCGGTGTTTTCCCGCGTGTTAGGCGGGCTAGTTTGAGTGATATGACGTGCTACAGTGTCGTCCACTTGCTCTATTTTTATGTAAGCAAGAGTTTACACTCTTACATGGGAGGAGTGCGAAACACGGCAGATCTGATTTTGGTCGAGGGGTAATTGTTCCCTGCCAAATAATGGAGCACTGTTAGCGGTTATAGCATGATAGTTAGGGTATCTCCAGTGCTGGCCCACAAATTTACACCGGCATCTATCCAAGGACACTGATGGATGCCATCCGATACTGCCCGCATACCTTTCGACAACTATATGAACTAACCGGACGAAATTCGTGCAAACAAAGAAAATTTCAAATTAGAAATTCATTACATTTCGAAAACTTTTCCTACAAACTGGACAAAATTCATTACATATTTCGCACAAAGCGTACTAAAACCTACTGTAAACCTAATCTAAACAAACGCCGGCGCCCGACCACCATGTCCAGCCATGAACCCAAGAAAGCTGGCCATTGCCTTTGCCTCCTCCTCATCCACCTCAATAACCTCCTCCTCCGGAGCACAAGGTTCTGAAGATTTCCGCCTCCACGTCCCCGTCAAGCGGCTAATCGGTCGCCGATGTTTACCCCACCAAGCTTGGCATCGACTGAGTGGAATAGCGGCGGCCTTCCTCAGACCAGACCAGTGGCGACCTACCGTGTACTACTCTTCCTCGCTGCTGGATGCGCCCGCGCACGCGTGCCGGCTTCGTGGTCGTGGCGGCGACGGGCGGCCGGGGGTCGCCAGCGATCTCCTTCATCTTCTCCTGCGATAGTACGTCGAAGAGAGCTTTGGAGCGCACCCGGAGCGGAGCCGCCGATGTCCTTCGTCTTCTCCTACGACAGTCCGTCCTAGAGAGCTTTGGAGCGCCAGGAGGCCATGGTTGGAGTGGTGCCGATAGAAGGAAGGGACCGAAGGAGAATGAGTGTGGGTCTTTGGCTATGGCTGGGAGCTGGGGCTCAAGTTAATATAGCGGGCGAATGGCAATGAGCCGTGGCAGACGGATGGACGACTGGCGCCGGAGTAGGTTCGTCGGGCGTGAATGCGGACGCTGCTTCAGTGACTTAACTACAGGTGCGTTGGGTTACTAACATGTGGGCCCAACGGGCATCTGGCCCGCATGTCAGTGATACACCAACTGCACCTGCAGTTAAGTCCGGTGAATGTGGCATTGACGTTCTGGAGAGACGGTGACCGTTTCAGGCGGGAAGTGCACACTAGTGATGGATGGGGTTTCGGTAGGCCAGGGCGGTCACACGCTGGCGTGGTGGTAAAATGTGAACTCATGGATGACGAGACTTTGAAGCATATGCGGCACGTATTGACAACCAGGCGTCCATGCAACCGCTCTTGTCGCCAGCTAGCCTTCGACGACCACCATTAGACACTACACAACCATGCATAACTTATGAATAATGGACGAATCGATCAGATACACACTTGTGTGCAGTGGCACTAAGATTGGTCGCTCACGATAGTACATACTCCGTACCAACGTACCCTCTCTAGCTAGGTTGTTTTATAGATTGTCGTTGCGATGGGCGATATACATGAGCAAGGCGCTCCCGAGTATGACCGTTGGTGTTGAGCCAGGTGAATACATGCTCGGTGTTCGCGTAGGCCAATGTCTAAACAGTATGTCAGGCACTGCTAGGCGCGCAGGTGATGGGCTCGCCGTTTGCCTTGTGCCATGAGCAGGACTTTGATTGAGAGGGCAACATGCATGCATTAGCATGGTTTGACAGCGTGAGCTTGAGGGTCTGACGCAAAGTATTTCATTTCATTTGGCTGATGAGTGTGCGTTGCAGCGATGAGTCTGTGGTTTGATTCCCCACATATGCATAATTTTTTTTTATTTCTTTCTCCATTGACAGGTAGGCCCTTAGATCGATAAAGAACACGAGCTAATGAGGCACATGCGGACTGTTTGACTGGTCAACCATACAAATACGGAGCTATACGCTGAGCTAGTGACCGTATAATCACCATATCTCGTATACAATGATCAAAGTGAGCTAGCAAGACAAGTTCGATGACCGCTAATGCATTTTACTCGGTAATAAATGACCAGGATTAAAGGCGAATCCAAATTTCCTTCGTCTTCTGTCCTTGAGCTCTTGACAAACCAATGCACTATACGGTTGTCCGGCCAATCCACCCCAGAGCTCTCACCAAGCGTCGTTCATGCCACCGCGTCGCACACTAACCGGTAAGGAAGCGATGGCATCCCGCCGTGCAAAGTTCCTCGCCGCCCACGACTACACACAAAATGGTAGGGAAGCGATGGCATCCCGTCATGCCGAGTTCATCGCCGCTCGCGACCTCACACCTATGTGGGAGGAATTTCAAGCTGCTAAGGCCGAATGGGCGGTAGAGCAAGAGGCGGCCAAAGCACTAAAGAAAAGAGAGGACCGCCGCCACAAGAAAGAAGAGGACGCACGCGCTGCTGCGGAGACGTCGGCGGAGATCCAAGCACGGTGGGGTGTCGCCGATAAAGCCGGGAAGGAGAACGACGGCGTCGGGCCAGCATGTGAGAAGTAGTAGTACTAGTAGTTAGTGTGTGTGTCTGTGTCTGAGTACGAGCATGTACCAGTATTACTAGTTACTACTATAGTTTTTACAGAAAATTACCAGTACATTAGCCTGGACTCAATGGAAAATTCCTATCCTATGCATAAATGGCATCTCTTTCTCTATAGGAATTGAGATGCATGTCATCTCACTTCCTATGATTTTCATATTCCTATAAAATTTCTATCCTATGAACGAAAGGAGGCCTCTCTTGGAGTAACTACTATAGCTAGCAGTACTGCTGGTACAGTAGTTTTCTTTAAGAAGCGGAATTCAGTGAAGTCATGATGGTTCTTCCGTCTGAGCAACTTCATAGTGGGAAAGGTTGGGCATGTGATTTGATGGCTCATTAGTGATTATTACTGCGGCGCGATGATCGGGGTGTCTCTCCCTTGGAGTTCTGCGTTCATGGCAAGTGGACCAGGATGGTCGACGTCCCACATGTTGGCGAACGGAAGTATTCTTTTCAATATGGAGGAGCAAGGAAACCGCGTGGTATAGTATCACTACTGATTTATATTTATTTTTTATTTCTGATCAATGCTAGCGTTTCAACACTTACGACGAAGAATTCCAAACACGACACGTGTTGGATGTCCCACATGTCAGCGAAAGGAGTGGGACATGAATAGCGTGGTAGAGCCCAGTGAGGGAGTCCTGGATTAGGGGGTCCTCGGACAGCCAGACTATGTACTGTGGCCGGATTGTTGGACTGTGAAGACACAAGATAGAAGACTTCGTCCCGTGTCCGGATGGGACTCCCCTTTGCGTGGAAGGCAAACTTGGAGATGCGGATATGTAGATTCCTTTCTCTGTAACCGACTTTGTGTAACCCTAGCCTCCTTCAGTGTCTATATAAGCCAGAGGGTTTAGTCCGTAGGACAAGGATCATAATCTCATAGGTAAGACTTCTAGGATTTAACCATTACAATCTCATGGTAGATAAACTCCTGTAATACTCATATTCATCAAGATCAATCATGCAGGAAGTAGGGTATTACCTCCATAGAGAGGGCCCGAACCTGGGTAAACATTGTGTCCCCCGCCTCCTGTTACCATTAGCCTTAGACGCACAGTTTGGAACCCCCTACCCGAGATCCGCCGGTTTTGACACCGACATTGGTGCTTTCATTGAGAGTTCCGCTGTGACGTTGAAGATAGGCTTGATGGCTCACCTTGTTATCGAGGATAACATCACCTCCGGAGGAGCCCTGGCCTCAGGCCAAACCCTCCGGCTGGGCGGCTTTACCATGGTCGCCAGCTCGGCCGTCGGGCCGATGATGACTTCTCGTGTCATCGAAAACAACTTTCACGTCAGCTCAGAATACTCCGAACAAATGGATCCGATGGAGTTGTCGTCTTTAAATGAACTCCTGGATCGCATCGCCGCCTTGGGAGTCGCTATGGACTATGATCGGATTGGGCTTAAACCCGGTCAGAGAGAAATTGAATCTCCACCAGTCACCCATCAGATAGCGGTAGTGGAGGGGCAATGCGATGACTCTTCCCCTATGTTGAGGACAAACTATGTTCGGATCTCTGAGCTCACAGAGCCGGATACTCACCCGCGGGAAGGCATGCCCCATATTCCTAACTTAGAATCGTACAGTGGGCCTGAAAGATTGGTTGATATCCCGGAGCCTGAACTATTAAGCTCGGAACTTTCTCAAGCTCCGTATCCCATACGGGGTCAGGGTTCAGACTTAAATCCACCCACCCACCCAGATATAAGCGATCTTACCCACATCAGACAGCAATCCCGGGAAACGGTCCATCACTTTTGGACCAGATTCCTCCTTGTCAAGGACAAGATCAAAGACTGCCGCGATGAAGACGCAATCTCATTGTTTTGAAAAAATTGCACGGATGAGGGAGTCCTCAATGCAATCAATCACCATCACGTATCACACTTCGCTGACTTGGCAACCATAGTATAGAAGTACTGCGCAATGGAAAGGCCTGGAAAACTCAGGCAGCCTCGTGGGAGCCACCGGTTTCCACTAAACCCCTCGTCCGGACAAAAAGGGTGCATCCTCATCGGTCGCCCGATCCAATAACCAAAAAATCAAAGCGCATTACGGGGCACAGAACCGTCCTAGAGGGATGGCTCGATAGGCCATGCAATATACACACAACACCGGATAACATACCAACCCACAACCTTAGAGCATGTTGGATACTCCGGGAGGTGGCCAAGAGCGGTGAGGATCTCCTCATCAAGAATACCGCAGAGCAACATCCCATAGAAGACAACAACCGCGCAGTGCTGACAGTCTTCGAGACTTTCGCCTCAAACAATAGGCGCAAAAGGGCACTCCGCAGTCTCACCGAAGTCTGCCAAGTTGCAGCAATAAACCCCTGGAACGACACGGCCATAACTTTCAATGCCAGTGACGAACCAAAATTCGGAACAGTCCGAGCGCCCGCCACACTGGTCCTCAGTCCAATTGTGGACGGTTTTCGGCTTACCAAAGTTCTCATGGATGGTGGCAGCGAACTAAACCTCATTTACGAGAAACTGTCAACAAAATGGAAATAGACAAGAGCCGCATTGAGCAAAGTAGCACGACCTTCCGAGGAATTATTCCCAGTCGGGAGGCACGATGTGCAGGAAAAATCACACTGGATGTAGTATTCGGCACGCCGGAGAACTATCGGTCCGAAGAAATAACCTTTCAAGTGGCCCCTTTCAACAGCGGATATCACGCCCTTTTAGGGCGAGACACATTTGCAAGCTTCCAATCCATACCCCATTACGGTACATGAAGCTTAAGATGCCCGGGCCAAATGGAATCATTACTCTTGCTAGTGATCCGGCATAGCACTCCGCGCTAAAAACAAAACCGCCACATTGGCCCTCGAGGCATTGTCTGAAGCCCTCGCGACCGAAGAATTAACAGCATTGCGCTCCATAGTGGATAGGGACGACGTGATACTTGATAAGCGACCCAAATCCACCTCCTTCAAACCAACAGACGAAATAGTCAAATTCCAGGTCCACCCAACGGACTCCATGAAGATAGCATCCATCGGGGCACAACTGGACCCCACGGTCGACGCCGCACTGCGGGCATTCCTACGCGAAAACTGGGACATATTCACCTGGCATCCTGCTGATATGCCTGGAATCCCATGCAGGCTGGCTGAACATAGTCCAAACATATTGAAGGGATACAAGCCGGTCAAGAAAACATTACAGCGCTTTTCCGAACCCAAACGACAAGCCATGTGAGAGGAGCTAGCCAAGTTACTCGAGGTCGGATTCATTAGAGAAATAAAACACCCGGACTGGCTAGCAAACCTGGTGATGTTACCAAAGAAGGATAAATCCTTGCGCCTATGCGACGATTTCAAAGACCTCAACAAGGCTTGCCCTAAGGATCCTTTTCCCCTCCCCCGCATTGATCAGATCATCGACGCCACCGCAGGACACGACTCACTGTGCTTCCTCAACGCATACTCTGGATACAATCAAATCAAGATGAAGGAGTCCGATCAAGCCGCAACGTCATTTATCACCCCGTACGGGCCTTTCTGCTTCAACACTATGCCTTTCGGGCTCAAAAATGCTGGTGCCACTTATCAACGCATGATTCAAACATGCCTGGAAAAAAATCGGCAAGACAGTTGAAGCATACGTGGATGATGTAGTCATCAAAACTAGGCACATCGAATCCTTAATAGATGATCTACGTCTCACATTCGACAACCTCCGAACATATGACATCAAGCTCAATCCAGAAAAGTATGTTTTCGGCGTTCCCGCTGGAATACTTCTAGGCTTCATCGTTTCCAATAGAGGAATTGAAGCACACCCAGCTAAAATCCGAGCTTTGTCACAGTTGGCTACCCAACAGACCTTAAACAGGTCCAAAAATTATCCGGATGTGTGGAAGCTTTAAGCCGCTTTATCTCTAGACTAGGAGAAAAGGCATTGCCGCTGTATCGCCTTCTCCGGCGCACCGAACACTTCGAGTGGACAGACGCGGCAACGGCCGGATTAGAAGAAATAAAGGCTCTCCTAGAAAGCAACCCAATCCTGGCTGCGCCAAATGTCGGTGAACCCATGTTATTACACATATCGGCCACACACCAAGTCGTGAGCGCGGTGCTCGTCGTCGAATGAGAAGTGGACAAACACAAATTCCTGCTCTAGAAGCCGGTATACTACGTATCCACCGTCCTCACACCATGCAAATCTCGGTACCCTCATTACTAGAAAAATAGCATATGCGGTTTTTATGGCATCCAGGAAGCTATGACACTACTTTCAAGAGTGCTCAATTAAGGTGGCCTCCAAAGTACCACTCACTGACATAATGAACAACCGCGACGCTATGGGCCGGATAGCCAAGTGGGCCATTGAGCTCCTTCCATTCGACATATCATACAAACCGCGCAGGGCCATTAAATCTCAAGTATTGGCTGACTTCATCGCCAAATGGACAGAAGCCGAACTCCCTAAAGAGTACAACACATACTCCAACTGGATCATGCACTTCGATGGCTCCAAAATGCTGGCAGGCCTAGGGGCAGGCGTTGTCCTAACATCCCCTACCGGAGATACTGTTCAGTACGTCCTACAAATATTCTTCATAGACTCTAATAATGCAGCCGAATACGAAGCCTTTTGCATGGTCTCCGGATGGTCGTCTCCATGGGCATACAACGCATGGAAGTGCGCGGGGATTCAAATCTCGCAATATCTCAAATAAATGGAGATTTCGATGCCAAAGATCCGAAGATGGCGGCTTATCGTAATGCCGTTCTCAAAATGTCGGCTCGGTTCGAGGGGCTCGAGTTTCACCATGTGGCTCGAGAAAGTAATCAAGCGGTGGATGTCCTTGCTTGCATCAGCGCCAAGCGCGACCTCGTCCCACCTAACATCTTTCCGGAAAGGCTTTTTAAGCCATCAGTGATATGGCAAGGGGAGAGCGGCACTACAAATCTAGACCCGAATACAACCCCAGAATCAAATACACCAACATCATCGGGGGCTCAGCCACCGAAATTACACAGTCGGCCCATCTCATCATGGCGGTCATCGCCACATGGACCGAACCCTTCTTGGCCTACCGTAATAGGTGAGAGCTTCCTGAGGACCAGAATGAGGCACGCTGCATTGTGTGGTCCTCTAAAGCCTACAAGGTTCACAAGGGAAAACTCTATAAGAAAAGTGCTACTGGAGTACTACAAAGATGTATCTCCGAGGAGGAAGGGCGGCAGCTCTTGGCTGAAATTCATGCTGGACTCGGTGGTCACCACGCCGCGGCTCGGGCCCTCATAAGCAAGGCCTTCCGTATAGGTTTCTATTGGCCAACGGCCCGAGCAGACGCATAGGACCTCGTCCAACATTGTGTCGGAATGCCAGCTTTTTGCCAATCAAAGCCATATGCCACCCACCACTCTACAAATAATCCCCATCACATGGCCTTTTGCGGTCTGGGGGCTTGATATGGTCGGACTCCTTAAAGGAGGAAGCCACAAGAAAAAATATTTGTTGGTCACGGTGGATAAATTCACTAAGTGGATAGAGGCCAAACCAGTCAAAACGGCTGAAGCCAGACCAGTGATAGATTTTATATGTGGCGTTGTGCATCGTTATGGTGTTCCACATAGCATTATCACTGACAACGGCTCCAATTTCATAGTAGATAAGGTGAAAGCCTGGTGTGCTAATCTGGGCATCAAGCTCGATTACGCCTCCGTTTACCACCCACAAACCAACGGTCAAGTCAAATGAGCTAACAGTCCTATTATGAGCGGCATCAAACCCAGATTAGTGCGGTATTTGAAAGAATCAGACAAGGACTGGGTGGACGAGCTAGACTCCGTACACTGGGGGCTGCGGACCATGCCCAATCGTTCTACCTGATATACACCTTTTTTCATGGTGTACGGTGCAGAGGCTGTGTTACCCTGTAACATTATTCAAGACTCACCTCGAGTGCGCATGTGTGAAGAGAGAGAGTGTGACGCCTGGATAATTAAGCTACAGTAATCTCTGTTAACAATGCCATGTCACCTCGATTACTGTGTTAATCTCGCGATGATTCAATCACATGCGGATTCAAAACTCAAATTCAAGTTGAACAATAGAAGTTTTCAAATATTAAAACTAAAATGTTCCGGATGTGACAAATAATTCATAAGTAATATTGGTGGAGAACCAACATTTTTGTAAAATATTTGACTGCCTTGGTCTAATTAGAAACAGTGAGTAAAATAATAATTCAATTGCTTTTGAAATTATGAAAATATTAAACTAATATATTTTGGCTACAAACTAGGTTTGGCAATGGCCTATATTCAGGATACTAATTTAGGTGCTAACTTGGTTTTTCTTAAAACTAATATAGAAGAAACTATAAATAAAAATAGAAAAGAATAATAAAAAAAACATTTTAGTTTTAAGAAAACAAGGCCGCCCCACGGCCCAGCCGCCCCCCCACTCACTCCCTTAACCCCTACCTGACCGAAACACTAAGGGCATCTCCAGCCGCGCCCCCAAGAAGGCCTCCCTAGGCGATTTTTTCGCGCCGGCGCCAAAAAAGCGTCCCAGTCGCGCCCCCAGGACGCCGAAAATCGCTGGCTCGGGCCTTTTTTCCGCCTGGTGGTCACAGGCCGAACCCGCCGCGCTGGGGAGCCGTTGGGGGCTCCGGCGCTAGTGAAAAGCGCGCCTGGCCCACACCGACAGGGGAAAAGTCAAGTTTTTCTTCCCCGACTAGCCTCGCACCCCCCGCGCCCTCGGCCACCACTAGCGGTATCCCGGCGACGGTCGCCGGCCTACTCCGCCTAGATAGCCATTCCCCGCCTGAAAATAGCAGCGCTTCGCCGCGGCAACCCCTCCCCGCAGCACTAGGCGGTGCCGGACGCCGTTTCCGGCCGCGGAGGCGCGGTTTGACGGCGGGTACACGCCCACGAGCGCAAGGTGTTCGGCGTTTTGACTGACTCGGCGATGGACTCCGATGAGGAGGAAGAGCTCGCCGCGCTGCTGGAGGAGGAAGCCGCGGCCGACGTCCAGGAACAAGAGCATCTGATGGTGCTCGCCGCCCTCGCCCAGCTGCTGGCGAGCAATGAAAAGCCGCGTCGAGGTGGCTCGGCGCCGGGGCGGGTGAAAGCAAAGAACCGGCATCGTCATCTTGCACAACATGATCATCGAGAGCGAGCAAGAAGACCCAGTGTTTGACACTGAACCATACTACTGGCAGGGTCCTCTAGCCGAAGTTGATCACCAGCTACCGGCAACTTGGACTGCCTATCTCAGTATGCGTCAAGAGATCCGAGACCCACAGGTGCATCATCAACTGCAGAAAGATCTGATTGAGCACCTATGGAGGCTCGAGGGGACGCCGCGTGATGAAATACGAGTTTTTATTTGTTGAACTATATAATTTGTATTGAACTATTTGTTGTTGTACTATTTTCTTGAAGTATTTGATTTTTCTGTGATGAAATATGTGATAAGGAATAATTATGTTGATAAATGAACGCCGAGACAGGGCGAAACCACGCCGAATATGGGCCTATTCTCGCCCATATGGGCCGTTTATTCGCCGAAATTGGGCTGCAAAGCGGGCCAATTTCGGCGCCTGGGGGCGAGCTGGGGGCGGCGACTGGGCGAAAAACCGCCCCCAGCGCCGAGTGTCTCGCCGGCTCGCCCCCAGGGGGCGATTTTTGTGCGTCCTGGGGGGCCAACGGCTGGAGATGCCCTAACCCCTATCGCCTCACACCCCACTTCCCTCACTCAATATCCCCTTCTCCTCCCCCCCATTGATCTGGATCGGGATCGGCCCCGATCTCGTCGACCCCGACGCCCAGCGCTCGCCGCCGCCCGGGACCACCTCGCCGGCCGCCATCGTGTTCGTCCTAACCGTCGCCTCGCCAGCGCCGCCCCATCGGCGCCGCCTCGTCCGCGTCGTGCTCGCCGCCCCGACGCCAACTCACCGGAGCCACCGCCATCGCCGTGCTCCTTCGCCCCCTCGCCTCCCCATCTCCTCCTCATCGGCCGACATCGAGCCCACTAACATCCCCCTACAGCTCCCATGTGAGGAACCCCCTCCTGTACTCCCTCTCCTCCTCATGCGCGCCTCCCGCTCGCGCCCTGGACGCCCTGCGCGCCCCTGGCCGCGCTCACCCGCCTAAGGCCGCTCGCCTCTGCCTGTTGTTCGCCGCGACCGCGCCCTCCCCGCTAACAGGTCGCCGTCCACTGCACTGCTGTTGCGGCTGCTGCTACTGCCGCACCGTCGCGGCCCCCCCTCGTCACGGCCTCGCCTCGGGCTCTCCCCCCTGCGTTGCCGGCCGTCGCTCGGCTCCTTCTGCTCCGCCGGAGCCGTCCACTCGTCGTGCCGTTCTGCTCCCTGCGTTGTCCGCGGCTGGCTCTCCGTGGCCGCGCTCCGGCGAGCCACTCGCCCGCGCCCGCGCACTCACGGGGCTTCGCCCGATGCCCGCCAGTGCCCGTTAGAGCCAGTGCCCGTTAAGGCACTCAAGCCAATTAACAATCGGGCCCCGACCAGTACCAGAACGTTTAAAAAAATGAAAAAGTGAATTTAAAATAAATGAATAAATTATTAATTAATTAATTAATAAGTTAATTAATTCTGTTAACTAAAAAATTAAACCTAAATTAATCTACGAACTAATCTAATTAATCTATTAGTTAATTAGACAACCTATGACATGCAGGACCCACGTGTCAGTTTGACCAAGTCAACTGACTATTGACTGCTGACATCACCTTGATGTCATGCTGACGTCATAATGGCATTCTCAAATCAGATTAATTCTGTTAATTCTAGAAAAGGATTAAATCCTTTTTAAAATTAATATAGAATAAACCGTAGCTCGGATGGAAAAGCTTTGTACATGAAAATTGCTCAAAACGACGAGACGAATCCAGATACGCAGCCCGTTCGTCCGCCACGCGTCCCTAGCATAGTGAACCTACAACATTTCAACTCCTATTCATCTATCAAAAAACGTGAAACACCGGGGATACTTTCTCGGATGTTTCCCCCTTTCGCCGGTACCACCTACTGCCGCGTTAGGGCACACCTAGCACCGCTCATTGTCATGTAATGCATCGTCATGCTTATGTTTGCATTGTATTTACTATTTCTTTCCCCTCTTCTCTCCGGTATATTACAAGACCGACGCTGTTGCTGCCCAGTTCGACTATGGAGTTACGACCCCTCCTTCTTGGCAGAGCAACCAGGCAAGCCCCCCCCCCTTGATCACCAGATATCACCTATTATTCTCTCTACTGCTTGCATTAGAGTAGTGTAGCATGTTACTGCTTTCCGTTAATCCTATCCTGATGCATAGCCTGTCCTTGCTACTACTGTTGTTACCTTTACCTGCAATCCTACATGCTTAGTATAGGATGCTAGTATTCCATCTGTGGCCCTACATTCTTGTCCGTCTGCCATGCTATACTACCGGTCCATGATCACTTCGGGAGGTGATCACGGGTACATATACTATATACTTCTACATACTTATGTTACTGTTCGGAGATGGGGGCTGAAGGGGCAGGTGGTTCCATCCAGGTAGTGATGGGCCTGGGTTCCCAACAGCCCCCTGATGGTTAGTTAGTGGCAGAGCGACAGGGCAGGTTGAGACCACCTAGGAGAGAGGTGGGCCTGGCCCTGATCAGCGTTCGCAGTTACTTCATAATAACATGCTTAACGAGATCTTGGTATTTGATCTGAGTCCGGCTACTGGCCTATACGCACTAACCAACTACGCAGGAACAATAATTGGCACTCGACGTCGTGGTATCAGCCGAAGCCTTCGTGACATCAGCGACTGAGCGGCGCGCGCCGGATTGGACCGTAAGCCTACTCTTGTATTAAGGGGGTAGGTCTGCTTCCGGCCGCCCACACAACGTGCAGTTGTGCAATGGGCGATGGGCCCAGACCCCTGCGCGCATAGGATTTAGACCGGCGTGCTAACCTCTCTCTTGTGCCTAGGTGGGGCTGCGACGTGTTGATCTTCCGAGGCCGGGCATGACCCAGGAAAGTGTGTCCGGCCAAAGGGGTCGAGCGTGTTGGGTTATGTGGTGCACCCCTGCAGGGAAGTTTATCTATTCGAATAGCCGTGTCCTTGGGTAAAAGGATGACCCGGAGTTGTACCTTGACCTTATGACAACTAGAACCGAATACTTAATAAAACACACCCAGACAAGTTGTAGAGACAACCCAGTGATCGCTTTCCCACAGGGCGACGAGGGGAGGATCGCCGGGTAGGATTATGATATGTGATGCTACTTGGAGGACTTCAATCAACTCTCTTCTACATGCTGCAAGACGGAGGCTGCCAGAAGCATAATCTTCGATAGGACTAGCTATCCCCCACTTGTTCTGGCATTCTGCAGTTTAGTCCACTGATATTGCCTCCTTACACATATACCCATGCATATGTAGTTTAGTTCCTTGCTTGCGAGTACTTTGGATGAGTACTCACTGTTGCTTTGCTCCCTCTTTCCCCCATTTTTCCTCTTCTTCCCGAATGTCGCAACCAAATGCTGGAGCCCAGGAGCCAGATGATCCCGAGGATGATTCTACATGGAGTTCGGCTTCGAGGAGTAGTTAGGAGGTCCTAGGCAGGAGGCCTCGCATTTTCGATCGTTGCTACTTTTGTGCTAGACTTCTTAAGGCAAACTTGTTTAACTTATGTCTGTACAAAGATATTGTTGCTTCCGCTGACTTGTTTATGTTCGAGCACTTGTATTCGAGCCCTCGAAGCCCCTGGCTTGTAATATGATGCTTGTATGACTTATTTTACTTTTATAGTTGTGTTGTGATATCTTTCCGTGAGTCCCTGATCTTGATCGTACACATTTGCGTGCATGATTAGTGTACAGTTGAATCGGGGGCGTCACAAGTTGGTATCAGAGCTGACTGCCTATAGGAATCCCCTTTCCGACTCCTTGGCCGAAGTTGAGTCTAGTCATTGCTATACTTTTACTAACATGGTTGTGTGGCTTACGGGCCCACGTCGCCATTGGGTGGTATTAGGATCTTTTATTCCTAGCCTATACTCTGGGACTCTAATCTCTCTTCTATTCGGGTTAAATGAATTTTACTAACTCTGACTCTAGGTTCTCGTAACTACTTCCTCCCGGAGAGCCCGTATAACAGATGATCGCCTGCTGCACCAGAAGATTCTGAAGATAACCTCTGATGTTCTCTTGAGACTTTATGCCCGCCGTTTTTGCAATTCCCTATCATCGATATATCCCTATGGATAAATACATACACTCGCCGTCCATACCTTCATCCCAAGATGCTCTTGATATTACTAGATACCACGAAATATTTTACAATATCTCGAGAATCCTTTGTGCCAACTGTTAGCTCTATTCAGGATGAATACCCCTACGGATAATTCCTCGCACTTACCGAGTATCTGCTCATCCCCAGTTGTTCAGTTGTTTCACAAAAGTCTTCGAAATACTATTCGGTCCTCCGAAAATCCTTAGGAGCTTTATTCCTCTGCAAATACTTGTCTGCTTGCATTATGGATGCTTCCCATATGTCTGGCAATATTCATTAGTCTCCTTTTGACACCGTCGTTTTGATCCTATTGATTCAACATGAGTGCGAATGCACGCAATCATCGGTTGATCCTTTTAAAATATCTTTCCGGCTCAGATGTCATTTTGAACATGACCTAGTTCTCGACCAACCAAGTTGCCATCGATTGTGCCCCTAAGTCTATTCAACTTATCCATCCTTGATCAGAGCGTCTGCTTCTGATCCTTCGATTTGGAATCATACTTCCTTTGCAATTAAGCTTCAAATTATCCAGATGATTCCATAAACTGTGGCATTTGCATTCTTTGCTCTTCTGGTTGAGTACCGATACTCACCTCAGATCCCTTGTGGACCGCCAGAACCTCTATTGGATTTTATCCGATGACGTCCTTCATATTCAATAACTTTGTGAGTCTTTTCTCAAATACATAATGCCTTTGTCAAATTGTATCCTCTGCTTTGCCAACTATGCTCTGCTTTCGATCTGGTGATATTTACTATTGAAGCTTGTGGAATATGTTTCCACGATACCCTGATGGGTTGAACCTATGCCTTCCTTTATATGTGTGAACTCGAAAGTTTCACGAGTCGTACTCTTCTGGTATTTTTCCAGATAAAATTTCAACACTACAACTTCATCGAACGCGAGAAGTGAATGAGAGTTTATACATTGAAGAAGTGGGAGTCGACCTTGAACTTTTTGTTCATGCCCATGGACACGATGTAGATCCTATCATGGAAGCTTCTTGTAATAATAACTATTTCTTGATATAATATCAGCCGGCATCTGTGAATTGATCCTTTGCAATCGTGGTTCCGACCATGATTGATCTCCTTTGATTCCATTTCTTAGACAAGTTAAAGCACTTGTCTTCTGTTGATCGATACATCTTCGCAACCTCTATTTTGATCTTCCTCGAGTATTAACCTCTGGTATCTTGAGAACTGTGTTGCTTCCTGCGAGTCTTCATCTAGTATTGCTTCTCACCGATCTCAGATTCCTCCCAGGTTCTGAGTTATGAGTCACTCGAGAACGCCGATAAGTGAATCAATTCTGCACTCCGATTCAATAACTCTATGTAATTTCGTTGCTTACAAGTTTAATAATCAATTAAGTCATTCCTAGCCTGATCGGCTATATCATTAGCGTGCTAAATTTTAACTATGCTACATGGTCCTTCTTCCCGAAGCACAAATTTTGACGATGAGCTATTCTTACGTCCATTTCCTCATCATATCATTTCACCTTGAACAGCAAGCTTCATTTCGAGTTTGTGTCGTACCCATGGTTCCAATTACTTTTTGCTTCATCATTCCTTTGACTTGGTGTCATCGCTGATTGATTACATCTTCATGAAATCTCTCGACAAATGTGTCGTGATCATCATCAACCTTATGAGCTCTTCCAGGATATCGATCGAATTCATGATGAGAAATGCCATCCTTATCCTCGATGATTTGTCTTATCATCGGCCACTTTATTGCCTCCCCTCCAACACAAACATGATCATGTTTTGTGTTATGCCTTGAGTTCCTTGCTATCCAGCGTTTGTTCTTCTTTACCTTGGAATATTACCTTCTTTTATGTCAAGTATGTCGTGAGAATTTCACCACCTCTTATGAATTATTGATGCAAGTGATGCTTCTCACCATCACCATTCTTTTCATGGCCCCCGTGTTCCAACCGGAATACCGACAAATGGACTGTGATGTAAAAAAAATCAAAAAACTTCTAGCAACCCTATTGCTTGTAAGTTAATGAATGATAGTTACATTCTTTGTGTATTGGATATCGAATCACCCTTCTATAATTGATCTTGCTACGTAAGCCCATAATTCGGGTGCACCGTTCAACCAATGTTTAAATTGTGTATGTTTTCCTCGAGTATACATCATTATATCATGTGATCTGACAAATGTTATCTCCTTGTTCACATAATAGAGGGCATCCATCTTTTCGGAATTCTCGATGAATTGTCGTTGAGTCCATCAACCACCTCCTCATCCTCTTCTTGGTTTTAACGATGGACTCTTGTTTCGGAACGTGCTTCCATAGTTCATTTCCCGAGAATCTACAATGTCATCTCGTCAATTTGTGTCTCACCTTTTTCTTCTCAGGCATCCAGAGTCTGAGATATTCTAACACCAATCAGATCTGAATCTCGGTCAGATATGATGGTTGCGACATATTTCCAAGAGTTATAAACATTGGTCTTTATATGGCCCGGTAAGGTGATGTCATGCCTAGCACACCTGGCTGGATGACCCATTGTTATAGTTCTTCCTTTTTTAGCAAGGTTAGCCATTCTTACATAAGAAAATGATAAGGCTTATTCTATGATTTGTTCCTGATGGATCCCTTGTGTATCCAAAATCTGACCTTTTCTTGAAGACCATGTCAATGCTATCTTGAAGCATGTCTATGGTATTTTATTTTCAACAAGAACATTTGAAGCCCAATGCTAAATGTTTCTTGCTCAATTATCCAAACACTGCTATATGGGTAATGTCATGAAAATTCTCTCCCCTACCTAAAGAGTTTTCTTCATTATATCCTGTCATGGATATCATGCCCTGTTTGTCCTTGGGAAGGATATACCCTTGAAATATGTGTTTTAACACATTTTCCTTCCCATTGTTCTGTTTAAATCTGATAATCATAATTTCCTTTCCATTGTTTGGTTTCACCTTTCTTGTGATCCATATTATATAAGTAGTAATATTTCCCTGCTTATGTAAACACCTCGGTGTACCGTTCAGTCTGTAAGACCCTGTTACTATTGTTGATGACATTCCGGTAACCATCGATGGTTGAGAACTTTGCTCATTCGTTCACCTCTTTCAACGAGCAGGAAAATGGTTCTCTTTGTTCCCCGTCCTTGGTACTGACATTGTGGCAGACATAGCTGATAGGCTATCCATTGACATGCCTCCCTGTCGCGGATATGCAAGATGTCACTACCCTTCCTGCTTTTAACCCACATGGTGGGCCCATAACCCACAGTTCCACAGGATCGAAACCTAACTCTCGTGTACACACCCTGTTTCCAAGGTTATTCCTCACCCTTGGCTTCGTGTGTAATGCGCGAGCCACCTTCCTAATGATCTATTCTGGTATCAGACGCAATGCTTATTCTCGTTGCTCTGGACCGCTTAACACTTGTTTCGGGCATCGAACGATTGCCTGCCCATTCAAAACCTCTCATGGCACCTTCTTACGTTGCTCTCGATATTTTCCTAAGTTCCTACTTGAGAGATACTTTCTGCCACCTTCCTTGGGTTATCTACTAGATAGCCAACCTTGTAGAGGTCCTTTCTTCCGGAGTTACCCCTTGTCCTTTGTACGATCGACGAAGACTTCACAGAAAGGATGACGGCTCCATCATGATGACCTGGAGCAGAGAAATGAAGACTTCAACGTAATGGATCGACCTCTTCGAGAAGAGCAACCAAGAACGAGAAGACCTATTGGAATTTCGTAACCATAACTTTCCCCTTACTCCACCTCTTAAATCTCGGGACAAGATTTCTTGTAGTGGAGGAGAATTGTCACGCCCGGATAATTAAGCTACAGTAATCTCTATTAACAATGCCATGTCACCTCAATTACTGTTGTTAATCTCGTGATGATTCAATCACATTCGGATTCAAAACTCAAATTCAAGTTGAACAATAAAAGTTTTCAAATATTAAAACTAAAATGTTCCGGATGTGACAAATAATTCATAAGTAATATTGATGGAGAACCAACATTTTTGTAAAATATTTGACTGCCTTGGACTAATTAAAAACAGTGACTAAAATAATAATTTAATTGCTTTTGAAATTATGAAAATATTAAACTAATATAATTTGGCTACAAACTAGGTTTGGCAGTGGCCTATATTCAGGATACTAATTTAGGTGCTAACTTGGTTTTTCTTAAAACAAATATAGAAGAAACTATAAATAAAAATAGAAAAGAATAATAAAAAAAGAAACAACAGACACCCCCCCCCGTCGGGCCTCGTGGCCCAGCTAGCCACAAGGCCGCCCCACGGCCCAGCCGCCCCCCACTCACTCCCTTAACCCCCACCCGACCAAAACCCTAACCCCCGTCGCCTCATACCCCACTTCCCCCACCCACGATCCCCTTCTCCTCCCCCCATCGATCTGGATCAAGATCGGCCCCGATCCCGTCGACCCCGACACCCAGCGCTCGCCGCCGCCCGGGACCACCTCGGCGGCCGCCATTGTGTTCGTCCTAACCGTCGCCTCGCCAGCACCGCCCCACCAGCGCCGCCTCGTCCGCGTCGTGCTCGCCGCCCCGACGCCAACTCACCGGAGCCACCGCCATCGCCGTGCTCCCTCGCCCCCTCGCCTCCCCATCTCCTCCTCGTCGGCCTACATCGAGCCCACTGCCATCCTCGTACAGCTCCCATGTGAGGAACCCCCTCCTGTACTCCCTCTCATCCCCGTGCGCGCCTCCCGCTCGCGCCCTGGATGCCCTACGCGCCCCTGGCCGCGCTCACCCGCCTAAGGCCGCTCGCCTCTGCCTGTTGTTCGCCGCGACCGCGCCCTCCCCGCTAACTGGTCGCCGTCCGCTGCGCTGCTGTTGTGGCTACTGCTACTGCCGCATCGTCACGCCCCCCTCGTCACGGCCTTGCCTCAGCCTCTTCCCCCTGTGTCGCCGGCCGTCGCTCGGCTCCTTCTGCTCCGCCGCAGCCGTCCACTCGACGTGCCGTTCTGCTCCCTGCGTTGTCCGCGGCCGGCTCGCCGTGGCCGCGCTCTGGCGAGCCCCTCGCCCGCGACCGCGCGCTCACGGGGCTTCGGCCGATGCCCGCCAGCGCCTGTTAGAGCCCGTGCCCGTTAGGGCACTCAAGCCCATTAACAATCGGGCCCTGCCCAGTACCAGAACGTTTTAAAAAAAATGAAAAAGTGAATTTAAAATAAATGAATAAATTATTAATTAATTAATTAATAAGTTAATTAGTTCTGTTAACTAAACTAATTAACCCTAAATTAATCTACTAACTAATCTAATTAATCTATTAGTTAATTAGACAACCTATGACATGCAGGACCCACGCGTCAGTTTGACCAAGTCAACTGACTGTTGACTGCTGACATCACCTTGATGTCATGCTGACGTCATAATGGCATTTTCAAATCAAATTAATTCTGTTAATTCTAGAAAACGATTAAATCCTTCTTAAAATTAAGATATGTCGGCGTTCTGTGAACGGGGGCCCCAGACTTGCCTGCCTGCGGCCTGCGGCGTGGCTCAAGTGGGGGCCCAATGCAGCCCAGCTTCACCAGCTCAAGCTCAAAACCCTTGGGAGGGGCCGAGCCTCGCGGGGCGGATGATAGGAAGCTTCCTCAGGAGCAGCCTCCTCAGGCAGGCTCGCGAGGAGGAGGAGAGATCAAGGCAGGGTACCTCCCGAGGAGCTCGTGACGCAAGCCATGACGATCGAAGACCAGGCAGGCGCCAGGCGGGCGCCGGCCTGCGCAGTGTCCTTGTTTCTCCTTTGGTGCAAAGGGGGCAAGCACGGGCCAAGGAATCAGGCAAAGGTTACCATTTTGGTTCAACAAGACCAAGACCAGCAGAACGGCAGGATGGAGGTCATCGTGGAGCCCAGGACGGCGTCACCGTCAGAGCCATTGGCAGCCGAAGACCAACTTTAGTCAGGATAAGTGTACTAGATGTTCCCCTTCAAAATGGCCAATTGTTGGCGCCCTTCCCGCTCATTATTTGGGAAGAGGCCCAGGGCCTCCCTCTATAAATAGGACTATCCACCACAGAGTAGGGGCATCAGATCTAGAGAACAGATCGATCAGAGAGAGAGAGAGAGAGAGAGAGAGAGAGAGAGAGAGAGAGAGAGAGAGAAGCAACTGAACTCACCCTAGCAGTTCATTGCACCAGCTCAAGAACAACCCCTCGCGAGGCTGTTCCCCCTTTGTACTGTTCATCATCAGCCCCTGAGGCAATCCACCACACCACACACTGGAGTAGGGTATTACACCACAATGGTGGCCTGAACCAGTATAAATCTCGTGTCCCTTGTGTGTTCTTCCTTCTAGCCTAGATCCTTTGCAAGACTTCGATGCGTGAGCTGGTAGGGGAATGATCTTTGTGTGCACCCCAGAGTTTGAACCTCAAGGGTCTGCTGGAACCCGAAATTCGACATTTGGCGCGCCAGGTAGGGGTGTGCCAGAATCTTTCTTCCGCTGATCGCGTGTGATCTTCCGTCGTGTGCATGTCTGACGCTAGCCGAGCCCGCGCCGAGCGTCGGGCTGCTCTCGCCGCTCGAGTCGCCCAGACGGCTCCTGTCGGCGGACGCCCCCGTCGTTCCCCGTCGCCTTCCGCCAGTGCCGCCACCGGTCCGGCGGGGAACGAGCAGCAAGCCTTGTCCCTGCATCCTTCGGTGCGGCGGGAAGGCCGCACCGCCACCCCACCGCTGACTCCAGCCGGTTCGTCATCCCACGCCCGTCGCGCCCCCACAGACGTGCACGCCGCGCTGCTCCTGGCGCGTGAGCTCCTGCACTACCATCCCGTCGACGAACTCTACGAGGACTGGCTCGCCTGCATCACCGAGCTCGTCAGCGCCGCAGGGGGCTCTCCCATGCCGTCCCTCTCGCTGCCTCGCCTTCCATCTTGTGCAGGAGGCAAGGATCAGGAGGTGCCTCTGCCACCTCCTCCCCAAGAAGGCGCCCTGGCTCCAAGGCGCGCGGCCCCAGGACGAGACCCACCGTGTCCGGCGCCTGCGCGAAAAGAAATGAGCTGCCAAGAAATCCCTCGCCCCAAGAAGGTGCCCGCGTGCTCCTAGCACCGGCGCGCCATGACCGCATCCCTGCACCGCCACGTCATGACCCCGTGCTGCTCCAAGCGGCGGCGCGTGGGAATTTCTAGGAGCAAGCCCAGCACCAACAAAGGGCTCCAGTTGCCACCACAGGCTGCCGCGCCTTCACCTCCGAGCTGCGTAGCATCGCATGGCCCGGCAAGTTCAAGCCAGACCTGCCTCCTCGCTACGACGGTACTGCCGACCCCGCAGAGTTCCTACAGCC
Source organism: Triticum dicoccoides (assembly GCF_002162155.2). Lineage (NCBI taxonomy): Eukaryota > Viridiplantae > Streptophyta > Magnoliopsida > Poales > Poaceae > Triticum > Triticum dicoccoides. Next base: position 240,007,979 of record NC_041385.1, read on the forward strand.
CTACGAGCTGGGCATCGAAGCCGCCAACGGGGATGAAAAAGTCATGGAAAATTGGTTTCGCATGGCGCTCAAGGACGGTGCCCGCACCTGGCTCCTGAACCTGGCTCCTGGCATGATCTCCTCCTGGGACAAGATGTGCACCCACTTCATTGCCAACTTCCAAGGCACACGCGACCGGCCCCCAGCCATGAGTGACCTGCGCCGCATCAAGCAACAGCCAGGAGAGACCCTGCGGAAGTACATCCAGCGCTTCAACAACGCCCGCCTCAAGATCCCCAGGGTGACTGAGGAGGCCATCATCTCAGCCTTCTCCGATGGCGTGCGTGACATCAAGATGAAAGAGGAGCTAGCAATCCATGAAGACCTGTGCACATCCCTGGAGCTGTTCAACTTGGTGACCAAGTGTGCCAGGGCTGAGGAAGGGCGCCTCTCCCTCCTCGAGCTTCCGGCTACCGACCCAGAACAGAAGAAGCCGAAGGTCAAGGACGTGAAGCGCAAGGGGTCTGCCGTGCTCGCAGCAGAGCCAGACACCAAGCGAGGCAGGGACCAGCCTGAGTCATGCAAGGGCAGCCGGTACTGCGTGTACCACGACCTCCATACCCATAACACCAATGAATGTCAAGAGCTCAGGGCCGTGCGAGATGGGCGTATCGGCCGACGTCCTGACTGCAATGACCGGGGGTATGGCCAAGGAGGAGGAAGAGGTGGAGGACGATGGGAAGACCATGGCCCTTGCCAAGGGTGGCGTGACCGACCTCGCGAGGACCGCTGGCAGGACCAGCCTCGCGAGGGAGGTTGGAGGGATCAACCTCGTGAGGACCGCCCTCAAGGCAATGCAAGCCTCCCTCCCCTGCCACCACTGCCAAGGAGGAATGAGGACCATCACCAGGACGAGGGGGCTGGGGGCTTCCAGGAGCCACGCGCAATCGCTTGCATCCTGGGCGGCGCTCAGGCCCCAGCGTCTCAGCGCATCTTCAAGCAGTTTGCTCGCGAGGTGAATGCAGTCCTTCCCAAGCATGAGACCACGCGCCCTCTCAGGTGGTCAGTGTGTGCTATCACGTTCAGCTCAGCGAATCAGCTCAAGTGCGCAGCAACGGCCGGAGTCCTCCCGATGCTTTGTTCCCCAGTCATCAGCAATGTGCAAGTCACCAGGACCCTCATTGATGGCGGAGCAGGACTCAATGTCCTGTCCGTCGAGACGTTCAAAAATCTCCAAGTGCCATACGATCAGCTTCAGCCGACCAAGCCTTTTTCAGGAGTCACTGACGGTTCCATCGTTCTAGGGCAAGTTCGCCTTCCTGTCACCTTTGGGCAGCGCAACAACTACCGCACCGAGCTCATTGACTTCGACGTCGCCCACATTCGCCTTCCATACAATGCCATCCTCGGGTACCCAACTCTGGCCAAGTTCATGGCAGTGACTCACCATGGCTACAATGTCCTCAAGATGCCAGCAAGCGGTGGAATCATCACAGTGCCTTGCAAGGAGAGGGATGCAGTGTGTTCTCTTGAGCGTGCCTTCCAAGCCGCGGCAATCGAAGACCCAGATCACAGGAGCGGGAGGCTCCCAGAGGTGGACCCTAAGAAGAAGAAGGCTTCCCCTGGCCCAAACCCTCAGGAGGCAGGCACCTCCAGAGGCGTTGCGTCAGGATCCGCGCCCGTGCAAGGGGCGCCACCCTCTGTCGCATACGAAGGCGCACCCAGTGCCCTCCTTGGGCAAGGCTCGGAGCCTCTCTCCTGGAGGGCCACCGACCTTGCCAAGGTCACGAGGGAGGCGCTCGGGAACCACTTGGAGGCATGCTTCAAGGCACGTTTCCCTAAGGAAGGAATGAGGCAAGGGGGCCAAACCCTCGGGAGTTCATCGCGAGAAACATTTAGGAGCTACAGGAGTCAAGAGTCATGCGCAGCAGCCGCCGCCTACCCGCCGTAGCCCCATAACCCAGTGAGGATGGTGGGCTGCGTGTCTGCATCGACGTACCAGGGATCAACAGAGCCGCGCGTTAGGAGCGCCTCTGGCCTTCACGCGTGGGGCGTTGCGAGGGTCCACCTCACAGCTATGTTCGCATGCCTTTCGGCCTGCCGAACATGGTCGCCGCTCGTCAGCACCTGTTGAGGAGCATTCTAGAGGCTCAGGAGGTCAGGCATCACGTGGTCCTGGCGGAGATGGAGATGGCCCACGAAGATCCACCCGTGCCCCCGGAGCCTCCCGAGGCTCCAGGTCCCGGGAGCTCATGAGGGTCAGCTTCCTCACTGCGCGTCGTCCGCTACTTCAGCAGCACTTCATCCCCAACGGTATCAGGTGACATCTTTCCAAGTTCCATTTTCAGCTGGGAGCACCCGCAGGGCTGCATCATTCCCAGGTCGCATGGTTCCGTCCCTGTGGCATGTATCCGTTTTGCTTATGCTCTTTACCTACCTTGTCGGGGGCGCCCCTCGGGTTGCATCATCCCCAAGCTGCTCGGGCCAGACCCTGTGGCGTTTGCCCTTTTTCTGCATCTATCTAAATGGATTTGCTCCTCCGAGCTTAACCTGGTCCCCATGGTTATCATCTGCTACTTATCGCGGACCTCTCCGCTCGCATGCAAAGCGCTTGCATGTTAAAAGGGGGGCACCTGAGCATCACGACTCATGGTCTCTTACTGGGTCCCAGCCCTCACCCCTGGCCTTGACCCACAGCATCGCGACCTGTCATACCAGCGGCGGCTGAGCTCGCTCGAGGGACGGGACCTGAGGGCGTAGAGCGTTTGCATTCTAACCATCATGCAGGAACACATCATTGATAAAGGCCCAGAGCCAGGCACAACCCGCCTCGAGGTAGGGCCTCGTGAGTCCCGCGCTGGCTCACGGGTGCCCAGATACACCTCTCCTAGCCCTACCGTGCCGGCCATGTGTCAGGGCGGGGCTGTACACGCCCCGGGGGCTCCTCCCAGAGGGGAGCCCCCTCCCACGTACCAGTGGAAGCACCATGCTCCGCGCTGGCTAACGACACTGCCAAGGAGCGGCTATGCCCGTACACATACGGAAGCTCTATGCTCCGCGCTGGTGATAAACAACTGAGGGCGGCCCACGGCCGTACCAACCTCAGGGAGCCCAAAGCATAGTGTCTGGCACCATCGCAACGCCTCCCCTCGGGAGTGCCACACAAGGGGGCTGGACACGGGGGCTGCGCCCAGGCCATGCCCAAACGCACGCCACCCAGCCAGGTCCCTCAGACCTGGTCGTTGCGCGCCCCTCCCCGAGCGGAGCCAAGGTATGAAAGCTCGTTTGCACGTCAAGGGGGACTCCTGAGCTTCGCGACTCAGGAGCCTAACTAGTCATGTAGCCCCTCACTCCTTAGTGCCGTCCTGGTTTCCGGTCGGGGCTAACGGCGGCTAAGGTATGTGTGGGGCCGGGCCCTGCTGACGCAGAACGACAAATCCACTCCTACGTCTCCTTTCCCTACTTGCTGTTTGCGCGTCAAGGGGGACTCCTGAGCAACGCAACTCAGGAGCCTAACTTGCCACGTAGCCCCTCACTCCTTAGTCCCGTCCTGGTTTCCAGTTAGGGCTAACGGCGGCTGAGGTATGCGCGGGGTCGGGCCCTGCCGACGTAGAACACAAGCAAATAGGAGGGGAAAATGCAAATTCTAGGGAATTCAAAAGCAAATATTACAAGCCATAGATTGTTTCACGACGCCAAACACAATTTTAAATGCCTCCACGAGGCATGGTGCATGTTGCAGGAATTAAATAAGGACAGAAGCTGTGAAGGGATCACTTTCCAGTAGCGGCTCCACCGCCTGAGGTCGCGAAGCTGGCGACGTCGCGCTTGGTCAAGGTGCTGAAGGCACGGAACCTCCCCAACAAAGCCTCGGCTTGGCCCTTCACGGCCTCAGCAACAGCGGCGGCGAGGTCGTCACTCACAGGGTCCAGCAGACTGTCGAGGTCGACGTTGGGGTCGCGAAGGTAGACGTGGCTAAGGACGCGCGTCAGCGCTGCAGACGACAGGGCACGCGCCTCAACCTCGGCCGTAGGGCCAAGGCCGTCCGCAACATCTTCAAGTGTACGGACCAGGAAGGGAAGCAGCTCAGCAGGGCCGTCCTCTTTGCCAGCCAACGGCTTCTCTAAGCCGCCCTCATAGAGAGTCTTCAGCGCAGCACGAGCCTACTCTTCCAACTTGCCGAAGGCCACTCGATCCTCAGCCAGGACCTTCGCCTTGTGGTCTAGCTCGGTCCTCTCCACCTTCAGCGCCTGCTCCAGCGTCTCCAGCCGTCCATGGCGGTCATCAAGGTCGGCGTCCCGGTCCTTGACGGCAGCCTCCCAAGCCTTCATCTCCTCCTCCTTCTCCTGGCGGATGCAGACCTCCTTCGCAAGCTCGTCACGCTGGCCTTGCAGCTCGACCTCCAGTGCCTTGCAGCGGCCTTGGGCATCCATAGCGTCACCCTGGGCAGCATCGCGAGCGACCTTGGCCTGGCGGGTGGCTTGCTTCTCCTCGTCGGAGGCAGACGCCGCCTCGCTCAGTGCCGCTCGGACAGAGGCGGTAGAGCGGGCCCAGCTAGAAGCTAGCTCCAGCCGCCCGACCACCAGGCGAGGGTCCGCGCTCTGGAGATCCTCCCGCAGCCGGCTCAGTTCGTTGGCGGCCTGGTCCAAGACGGAAGAAGGATCAGAAGAGACGGGAGCCGGTGGAGCAGGCGGAGAGGACGGCAGTGTGATCACGGCTTTGGGAGGAAGGAGCCTCCTGGGCCTTGGGCATCTTAGCAGCAGCATCAAGACCAGGCCCCTCCAAGGTCAGCGGGGCCATGGGGGCTGACTCCTCGCCAGAGTGTCCCTGCTGGGCTCGCGAGGACGACCGGGCAGGGGAGGCACGAGCCTCGATGCCTCCTTTCCCCGCTGATGAAGGCACCGCCTTGGCAGACGAACTCGCCTCAAGCGGGGTCGCAGAAGCCCCATTCAACTTCTTCGCTGCAGGTGCCGGCCTAGCCACAAGAATGCAGGCGTCAAGGCTTGGCGGCAGAAACAAACCAAAGCGTGGATTGAGCATTTACTGGTCGTCGTTCGCGGACTCAAGCAGCCTCTGGCCAAACTTGAAGCCCGAGAGCCTGCAGCTGGGGTCATCCTTGGGAGGCACGGAAGCAGAGGGCGCGTAGGGAAGGACAGAGCTGGCCTCAGACCGTGCCGGAGCCAGAGCGGATCCTGGGAGAACCAGCCCCGACCTGCCCTTCCTCGAGACCAGGGGTGAATCCTCCCCTCCTCGCCTGGCGCCGGCCTCGTCGTCGTCCGGCATGGAACGGAGGGCGCGGGACCTGCGTCGAGGGAAGGAATCCCCTGACTCCTCGCCAGTCGCCTTGGAGTCAGACTCTTCTTCTTCCTCCTCCTCTTCTTCCTCCTCACTCCCGCCGGAGTCGCTGGAGGACACATTCACCGTTGGCAACGCCGCCCGATCCCCGGGAGCCTCTGCGGGCACCAGCCCCTGACCGTTGAAGGTGGGCATGGTGTTCACCACCTGCTCCCAATTGCCGCGAAGAAACAGGGGGACAGGAGCACCCTCCAGCCCCGCCACGTCTCCCCCGACCAAGGAATGGAGGGCCATGACAAGATCTTCATCGGCCAGGGCTGCAGAGCTCAAGCGAAGGGCAGCGTCCGCTTCCCCAAGCCTCCATAATGGGAGCGAGTGCTCCCAGAGTGGAGCCACCCGGTGCTCCAGGAACTCCCTCAGGAGCATGGCCCCGGTCAGCTTCGCCGCCCCCAGGTTGCTTGGCCTCAGGTCCGTGTTCATCCTCTTCTGCACTGCCCTCGCGCAGGGGTCAACAAGCTCCACGCGAGACCACACATCAACGGCCTTGGGCTACCCTGTAGGTAGCACCAGTCGAGGGTGGATGCGCCCGGCGTCCACCATGACCCACTTGCTCCGGAAGCCTTCGATCCTCTTCCCCGGCTTCGAGATGGCATTGGAGTTGGAGTATGCAATGAATCTCGCACATGCGGTGATTGGGCCACGAGAAACCCGGAGGTAAAAGTAATGATGCAGCAAGGCCACTGAGGGCTTTACCGCAACGCGAGCCTCACAATAGTAGGCGAAAATCGCCAGGAGAAGAACAGAGTTGGGGTGGAGGTGCAGAGCTTACAAGTTGTATAGGCGAAGAACAGCAAGGAAGAACTCGAAAAAAGGGGGCACCAGACCGGCGATGATGGCGCTCACAAAGAGCGGGTAGAAGGTGCTCCCCTTGCCTTCAGGCTGGTCGGAGTCAGCCTTGAACACAGTCGCTCCCACGTTGCCCTGCGCCACCATCCTCAGGCGCATGAGTGCAAGATTCTTCTCCGACACATTCAGGGATCCAGAGCCGGCGAGTACCAGGCCTCGGTCGGGGTCTTGCGAGGCGCCATGGCTTGCCGGATGGGAAGGATTGAGGTAGATCTGGAGGATTTCGGAAGCAGGAAGGAGAAGAGTGAGAAAGGGGATCTGGAGCAAGGCAAGCGAGAACAAAGCAGGTAAGTCTGGCCCAGGCACCTCTTTTTGTCAGATGGGCGGTTGCCAAGGCGTCGTGGGGAAGCGGAGACGCCCACGTCCAATCAACCGCCACGTGGCGCCCAAGGCTGCAGGCTGTTGGGGCCCGCGGTGCTTCGCACTTGCCCCTTCGCTTCTCTGCTAAGCCAAGTCCAGGCACGCCTTGGGCCCGGGGGCTACTGTCGGCGTTCTGGGAAGGGGGTTGAGGGAGTCCTGGACTAGGGGGTGTCCGACAGCCGGACTATCATCGTCCGCCGGACTCCAAGACTACGAAGATACAAGCTTGAAGACTCCATCCCGTGTCCGGATGGGACTTTCCTTGGCGTGGAAGGCAAGCTTGGCGATACGGATATGTAGATCTCCTACCATTGTAACCGACTCTGTGTAACCCTAGCCTCCTCCGGTGTCTATATAAATCGGAGGGCTTTAGTCCGTAGGACACAACATACATTACAACAATCATACCATAGGCTAGCTTTAGGGTTTAGCCTCCTTGATCTCGTGGTAGATCCACTCTTGTAATACCCATATCATCAATATTAATCAAGCAGGACGTAGGGTTTTACCTCCATCAAGAGGGCCCGAACCTGGGTAAAACATTGTGTCCCTCGTCTCCTGTTACCATCCGCCTAGACGCATAGTTCGGGACCCCCTACCCGAGATCCGCCGGTTTTGACACCGACATTGGTGCTTTCGTTGAGAGTTCCTTTGTGTCGTCACCGATAGGCTCGATGGCATCTTCAACCAACAACGCTATCCAGGGTGAGACTTTTCTCCCCGGACAGATCTTCGTATTCGGCGGCTTCGCACTGCGGGCTAATTCGCTTGGCCATCTGGAGCAGATCGAAAGCTACGCCCCTGGCCGTCAGGTCAGATTCGGAGGTCTCAACTTCTCGGCCGACGTCCGTGGAGACTTGATCTTCGACGGGCTCGAGCCACAGCCAAGCGCGCCGCACTGTTACGATGGGCATGATTTAGCTCTGCCACCGAACAATGCCTTGGTGGCCGCACACGAATCCGCTTCGGCCGTTAGTCCGGAGCCGATCGCCCAGATCGAGGATCGGTGGATGGACACCGCCTTGGGGGCTTCAACTTCCACGGCAATGGAGCCGAACACTAATCTTGTCCCTCGCGAAACTCATGATTCCGAGGTGCCGGACTCCTTGCCGGACTCTGGACCTCCCACGCCCCTACCAATCGAATCGGATTGGGCGCCGGTTATGGAATTCACCGCCGTGGACATCTTCTAATACTCGCCTTTTGGCGACATCCTAAATTCGCTAAAGCATCTCTCGTTATCGGGAGAGTCCTGGCCGGACTATGGCCAGGATGGTTGGGATACGGATGACGAAGAAATTCAGAGCCCACCCACCACCCACTTTGTAGCCACTGTCGACGATCTAACCGACATGCTAGACTACGACTCCGAAGACATCGACGCTATGGATGACGATGCCGGAGACGAACAGGAACCAGCGCCTACAGGGCACTGGAAGACCACCTCGTCATACGACATATACATGGTGGACACCCCAAAAGACGGGGATGGCGAAGAAACAGCGGAGTCAGATTCTTTAAAGAAACAGCCCAAGTGCCGGCGTCAGCGGCGCCGCTCTAAATCCCGCCACAGCAAGAACGGAGATTCCGGCACAGGAGATAATAATACCCCAAAAAGTGCCGAAGACAACCCCCTCCAGCAGGACTCAGCGCAGGAGGATGCAGAAGCAAGCCCTCACGAGAGGGCGGCAAACGAGGAGGTTGAGGATTATAACTATATGCCTCCCTCCGAAGACGAGGCAAGCCTCAACGACGACGAATTCGTCATGCCCGAGGATCCTGTCGAACAAGAGTGTTTTAAACGCAGGCTTATCGCCACGGCAAATAGCCTAAAGAAAAAGCAGCAGCAGCTGCAAGCTGATCAGGACCTGCTGGCCGATCGATGGACCGAGGTCCTCGCGGCCGAAGAGTATAAACTCGAACGCCCCTCCAAAAGCTACCCAAGACGCAAGCTGCTCCCCCGATTAGAGGAGGAAGCATACATACCTCCATCACCAGCGCACGATACGGCTGACCGACCACCCCGTGGTCGCGACAGAGAGGCATCCAGGCCCCCAACCAAGACCGTACCCCAGCATCGCTCCAGAAGTGCGAAGCCAAGAGGGAATGCGCCGGACTTGCGAGATATATTGGAGGACAAAGCAAGGCAATCCAGATCCATCTACGGATCACGTGGGCGCCCCACGACCCATGACGAATACCGTCGCGTTGGATACAATAACCCCGGCCGGGAAGAACACAGTAGACAATGCTCTCTCGAGCTGCGTCGTGATATTGCTCAATACAGAGGCGCCGCACACCCGCTATGCTTCACTAACGAAGTAATGGATCACCAAATCCCTGAAGGATTTAAACCCGTGAACATTGAATCCTACGATGGCACAACAGACCCCGCGGTTTGGATCGAAGATTATCTTCTCCACATCCATATGGCCCGCGGCGACGATCTCCACGCCATCAAGTATCTCCCACTCAAACTTAAAGGACCAGCTCGGCATTGGCTTAACAGCTTCCCCGCAGAGTCAATTGGGTGTTGGGAAGACCTGGAAGCCGCATTCCTCGACAACTTCCAGGCACATATGTGCGACCACCAGATGCCGATGACCTAAGCCACATCATTCAGCAGCCAGATGAATCGGCCAGACAATTCTGGACACGGTTCTTGACAAAGAAAAATCAAATCGTCGACTGTCCGGATGCAGAGGCCCTTGCAGCCTTCAAACATAACATCCGCGACGAATGGCTAGCCCGGCACCTGGGACAGGAAAAGCCGAAATCCATGGCAGCCCTCACATCATTAATGACCCGCTTTTGTGCGGGAGAGGATAGCTGGCTAGCCCGCAGCAACAATCTCCGTAAAAATTCTGGCAGTCCGGATACCAAGGACAATAACGGCAGGTCACGTCAAAACAAAAACAAATGCCGCATCAACAGCGACGATAAGGAGGATACGACAGTCAACGCCGGATTCCGAGGCTCTAAACCCGGTCAACGGAAGAAGCCATTCAAAAGAACCACTCCGGGTCCGTCCAATTTGGACCGAATACTCGACCGCTTATGCCAGATACATGGCACCCCTGAAAACCCAGCTAATCACACCAATAGAGATTGCTGGGTGTTCAAGCAGGCTGGTAAGTTAATTGCCGAAAACAATGACAAGGGGCTAAACAGCGACGACGAGGAGGAGACCCAACCGCCGAACAATAGAGGACAGAAGGGTTTTCCCCCACAAGTGCGGACGGTGAATATGATTTACGCAACCCATATACCCAAGAGGGAGAGGAAGCGCGCACTAAGGGACGTCTATGCGATGGAGCCAGTCGCCCCGAAGTTCAATCCATGGTCCTCTTGTCCGATCACTTTCGATCGACGAGACCATCCGACCAGCATACGCCATGGCGGATTCGCCGCATTGGTTTTAGACCCAATCGTCGATGGATTTCACCTCACTAGAGTCCTGATGGACGGCGGTAGTAGCCTGAACCTGCTTTATCAGGATACAGTGCGCAAGATGGGCATAGACCCCTCAAGGATTAAACCTGCAAAGACAACCTTTAAGGGTGTCATACCAGGTGTGGAAGCCAACTGTACAGGCTCAGTCACACTGGAAGTGGTCTTCGGATCCCCGGACAATTTCCGGAGTGAGGAGTTAATCTTCGACATAGTCCCGTTTCGCAGCGGCTATCACGCTCTGCTCGGACGAACCGCGTTCGCAAAATTCAACGCGGTGCCGCATTATGCATACCTCAAGCTCAAGATGCCAGGCCCTCGCGGAGTCATCACGGTCAATGGAAATACGGAACGCTCCCTCCGAACGGAGGAACATACAGCGGCTCTTGCGGCAGAAGTACAGAGCAGCCTTTTAAGGCAATTCTCGAGTCCGGCCGTCAAACGGCCGGATACAGCAAAACGCGCCCAAAGCAATACCAACCAAGACCACCTGGCGCGATCAGAGCACGCGTAGCAATGTGGCCCCAACCCCCGCCCGCGCATGATTGCAAGAACAACCCTCCGCGTACATCATTACGCTTTGGAGATACCATGGGCGCAGGGGAAGGGGCACGATCGCAATGGACCCAGAGTGCGGCTCGACCACACCAGGGGCTCACAAGTGTGTCCCCTTTCTTTTTTTATTATTTTCCTTCTTTGTGTACACAGGACTCCGTTAACCAGAGGCCCTGTTCGGCGGTGAACCTGCCGAACTCATGATGCAACAACCAGGGAAGATAGAAGGTTGCGACGAACACTCAGGTGGTCTTAATTACGAGCATTAAATTCAATTATATACACCAAGTCCGCAGCTCACCCCTGGAGGGGGACATGTTTAATTAGTCCAAACCCTTGCTTAACGCACTATTTGTATCAGTCCGCATTCATAGCAGACCTTCCTTTATAAATAATGCAGCACCTTTTTTGACTGCAATTACATTACCTTTTACATATATGTTCATTACATGACATCTTGCACCCGTATATTTTGGTACGGCCTAATACACCAGGGGCTTATGTTCCCCACATTATGGTGTGATAAGTCCGAACACTTTCATAAGTGCGGCACCCCGAACTTATAGCATTATATGAATCGGCTCCGAATCATGTCTTGGGTCAATAGTTGGGTTTGCCCGGCTCCCACGTTTTGGTGCCTTACGTTCCGTTCTATCGTCTAAGGTGGCACTGGGAGAACCGCTGCGATTGCGCCCCGGTTGAGTCGGGCGAGCGCCTTAGTGGAGAAAGCTAAAACTGACCGGCATGATAAGGCGAGAGACTGGTCACTGTTCGAGAGTTTTTTCGGGTCCTTAAAGACTCACGCCGCTTCGAGCGAAGTTCCGGACAATGTTCGACGAAGGCGTGGATAGCGCCCCGGATTGGGCCTTCCGAATACTAGGGGCTTCGCCGAAATTTAAAATTATAGAATTATATGGCTAAGTGAGAGTGTTCAAGCACTATAAGTCCGGTCGCCTTGTTCGTTGTGTTGAGCGCCTCCCTAGATGGACCCAAAAATGGGAACAAGAGTGCTCAAGTTTATCCCGAACACCCCAGCACTCGTGGCTCGGGGGCTGAAGCCAACGACTTGCCATCTCTCAGATTTTATAAACGGCCGCACAGAAGGTAATATTTTAAATTAAAACAAGCGTTGCTCAAGGCGCATATGAACGAAGTTTTCAGCGCACAGGATAATACATGGCGAATTTACTCAAAGATTACATTTCTGGGGCACTCATCCGCAATATCGCGGGCTCCCTTCAGGACAGTTTTATAATACATTTCAGGCATGCGATACTCCTTGCCCGGTGGCGGTGGGTCCATGAGAAGCTTCTCCGCATCCAACCTGCCCCAATGCACCTTTGTGCGGGCAAGGGCCCGATGAGCACCTTCAATACAGGCGGAGCGCTTGATGACCTCCACCCAGGGGCACGCATCCACCAGCCGCCGCACGAGGCCGAAGTAGCTCCCAGGCATGGCCTATTCAGGCCATAGCCGGACTATAAGGCCCTTCATGGCCTCCTCAGCTACCTTGTGGAGTTCGACCAGCTGCTTCAGCTGGTCGCTTGGGGGCACCGGATGGCCGGCCTCAACGTACTGAGACCAGAAGACCTTCTCCGTCGAGCTCTCCTCCTTGCCACGATAGAATGCGGCGGCATCTGACGCACTACGCGGCAGATCTGCAAACGCCCCTGGAGAGCTCCGAATGCGGGTAAGTGTCAGGTAGTTTACATTAACATGCTTGCTTTGCATGAAAAATGCCTTACCCGCCGCTATCTTCTTCACATCTTCCACCTCCTGAAGGGCCTTACGGGCCTCGGCCTTGGCGGACTTGGCACTTTCGAGAGCCGAGGCAAGCTCGGACTCTCGAGTCTTGGAGTCACGCTCCAACCTCTCATGCTTCTCCATGAGAGCCTGGAGCTCTTGTCGTACTTCCGCCACCCGTGCCTCCTGCTTCTCTCGCTCGGCCCGTTCCACGGCCGCACTGCGTTCGGCCGCGGACACAGCCTCCTTCAGGGCTGCCACCTCATTTGTGGCCCCTGCAGTGCCCATATTATCCTTGTCAATTTTATTGCAACCAAAATCCTTTTCTGTAAGGTAACTATTCAAAGGGGTGTTACTCACCTTCTTTGTCCTCGAGCTGCTTCTTGGCATGGCCGACCTCTTGCTCGGACCGCTCGAGATCCTGCTTCAACGCACCGACCTCCGCAGTCAGTGCGGCAGAGGTCAGCAGCGCAGCCTGCAAGCCCATATTGACAAATTTTAAGCAACCCTGCGTATATCTTATTAGATCCTCAGTCCGGCTTTTCTTTCCGAACACCGAACTAAGCATCAGGGGCTACTGTCTATGCGGTATTACATTTCATAATTTTAACTTCTTACCTCAAAGCCTGTTAGAAGGCTGCTGCAGGCTTTGGTCAGCCTGCTCTTGGCGAGCTGAACCTTCTGAATCACCGCACTCATGATAGTGCGGTGTTCTTCCTCGATGGAAGCGCCTTTAAGCGCCTCCAACAAGTTATCCGGCGCCTCCGGTTGGACGGAGGCCGCCGATGTCACGGTCTTGCCCTTCTTTCGAGGGGGCCGCCTGCCGGACTCTGGAACCACTACGGGTTCCGATGTAGAGTCCGGCGCAAAGTCCGGGAGGCTGCCTGATGGCGCCTCCGGAGCCTCCTCCTGATGGGTCCCTCTCTGGGATCCCACCTCGGCGTCCTCGTCGGCGCGGGGGGTAGAGGCAGTCGGAAGTGAATCCACATCCGACGGGGCCAACGACCCGCTCGATGAAGCGGGGAGATCATCATCGGCCGGACTACGGACAGAATGCGGCATTAGAAGGACATTACGTGACATGAAAGAAATTGCATATCAGGGATCCGGATACTTACGATCTTGCCGGATGCCTGGCCCTTGAAGGCCACTCCTCCTCGCCAACGATGGTGTTGGCGAAACTGTCCGAGGGAATGGATCTCCCCCTCTTGGACCCTTCGGCCTCCCCTATCGGGGAAGCCTTCCTCTTCTTCTCTCCCTCCTCTGGGAGAGAGTCCTCTTCCTCCTTCTCGTCTTCGGGGGAGGAGTCCGCCTCGTCCTCGGACGCCTGATTACGGGAACTCTTTCGAGTCCCCGCGGCCACCTTCTTGGCCTTCTTCTCCGGCACCACGTGCGGTTCCGGAACCAGCAGCCCTGCTAAACGGGCGTCCACTGGGTCTTCTGGCATGGGAGCCGGGCTGATGAGCTGCTTGGCCTTCTCCATCTATTCTTGTCAAAGGAAAAGAGAGATTGAAACCCTCTTAGAATCAGTTTAATTACCACAAGTGTCCCGTAACGGGGTTGAATCACTTACCTCGTCAGCCGGATGCTGCGAGCGAAATCCGCAATCTTCCGTCGCGGATGCGGGGGTTTCGGCGCCCTTAAACAGCACCCTCCAGGCGCCTTCGTATGTCGTATCGAAGAGCCCGCTTAGCACCTGGTGCTGTTCCGGATTGAACTCCCACAGATTGAATGCCCGTTCTTGGCATGGGAGAATCCGGCGGATGAGCATGACTTGGATCACGTCAACGAGCCTGAGCTTATTGCTCACCAACTTCTGGATGCAGGCTCGGAGTCCCGTCAGCTCCTTCGGATTGCCCCACAGCAAGCCCTTCTCTTTCCAGGAGGTGAGCTGCGTGGGGACGCAAGATCTAAACTCGGGGGCCGCCGCCCATGTGGGCTTGCGCGGCTCGGTGATGTAGAACCACCACGATTGCCACCCCTTGACGGAGTCCACGAAGGCCCCTTCGAGCCAAAGGACGTTGGGCAACTTACCCAACATGGCGCCTCCGCATTCCGCTTGCATGCCCTTCACAACCTTCAGCTTGACGTTGAAGGTCTTGAGCCACAGGACGAAGTGGGACCGGATGCAGAGGAAGGCCTCGCACACGATGATAAACGCCAAGATGTTGAGGATGAAGTTCGGCGCCAGATCGTGGAAATCCAGGCCGTAGTAGAACATGAGCCCCCGGACGAATGGGTGGAGTGGAAAGCCCAGTCCGCGGAGGAAGTGGGGAAGGAAGACAACCCTCTCATGGGGCCCAGGGGTAGGGATGAGCTGCCCCTCGTCGGGCAGCCGATGCGCGATATCGCCGGAGAGGTATCCGGCGCTGCGCAGCTTGGTGATATGCTCCTCCTTAACGGTGGAGGCCAGCCATTTGCCTCCCGCTCCGGACATATTCGGAGAAGGTCGAGGTGAGATGCGCGAGCTTGGGCGTTGGAGCTTGAGTGCGCGGAGATGGATAAGCAAAGGAGGAAGAAGGCGTAGGTGAGAAGGTAAATCCTTATCCCTTATATATAGGCGGATGAAAACTATGCGTCCCCCGCCGGCCTGGTAAAACTCACTTATCTCCCAAGAGCCACCATCAATGGCGCGGTTGGGTTATCCATGTCCGTATTGATGAGAATCCCGAAATAAGGGGAACATGATCTCTGCTTCGACAAGACGTGCCAAGGAAACCACTTCGCTAAACGTGCTGAGGTGGTATAATAAAAAACGATTCGAGTAAAAGCCTGGTAGTGGTGTGATGCCACGCTGCATAATACGTCAGCAGATTGGACTGGTGTACATTTTATTCTCTCTACGGTGGAATGTGGAATTTATTTTGCAGAGCCGGACACTATCCTGGTGTTCATGATCTTCTCTGGATTATTCAAGGGAGGAACCCGCCTTGCAATGCCAAACATTATGTGCGCCGGACTTATCGTCATTGAAGCCTGGTTCAGGGGCTACTGAGGGAGTCCTGGACTAGGGGGTGTCCGGACAGCCGGACTATCATCGTCCGCCGGACTCCAAGACTACGAAGATACAAGATTGAAGACTCCATCCCGTGTCCGGATGGGACTTTCCTTGGCGTGGAAGGCAAGCTTGGCGATACGGATATGTAGATCTCCTACCATTGTAACCGACTCTGTGTAACCCTAGCCTCCTCCGGTGTCTATATAAACCGGAGGGCTTTAGTCCGTAGGACACAACATACATTACAACAATCATACCATAGGCTAGCTTTAGGGTTTAGCCTCCTTGATCTCGTGGTAGATCCACTCTTGTACTACCCATATCATCAATATTAATCAAGCAGGACGTAGGGTTTTACCTCCATCGAGAGGGCCCGAACCTGGGTAAAACATTGTGTCCCTCGTCTCCTGTTACCATCTGCCTAGACGCACAGTTTGGGACACCCTACTCGAGATCCGCCGGTTTTGAAACCGACAGGGGTCCCCAGACTTCCCTGCCTGCGGCCTGCGGCGTGGCTCAAGTGGGGGCCCAATGCAGCCCAGCTTCACTAGCTCAAGCTCAAGACCCTCGTGAGGGGCCGAGCCTCCAAGGGCGGATGACAGGAAGCTTCCTCAGGAGCAGCCTCCTCAGGCAGGCTTGCGTGGAGGCGGAGAGATCAAGGCAGGGTACCTCCCGAGGAGCCCGTGACGGAAACCATGACGATCGAAGACCAGGCGGGCGCCGGCCTTCGTAGTGTCCTTGTTTCCCCTTCGGTGCAAAGGGGGCAAGCACAGGCCAAGGCGTCAGGAAAAGGTTACCGTTTCGGTGCAACAAGACCAAGACCAGCAGAACGGCAGGATGGAGGTCATCGTGGAGCCCAGGACGGCGTCACCGTCAGAGCCTTTGGCAGCCGAAGACCAACTTTAGTCAGGATAAGTGTACTAGATGTTCCCCTTCAAAATGGCCAATTATTGGCGCCCTTCCCTCTCATTATTTGGGAAGAGGCCCAGGGCCTCCCTCTATAAATAGGACTAGCCACCACAGAGTAGGGGCATCAGATCTAGAGAACAGATTGATCAGAGAGAGAGAGAGAGAGAGAGAGAGAAGCAACTGAACTCACCCTAGCAGTTCATCGCACCAGCTCAAGAACAGCCCCTCGCGAGGCTGTTCCCCCTTTGTACTGTTCATCATCAGCTCCTGAGGCAATCCACCACACCGCACACTGGAGTAGGGTATTACACCACAATGGTGGCCTGAATCAGTATAAATCTCGTGTCCCTTGTGTGTTCTTCCTTCTAGCCTAGATCCTTTGCAAGACTTCGACGCGTGAGCTAGTAGGGGAAAGATCTTCGTGTGCACCCCAGAGTTCGAACCTCAAGGGTCTGCCGGAACCCGAATTCCGACAATATAGAATAAACCGTAGCTCGGATGGAAAAACTTTGTACATGAAAGTTGCTCAGAATGATGAGAAGAATCCAGATACGCAGCCCGTTCATCCGCCACGCGTCCCTAGCATAGTGAACCAGCAACATTTCAACTCCGATTCATCTATCCGAAAACATGAAACACCGGGGATACTTTCCCGGATGTTTCCCCCTTTCACCGGTACCACCTACTGCCGCGTTAGGGCACACCTAGCACCGCTCATTGTCATGTCATGCATCGTCATGCTTATGTTTGCATTGTATTTAATATTTCTTTCCCCTCTTCTCTCCGGTAGACTACGAGACCGACGCTGTTGCTGCCCAGTTCGACTACTGAGTTGACGGCCCCTCCTTGCCAGAGCAACCAGGCAAGCCCCCCCTTGATACCAGATATCGCCTATTCTTCTCTCTACTTCTTGCATTAGAGTAGTGTAGCATGTTACTACTTTCCATTAATCCTATCCTGATGCATAGCCTGTCCTTGCCACTACTGTTGTTACCTTTACCTGCAATCCTACAGACTTAGTATAGGATGCTAGTATTCCATCCGTGTCCCTACATTCTTGTCCGTCTGCCATGCTATACTACTGGGCCGTGATCACTTCGGGAGGTGATTACAGGTACATATACTCTATACTTTTACATACTTATGTTACTGTTCGGAGATGGGGGCTGAAGGGGCAGGTGGTTCCATCTAGGTAGTGATGGGCCTGGGTTCCCGACAGCACCCTGATGGTTACTTACTGGTGGAGCAACAGGGCAGGTTGAGACCACCTAGGAGAGAGGTGGGCCTGGCCTTGATCGGCGTTCATGGTTACTTCATAATAACACGCTTAACGAGATCTTGGTATTTCATCTGAGTCTAGCCACTGGCCTATGCGCACTAACCAACTACGCGGGAACAGTTATGGGCAATCAACATTATGGTATCAGCCGAAGCCTTTGTGACATCAGCGGCTGAGCGGCGCGCGCCGGATTGGACCATAAGCCTGCTCTTGTATTAAGGGGGCTAGGTCTGCTTCCGGCCGCCAACGCAACGTGCAGGTGTGCAATGGGCGATGGGCCCAGACCCCTGCGCGCATAGGATTTAGACCGGCGTGCTGACCTCTCTGTTGTGCCTAGGTGGGTCTGCGACGTGTTGATCTTCCGAGGCCGGACATGACCCAGGAAAGTGTGTCCGGCCAAAGGGGATCTAGCGTGTTGGTTATGTGGTGCACCCCTGCAGGGAAGTTTATCTATTCAAATATCTGTGTCCCTTGGTAAAAGGACGACCCAGAGTTGTACCTTGACCATATTGAAGGAAATATGCCCTAGAGGCAATAATAAAGTTATTATTTATTTCCTTATATCATGATAAATGTTTATTATTCATGCTAGAATTGTATTAATCGGAAACATAATACATGTCTTAATATATAGACAAACAGAGTGTCACTAGTATGCCTCTACTTGACTAGCTTGTTAATCAAAGATGGTTATGTTTCCTAACCATGGACAAAGAGTTGTTATTTGATTAACGGGATCACATCATTAGTTGAATGATCTGATTGACATGACCCATTCCGTTAGCTTAGCACCCGATCGTTTAGTATGTTGCTATTGCTTTCTTCATAACTTATACATGTTCCTATGACTATGAGATTATGCAACTCCCGTTTACCGGAGGAACACTTTGTGTGCTACCAAATGTCACAACGTAACTGGGTGATTATAAAGGTGCTCTACAGGTGTCTCCAAAGGTACTTGTTGGGTTGGCGTATTTCGAGATTAGGATTTGTCACTCCGAATGTCGGAGAGGTATCTCTGGGCCCTCTCGGTAATGTACAACACTTAAGCCTTGCAAGCATTGCAACTAATGAGTTAGTTGTGAGATGATGTATTACAGAACGAGTAAAGAGACTTGCCGGTAACGAGATTGAACTAGGTATGGGATACCGACGATCGAATCTCGGGCAAGTAACATACCGATGACAAATGCAACAATGTATGTTGTTATGCGGTCTAACCGATAAAGATCTTCGTAGATTGTGTAGGAACCAATATGGGCATCCAGGTCCCGCTATTGGTTATTGACCGGAGATGTGTCTCGGTCATGTCTACATTGTTCTCGAACCGTAGGGTCCGCACACTTAAAGTTACGATGACAGTTTCTTTATGAGTTTATGTATTTTGATGTACCGAAGGTTGTTCGGAGTTCCGGACGTGATCACGGACATGATGAGCAGTCTCGAAATGGTCGAGACATAAAGATCGATATATTGGAAGCCTATATTTGGACATCGGAATCGTTCCGGGTGAAATCGGCATTTTACCGGAGTACAGGGGGGTTACCGAAACCGCCCGGGGGGGTTATTGGGCCTACATGGGCCTTGAGGGAGAAGAGAGAAGGAGGCAGGAGGTGGCCGCGCGCCCCTCCCCTTCCTAGTCCGAATAGGACAAGGGAAGGGGAGCGGCGCCCCCCCTTTCCTTCCCCTCTTCCTCCTCTTTCCCCCCTTCTCCTTCTCCAACTAGGAAAGAAAGGGAGTCCTACTCCCGGTGGGAGTAGGACTCCCCCCTGGCGCGCCCCTCCTTGGCCGGCCGCCCCCTTCCCTTGGCTCCTTTATATACGGGGGCAGGGGGCACCCTAGAACACACAAGTTGATCTTCGTGATCATTCCTTAGCCGTGTGCGGTGCCCCCCTCCACGATATTACACCTCGGTCATATTATAGCGGTGCTTAGGAAAAGCCCTGCGATGGTTGAACATCAAGATCGTCACCACGCCATCGTGCTGACGGAACTCCTCCCCGAAGCTTTGCTGGATCGGAGCCCGGGGTGTGTCATCGAGCTGTACGTGTGTCAAGAACTCGGAGGTGCCGGAGTAATGGTGCTTGGATCGGTTGGACCGGGAAGACGCACGACCACTTCCTCTACGTTGCGTCAACGCTTCCGCTTCGGTCTACGAGGGTACATAGAAAACACTCTCCCCTCTCGTTGCTATGCATCACCATGATCTTGCGTGTGCGTTGGAATTTTTTTGAAATTACTACGTTCCCCAACACTTATGACAACTAGAACCGGATACTTAATAAAACACACCCAGACAAGTTCGAGAGACAACCCGGTGATCGCTTTCGCACAGGGCGACGAGGAGAGGATCGTCGGGTAGGATTATGCTATGTGATGATACTTGGAGGACTTCAATCTACTCTCTTCTACATGCTGCAAGACGGAGGCTGCCAGAAGCGTAGTCTTCGATAGGACTAGATATCTCCCTCTTGTTCTGGCATTCTGCAGTTCAGTCCACTGATATTGCCTCTTTACACATATACACATGCATATGTAGTGTAGTTCCTTGCTTGCGAGTACTTTGGATGAGTACTCACAGTTGCTTTGCGCCCTCTTTCCCCCATTTTTCCTCTTGTTGCTATGCATCACCATGATCTTGCATGTGCGTAGGAATTTTTTTGAAATTACTACGTTCCCCAATAGTGGTATCAGAGCCTAGGTATTATGGTTTGATGTTATATGCACGAGTAGAACACAAGTGAGTTGTGGGCGATATAAGTCATACTGCTTACCAGCATGTCATACTTTGGTTCGGCGGTATTGTTGGATGAAGTGGCCCGGACCGACATTATGCGTACGCTTACGCGAGACTGGTTCTACCGCCGTGCTTTGCACACAGGTGGCTGGCGGGTGTCAGTTTCTCCAACTTTAGTTGAACCGAGTGTGGCTACGCCCGGTCCTTGCGAAGGTTAAAACAGCACCAACTTGACAAACTATCGTTGTGGTTTTGATGCGTAGGTGAGATTGGTTCTTGCTTAAGCCCGTAGCAGCCACGTAAAACTTGCAACAACAAAGTAGAGGATGTCTAACTTGTTTTTGCAGGGCATGTTGTGATGTGATATGGTCAAGACATGATGCTAAATTTTATTGTATGAGATGATCATGTTTTGTAACCGAGTTATCGGCAACTGGCAGGAGCCATATGGTTGTCGCTTTATTGTATGCAATGGAATCGCCATGTATCACTAAGCGGTAGCCATAGTCGTAGAAGCATAAGATTGGCGAGACGACAACGATGCTATGATGGAGATCAAGGTGTCGCGCCGGTGACGATGGTGATCATGACGGTGCTTCGGAGATGGAGATCACAAGCACAAGATGATGATGGCCATATCATATCACTTATATTGATTGCATGTGATGTTTATCTTTTATGCATCTTATCTTGCTTTGATTGACGGTAGCATTTTAAGATGATCTCTCACTAAATTATCAAGAAGTGTTCTCCCTGAGTATGCACCGTTGCCAAAGTTCATCGTGCCCAGACACCACGTGATGATTGGGTGTGATAAGCTTTACGTCCATCTACAACGGGTGCAAGCCAGTTTTGCACACGCAAAATACTCGGGTTAAACTTGACGAGCCTAGCATATGCAGATATGGCCTCGGAACATGGAGACCGAAAGGTCGAGTGTGAATCATATAGTAGATATGATCAACATGAGATGCTCACCATTGAAAACTAATCCATTTCACGTGATGATCGGTTATGGTTTAGTTGAATTTGGATCATGTGATCACTTAGAGGATTAGAGGGATGTCTATCTAAGTGGGAGTTCTTAAGTAATATGATTAATTGAACTTAAATTTATCATGAACTTAGTACCTGATAGTATCTTGCTTGTCTATGTTGATTATAGATAGATGGCCCGTGCTGTTGTTCCATTGAATTTTAATGCGTTCCTTGAGAAAGCAAAGTTGAAAGATGATGGTAGCAACTACGCGGACTAGGTCCGTAACTTGAGGATTATCCTCATTGGTGCACAGAAAAGTTACGTCCTGGAAGCACCGCTGGGTGCCAGGCCTGCTGCTGATGCAACTGACGACGTTAAGAATGTCTGGCAGAGCAAAGCTAATGACTACTCGATAGTTCAATGTGCCATGCTTTACGGCTTAGAACCGGGACTTCAACGACGTTTTGAACGTCATGGAGCATATGAGATGTTCTAGGAGTTGAAGTTAATATTCCAGAAGAATGCCCGGATTGAGAGATATGAAGTCTCCAATAAGTTCTATAGCTGCAAGATGGAGGAGAATAGTTCTGTCAGTGAGCATATACTCAAGATGTCTGGGTATTGTAATCACTTGATTCAACTGGGAGTTACTCTTCCGGATGATAGCGTCATTGACAGAATTCTCCAATCATTTCCACCAAGCTACAAAAGCTTCGTGATGAACTATAATATGCAAGGGATGGATAAGACAATTCCCGAGCTCTTCGCAATGCTAAAGGCTGCGGAGGTAGAAATCAAGAAGGAGCATCAAGTGTTGATGGTCAACAAGACCACTAGTTTCAAGAAAAAGGGCAAAGGGAAGAAGAAGGGGAACTTCAAGAAGAACAGCAAGCAAGTTGCTGCTCAAGAGAAGAAACCCAAGTCTGGACCTAAGCCTGAAACTGAGTGCTTCTACTGCAAGAAGACTGGTCACTGGAAGCGGAACTGACCCAAGTATTTGGCAGATAAGAAGGATGGCAAGGTGAACAAAGGTATATGTGATATACATGTTATTGATGTGTACCTTACTAGAGCTCGCAGTAGCACCTGGGTATTTGATACTGGTTCTGTTGCTAATATTTGCAACTCGAAACAGGGACTACGGATTAAGCGAACTCTAGCAAAGGACGAGGTGACGATGCGCGTGGGAAATGGTTCCAAAGTCAATGTGATTGCGGTCGGCACGCTACCTCTACATCTACCTTCGGGATTAGTATTAGACCTAAATAATTGTTATTTGGTGCCAGCGTTGAGCATGAACATTATATCTGGATCTTGTTTGATGCGAGACGATTATTCATTTAAATCAGAGAATAATGGTTGTTCTATTTATATGAGTAATATCTTTTATGGTCATGCACCCTTGAAGAGTGGTCTATTTTGATGAATCTCGATAGTAGTGATACACATATTCATAATGTTGAAGCCAAAAGATGCAGAGTTGATAATGATAGTGCAACTTATTTGTGGCACTGCCGTTTAGGTCATATCGTTATAAAGCGCATGAAGAAACTCCATACTGATGGACTTTTGGAACCACTTGATTATGAATCACTTGGTACTTGCGAACCGTGCCTCATGGGCAAGATCACTAAAACACCGTTCTCCGGTACTATGGAGAGAGCAACAGATTTGTTGGAAATCGTACATACAGATGTATGTGGTCCGATGAATGTTGAGGCTCGTGGCGGATATCGTTATTTTCTCACCTTCATAGATGATTTAAGCAGATATGGTTATATCTATTTAATGAAGCATAAGTCTGAAACATTTGAAAAGTTCAAAGAATTTTAGGGTGAAGTTGAAAAACATCGTAATAAGAAAATAAAGTTTCTACGATCGGATCGTGGAGGAGAATATTTGAGTTACGAGTTTGGTCTACACTTGAAACAATGCGGAATAGTTTTGCAACTCACACCACCCGGAACACCACAGCGTAATGGTGTGTCCGAACGTCGTAATCGTACTTTACTTGATATGGTGCGATCTATGATGTCTCTTACAGATTTACCGCTATCGTTTTGGGGTTATGCTTTAGAGACGGCCACATTCACATTAAATAGGGCACCATCAAAATCCGTTGAGACGACACCTTATGAACTATGGTTTGGCAAGAAACCAAAGTTGTCGTTTCTTAAAGTTTGGGGCTGCGATGCTTATGTGAAAAAGCTTCAACCTGATAAGCTCAAACCCAAATCGGAGAAATGTGTCTTCATAGGATACCC
Organism: Triticum dicoccoides; assembly: GCF_002162155.2. Classification (NCBI taxonomy): domain Eukaryota; kingdom Viridiplantae; phylum Streptophyta; class Magnoliopsida; order Poales; family Poaceae; genus Triticum; species Triticum dicoccoides. The sequence goes on from NC_041385.1 coordinate 240,031,433, forward strand.
AAAAGAGACAGTTGGGTACACCTTCTATCACATATCTGAAGGCAAGACATTCATTGCTAAGAATGGATCCTTTCTAGAGAAGGAGTTTCTCTCGAAAGAAGTGAGTGGGAGGAAAGTAGAACTTGATGACGTAAATGTACTTGCTCCCTTGTTGGAAAATAGTACATCACAGGAACCGGTTTCTGTGACGTCAAAACCAACTAGTGAGGAAGTTGATGATGATGATCATAGAAATGCAGATCAAGTTACTATAGAACCTCATAGGTCAAACAGAGTAAGATCCGCACCTGAGTGGTACGGTAATCCTATTCTAGAAGTCATGCTACTAGATCATGATGAACCTACGAACTATGAAGAAGCAATGGTGAGCCCAGATTCCACAAAATGGCTTGAAGCCATGAAATCTGAGATGGGATCCATGTATGAGAACAAAGTATGGACTTTGGTTGACTTGCCCGATGGTCGGCAAGCAATTGAGAATAAATGGATCTTCAAGAAAGAAGACTGACGCTGATGGTAATGTTACTGTCTACAAAGCTCGACTTGTTGCAAAAGGTTTTCGACAAGTTCAAGGGATTGACTATGATGAGACCTTCTCACCCGTAGCGATGCTTAAGTCTGTCCTAATCATGTTAGCAATTGCCGCATTTTATGATTATGAAATTTGGAAAATGGATGTAAAAACTGCATTCCTGAATGGGTTTCTGGAGGAATAGTTGTATATGATGCAACCAACAGGTTTTGTCGATCCAAAGGGAGCTAACAAAGTGTGCAAGCTCCAGCGATCCATTTATGGACTGGTGCAAGCCTCTCGGAGTTGGAATAAACACTTTGATAGTGTGATCAAAGCATTTGGGTTTATACAGACTTTTGGAGAAGCCTGTATTTACAAGAAAGTGAGTGGGAGCTCTGTAGCATTTCTAATATTATATGTGGATGACATATTATTGATTGGAAATGATATAGAATTTCTGGATAGCATAAAGGGATACTTGAATAAAAGTTTTTCAATGAAAGACCTCGGTGAAGCTGCTTACATATTGGGCATTAAGATCTATAGAGATAGATCAAGACGCTTAATTGGACTTTCACAAAGCACATACCTTGACAAAGTTTTGAAGAAGTTCAAAATGGATCAAGCAAAGAAAGGGTTCTTGCCAGTATTGCAAGGTGTGAAGTTGAGTAAGACTCAATGCCCGACCACTGCAAAAGATAGAGAGAAAATGAAAGATGTTCCCTATGCTTCAGCCATAGGCTCTATCATGTATGCAATGCTGTGTACCAGACCTGATGTGTGCCTTGCTATTAGTTTAGCAGGGAGGTACCAAAGTAATCCAGGAGTGGATCACTGGACAGCGGTCAAGAACATCCTAAGGTACCTGAAAAGGACTAAGGATATGTTTCTCGTATATGGAGGTGACAAAGAGCTCATCGTAAATGGTTACGTTGATGCAAGCTTTGACACCGATCCGGACGATTCTAAATCGCAAACCAGATACGTGTTTACATAAAACGGTGGAGCTGTCAGTTGGTGCAGTTCTAAACAAAGCGTCGTGGCGGGATCTACGTGTGAAGCGGAATACATAGCTGCTTCGGAAGCAACCAATGAAGGAGTCTGGATGAAGGAGTTCATATCCGATCTAGGTGTCATACCTAGTGCATCGGGTCCAATGAAAATCTTTTGTGACAATACTGGAGCGATTGCCTTAGCGAAGGAATCCATATTTCACAAGAGAACCAAGCACATCAAGAGACACTTCAATTCCATCCGGGATCTAGTCCAGGTGGGAGACATAGAGATTTTCAAGATACATACGCATCTGAATGTTACAGACCCGTTGACTAAGCCTCTTCCACGAGCAAAACATGATCAACACCAAGACTCCATGGGTGTTAGAATCATTACTGTGTAATCTAGATTATTGACTCTAGTGCAAGTGGGAGACTGAAGGAAATATGCCCTAGAGGCAATAATAAAGTTATTATTTATTTCCTTATATCATGACAAATGTTTGTTATTCATGCTAGAATTGTATTAACCAGAAACATAATACATGTGTGAATATATACACAAACAGAGTGTCACTAGTATGCCTCTACTTGACTAGCTTGTTAATCAAAGATGGTTATGTTTCCTAACCATGGACAAAGAGTTGTTATTTGATTAATGGGATCACATCATTAGTTGAATGATCTGATTGACATGACCCATTCCGTTAGCTTAGCACCCGATCGTTTAGTATGTTGCTATTGCTTTCTTCATAACTTATACATGTTCCTATGACTATGAGATTATGCAACTCCCGTTTACCGGAGGAACACTTTGTGTGCTACCAAACATCACAACGTAACTGGGTGATTATAAAGGTGCTTTACAGGTGTCTCCAAAGGTAATTGTTGGGTTGGCGTATTTCGAGATTAGGATTTGTCACTTCGAATGTCGGAGAGGTATCTCTAGGCCCTCTCGGTAATGCACATCACTTAAGCCTTGCAAGCATTGCAACTAATGAGTTAGTTGTGAGATGATGTATTACGGAACGAGTAAAGAGACTTGCCGGTAACGAGATTGAACTAGGTATTGGATACCGACGATCGAATCTCGGGCAAGTAACATACCGATGTCAAAGGGAACAACGTATGTTGTTATGCGGTCTGACCGATAAAGATCTTCGTAGAATGTGTAGGAACCAATATGGGCATCTAGGTCCCGCTATTGGTTATTGAACGGAGACGTGTCTCGGTCATGTCTACATTGTTCTCAAACCGTAGGGTCCGCACGCTTAAAGTTACGATGACAGTTCCTTTATGAGTTTATGTATTTTGATGTACCGAAGGTTGTTCGGAGTTCCGGATGTGACCACGGACATGACGAGGAGTCTTGAACTGGTCGGGACATAAAGATCGATATATTGGAAGCCTATATTTGGACATCAGAATCGTTCCGGGTGAAATCGGCATTTTACCGGAGTACCGGGGGGTTACCGGAACCCCCCGGGGGGTTATTGGGCCTACATGGGCCTTGAGGGAGAAGAGAGAAGGAGGCAGCAGGTGGCCGCGCGCCCCTCCCCTTCCTAGTCCGAATAGGACAAGGGAAGGGGGGCGGCGCCCCCCCTTTCCTTCCCCTCTTCCTCCTCTTTCCCCCCTTCTCCTTCTCCAACTAGGAAAGGAAGGGAGTCCTACTCCTGGTGGGAGTAGGACTACGCACCCCTCCTTGGCCGGCCGCCCCCTCCCCTTGGCTCCTTTATATACGGAGGCAGGGGCACCCTAGAACACACAAGTTGATCTTCGTGATCGTTCCTTAGCCGTGTGTTGTGCCCCCCTCCACGATATTACACCTCGGTCATATTGTAGCGGTGCTTAGGCGAAGCCGTGCGACGGTTGAACATCAAGATCGTCACCACGCCGTCGTGCTGACGGAACTCCTCCCCGAAGCTTTGCTGGATCGGAGCTCGGGGTGCGTCATCGAGTTGTACGTGTGTCAAGAACTCGGAGGTGCCGGAGTAACGGTGCTTGGATCGGTTGGACCAGGAAGACGTACGACCACTTCCTCTATGTTGCGTCAACGCTTCCGCTTCGGTCTACGAGGGTACGTATACAACACTCTCCCCTCTCGTTGCTATGCATCACCATGATCTTGCGTGTGCGTAGGAATTTTTTTGAAATTACTACGTTCCCCAACACTTATGACAACTAGAACCGGATACTTAATAAAACACACCCAGACAAGTTCTAGAGACAACCCGGTGATCGCTTTCGCACAGGGCGACGAGGGGAGGATCGCCGGGTACGATTATGCTATGTGATGATACTTGGAGGACTTCAATCTACTCTCTTCTACATGCTGCAAGACGGAGGCTGCCAGAAGCGTAGTCTTCAATAGGACTAGATATCTCCCTCTTGTTCTGGCATTCTGCAGTTCAGTCCATTGATATTGCCTCTTTACACATATACCCATGCATATGTAGTGTAGTTCCTTGCTTGTGAGTACTTTGGATGAGTACTCACGGTTGCTTTGCGCCCTCTTTCCCCCATTTTTCCTCTTCTTCCCGGATGTCGCAACCAGATGCTGGAGCCCAGGAGCCAGATGATCCCGAGGATGATTCTACATGGAGTTCGGCTTCAAGGAGTAGTTAGGAGGCCCCAGGCAGGAGGCCTCGCCTTTTCGATCGTTGCTACTTTTGTGCTAGCCTTCTTAAGGCAAACTTGTTTAACTTATGTCTGTACTAAGATATTGTTGCTTCCGCTGACTTGTTTATGTTTGAGCACTTGTATTCGAGCCCTCGAGGCCCCTGTCTTGTAATGTGATGCTTGTATGACTTATTTTACTTTTAGAGTTGTGTTGTGATATCTTCCCGTGAGTCCCTGATCTTGATCGTACACATTTGTGTGCATGATTAGTGTACAGTTGAATCGGGGGCCTCACAGAGAGGCCAAGCTGGATCGGTAGGACAGCTTAGATGCCTTGGATGAGGAGCGCGACGTCGCTAAAGCCCGTTCCGCATTCTATCAACAACACGCTCGCAGATATCAAAGCAGAGAGGTACGGGCCAAGACTTACAACATTGGCGAACTCATTCTACGCTTGCTAGAGAATAAAAAGGACAAACTAAAGCCCAAGTGGGAGGGTCCCTTCATCATCGACGATGTTCTCACCGGAGCAGCGTACCGCCTGTGTGATGCATCAGACTACCGCCTGGAGCCGAACCCATGGAACGCGGCCCGACTCCGAAGATTCTATGCCTAGCGCCAGACTCTTCGTTCGTCTCCTTTTTCCCTTTCTCCTCCCTTTATTTATTTTTTCCTCTCTTTTCATTTATATTTGTTACACTGGAAAGCTCTTGCACGGTTAAACCGTACACCTAAAACGCATACAATTCTTAATATGTATGTCAATTATACCTGGGGGCTTCTTGTACAGAAGCTTATTACTATTGTTTTCCGAGCATAAAGCTCACCACATATGTGTATTTTCCACATATGTACCTTTTCTTCGCCATTATATGCATCAATATGACTTAAGTTTTGGCCAAGTTGGGTTGCCTGGCGCCTGTGCTTATGCCCAATGTTCCCGTTAGTTCGGCTAGGGCATAAAGGGAGCACCTCTGCGATTGTTACTATCGGGTCATCCGGATGTGTACCTCAGACTTGGTGAAGCCGAAAGCTAGTGTTCTTAAGGGAATATTTGGTCGGTGGACTAAAGATGTTGTTTACTTGTCGCATTATGTACCCACAGATGTTATGTATGCTGTGGTTTTTCAAACACTGTTCGGACATGTACTTTGATGCATGCTTACCAAGGGAAAGGAACCCTTAGCGGAACTATTCTCTCTGGAAGATGTTTCTTACAATTAAAATGTAATATAACATAACTAGCCGGATACTTGTCTGTTCAAGCAACTAGGACCCCTACGCCTGGTTTCCACGCATACCCCGGTTTATATTATCGAGCGGGTATTCAGAAGCACTCCGCACCTTAGGGTACAGAGGTTGAAGCGAAAAGGTCTGCCACGACAAGTGTTTTTACAATTCAGCTAGAAGACATAATCTGTCACATGAAGTACATAGTCACTTAGACTTAAACACTTCTTCTTCTATGCCATCTAACAAGCTATCTAGCTTACAATCCTGCTAGGAATACTTGGCGGCTACTTGAACCTGGTCATATACCAGACAACGGGAATTTCTTCCCCATTTGACCCTACAGGTCCGACCCGAGCCATGTGGTTTGGGTTGTGCTTGGAATACCTAGTTTTCACCATTGCCCAGGCCTCTCGCGCACCTTCTCGGCAGGCCGATATCTTCCATAATCGGAAGCGCCGCCGTGCTCCCTGGAATAGTTGTACAAGCCCCTCCATACTTCCTGGAGGAGAGCCGGATGGCCATAAGGCCTTGGCCACACCTCGCATTGCCTGCCGAGTTCTCTCATGCAGTTGCAACAGCTCTGGTAGAAGATCGCTTGACGATCCGGACACCTCCTCATCGGGACATCCCGTCAATATACCTACAGATAGAATTATTGTCAGTTTATTTCCTTGCCGAACTATGTAAAGGTAAATCCGAACACATACTAAATATGACGCCTCGCAGCTTCTTATTCTCCTTCACAGAGTCAGCTAGCTGGGCCGGCATATCTTTTAGCTCTTCACCGAGCTGGGTGTTGGCATCTTGGAGTTTGTTCTTCTCCGCCCTGACCTGTGTCAGGATACGTTCACCTGTGACCAATTGCTTTTGAGCTCCTGGAACTCCCGCTTGTGCGACCTTCGGTGCCTCTGTCACAAGATTTGCACCTGTATTAATAGTCCCGGTATATGATTATGTTTTTTTGATGGAGGGGAACATTACCAGACGCCGCCTTCTTGGATCTCTCCAGTTCGGCGACAGCAGAAGTCAACTGGTCCTGACACCTTTTAACGCTTGAGACTACAGATTTTTCTTCTGTGTGAGCACCTGGTCATATAACGATCCTTAAATCAGTTGTACCAACTGTTTCAAGTCTCGGGGGCTACTGGTATATGATTATCAGTTTTGTACAAATGTGTACTTACCCGTATATCTTTCAAATACTGGTCGGTGGCTCTTGGAAGCCCATCTTGAGCAGTTCAGATGTAAGCATCACCCGAGTTGAAGGCGTTGAAGGCCTCTTCTGAAAATCCAGGGTCGCGAAAAAGGCCCTCCGGCGCCGATGATTCACCGCGCTTTCCACTTCGGAGTTTGTGGCGGATACTTTATCCCACTCCTCCGTAGAGGGACAATCCGGTGTCACCTCCGTGTTAGCCTCAGTCCTTGCAACAGGGTCCGGAATCCGGCTCGTGGAGGCACGACTGGCAGAATCCCCGGACATAGTCCGGGGATTATTTTTCCTGATAAGAACAACGGATTTTGTCATACTTCAAATGTGATGGCTATAGAGCATACTTAAAACGACCTTACCTCTTTGCTAAAGGTTCGGCCATATTTCTATTGGCCTTCCTCTTCGGAAGCCTGCCCATCTTAGGCGCTGCATTCTTGCGCGCTGACCGCCTCCCCTTTAGAGCATAATATAGTGCGGTGGGTGTCGGTATCCAAACCGGCGGATCTCGGGTAGGGGGTCCCGATCTGTGCGTCTAAGGCTAATGGTAATAGGAGGCAAGGGACACGATGTTTTACCCAGGTTCGGGTCCTCTCGATGGAGGTAAAACCCTACTTCCTGCTTGATTGATATTGATGATATGGGTATTACAAGAGTTGATCTACCACGAGATCGTAGAGGCTAAACCCTAGGAGCTAGCCTATGATGATTATGATTCTGTCTCTAAGGATTAAACCCTCCGGTTCATATAGACACCGGAGGGGGCTAGAGTTTACATGGAGTCAGTTACAAAGAAGGAAATACAATATCCGGATCGCCAAGCTTGTCTTCCACCCAAAGGAGAGTCCCATCCGGACACGAGACGAAGTCTTGAGTCTTGCATCTTCATGGTCTAACAGTCCGGCCAAAGTATATAGTCCGGCTGTCCGGATACCCCCTAATCCAGGACTCCCTCAGTAGCCCCTGAACCAGGCTTCAATGTTGATAAGTCCGGCGCGCAGTTCTGTCTTCGGCATTGCAAGGCGGGTTCCTCTCCGAATACTCCAAAGTAATTATCGAACACTTAAACCGTGTCCGGATCTGCAAGATGATCTTCACATACCACCGTAGAGAGCATAGCACTTTATAAGTCTGATCTGCTGGCAATTTTTGAACGGCGTGACATGACACCACGGTCAAGTCATTATTCGAACCGTTTTCCCAAAACCAGCCACAGCGCATATTGCGAGGTGGCTTCCTCGGCACATCTTGTCAAAGCAGAGATCATGTCCCCTTATCACGGGATTCCCATCAATACGAGTATGGGTACCCAACCGCACCATCAATCGTGGCACTTGGGAAATAAGCGATTCTCAACGGGAAAGTGGGGAGGCGCACCGTTCTGGTCGCCTGTATAAAGGGATAAGGATTCCCCATTTTCACCCATGCCTTCTTCCTCCTTTGCTTATCCATTCTTGCCTCCTCGAGCTCCAGCGCCCTAGTCCACGCCTCCTCCGCACAGCCAAACATGTCCGGAGCAGGAGGCAAATTGGTGGCCTCCACCGTGAAGGAGGAGCATATTGTGAAGCTCCGAGCGACCGGATACTTGGCCGCAGACATCGCACACCGGCTACCGGACGCAGGGCAGATCATTCCAACTCCGGAACCCCACGAGAGGGTCGTGTTTCTCGCCCACTTCATCCGTGGACTGGGATTTCCACTTCATCCCTTCGTCCGCGGGCTCATGTTCTACTACGGGCTAGATTTCCATGATCTATCCCCAAATTTCGTCCTCAACATCTCGGCGTTTATCGTTGTGTGCGAGGCCTTCCTTCGCATCAAGCCTCACTTCGGCTTGTGTCTACGAATCTTCTGCGTGAAGCCGAAGATCGTGAGCGGCCAGCAAGCGGAGTGCGGAGGCGCCATGGTGGGAAAGATGCCCAACGTCACCTGGCTTGATGGCTCCTTCGCGGAGACCGTGAAAGGGTGGCAATCGGGGTGGTTCTACATCACCGAGCCGCGCGACGCCAACTGGGGGGCCGCCCTCGAATTATGATCCGGAATTTCCATGCGGCTCACCTCCTGGGAAAAGAATGGCCTGGCCTGGGGCGAGCCTGCGGAGCTGACCGGACTTCAGAACTGCATCAAGAAAATGAAGGACAATAAAATCAAGCTTGCCAATGTGGTCCAGGTCATGCTTGTCCGCCGGATTCTTCCATGCCAAAGACGGGAATTTAATCTGTGGGAGTTCGTCCCGGCCGAACACCAGACACTTCGAGAGCTCTATGGGATGACACACAAGGATGCATGGAAGGCGCTGTTCAAGGCCTCCGAAATACCTCCTCCCACATCCGAGGACCGTGGACTTCACGCCACACGGCTCCCCCGTCCGGTGAGTTTTCTCACTATCACCGGATGTAGTTTTTCCCAGTGTACTCACGGGAGGATCTTAAGTCATTGTGTGTATTTAATCAGGAGTATGTGGAGACGGCGGAGCGGATTGACTGTCCGGCTCCACTGCCAGAAGGTCCAGCAGATGCTCTCCTGATGGAGATGCTAGTCCCGACGCCCTACAAGGCACCGGAAAAGAAGGCCGAAAAGAAGGCCGAAAAGAAGGCCGCGGGGACCAGGAAGGGTCTCCGGCATAAGGTCGTACCGGACGCCTCGTCCGAAGACGACAAGGCACAATCCTCCCCTGAAGGGGAGGAGGAAGAGGAAAGGGCCGCCCCATCCAGAGAGGACGAGGGGCCTAAGAATCCGACGCTCCTAGCACGGGCCCCAATCCGTTGAAGATCAAGTCTCTGCAGATATCGGCCGTGTAGTTCAAGTTTTTGAACCTGACCTGGTGGCCAGGGGCGTAGCTGTCGATCTGCTCCAGATGGCCAGGCGAATTGGCCCGCAGTGCGAAGCCGCCGAACACGAAGATCTGTCCGGGGAGAAAAGTCTCACCCTGGACCACCTTGTTGTTGATGATTGAAGGAGCCATCAAGCCTTGCAGTGACGACACAGAGGAACTCTCAATGAAAGCACCAATGTCGGTGTCAGAACCAGCGGATCTCGGGTAGGGGGTCCCGATCTGTGCATCTAAGGCTAATGGTAACAGGAGGCAAGGGACACGATGTTTTACATAGGTTCGGGCCCTCTCGATGGAGGTAAAACCATACTTCCTGCTTGATTGATATTAATGATATGGGTATTACAAGAGTTGATCTACCACGAGATCATAGAGGCTAAACCCTAGGAGCTAGCCTATGATGATTATGATTCTGTCTCTAAGGACTAAACCCTCCGGTTTATATAGACACCGGAGAGGGCTAGGGTTTACATGGAGTCGGTTACAAAGAAGGAAATACAATATTCGGATCGCCAAGCTTGTCTTCCACACAAAGGAGAGTCCATCCAGACACGGGACGAAGTCTTGAGTCTTGCATCTTCATGGTCCAACAGTCCGGCCAAAGTATATAGTCCGGCTGTCCGGATACCCCCTAATCCAGGACTCCCTCAGTGGGTAAGGCAGAAAGAGGGAATTTCATCAAAGGACAAGTCTCCTAATTACTTACATGCGTCGTAGGGAGAAGGCCGGGATAGTCGGCAATGATGGCCACTTCGGTGCCATCACAGCTTGCCTGGGAAAACCCCCCTTCCCCGAGCTCCACGAATATATCCGGATCCTCTTCGAATCCGGGGTCGAGAGCCCGGTTGTGGTCCTCTGGCTATGGTGCAGGGCTGTAGATCACCCTGGTGACCTTCCGCCATTCCTGTTATAAATGACGGATTAATGTTTATGAAAGAGGATTCAGGGAGTTGATGGAGTAGAGTAGTGGGACGAAAACTCACCCAGCCGGGAGGATTGTACATGGAAAATCCATCCCTGGGCTTAATGTGGATGAACTCCTCCTCCTCCCCTTTGTATAATCCAGACAGTATTTTTGCCAAAGTGGCGTGATTGTCCGGACCCTTCCGACAATAGCGGGTGGCGTCGTCTTCTCCATTGAAATGCCACATGGGGCGCCCTCGGTATTGGAGTGGCTGAACTCCTCGCATTATGGATATTGCCATAACCTCGACTATTGACAATCTGGATTGGGCAAGCGTCTTTATTTTGCTCATCAGTTGGTAAACCTCCATGCTATCTTCCTCCCTGGGGTTCCGAGGACGCCAGCTGAGGCACTTCTTCAAGGGAGTAATTGAATATTCAGGAAGACCCCTCCGGATTGGGTCAGGAAGGGATATGTCTTCAATATAAAACCATTCGGAAGGCCATTCTTCGGATGCCTTCTTCGGCATACCGGATAAGTATCCGGTCCCAGCGATACGCCATATCTCGGCTCCGCCCACTTGGAATATTGATACCAGGGCCGACCCTATGTTTCGAAGGGCCCTTGGGCGAACTCGACGACATGGGCCCCTAATACTATATGTATATGTTTGTGTTTGCACACTATATAAACATGTATATGTCTAACTTCATTGGCAAAATCTTAATCGTAAATTTTCATCCATACATCCTCAGTTTGAAATCTCTAATAATAATTGTTAGGAATGTCATATTACGATAGAGAAACTAAAAAAATAGGAAAATTAAATTTCCATGTTTACCTCAAATGAGAACCAAATTCTAGTGACTCCTGATTGGGATTAGTTTCTTGCCCCCCTTCTTCATTGACATCAACATTTCTTGAAGATAAAAAACTTTTCTAAAGAACCCTTTTGCCTTTCAATTAAGAGTTTGTTTCTTTCTTTTTCTCCGTTTTGCAGCACCCGACAAATGCTCCAGAGGCAACATTCTAAGACTAATGACCTAAAATTACGAGAAAAAAATAGTAAATAGAAATAGAAATTTGATTTCAACACCTTAACAACCCTATACTAAAATTGAGTATTGGATGAATCATCTATGTACTTTTGAAAGACTGGGAGGATGATGATAGATGAACTCGCGCCGTAGCACCATCGCAGCCTCGTAGACGCCCGGGCAGCAAGAGCAAGGGGGGCCAACGTCGGCACGATGCAAGATGGCGAGAGCAGTCAACAGCCTGTTGCACCAGCGGCAACCTGCAGGTCCTTGAGGGGCGGCAAGAATAGGGAGCGGCGGTTGAGAGACGAAGAAGACACCGTGATGGATTTTAAAGCGATCTCCATGGAGCGATGAGTGCGAGATGCGGCCGTCGTAAGAGAGCAACGCTTGATTCTTAACGCTACCAATCAATTGGGCCAGCCCATCACATTGTCCGTTCCTTCTTTTTTTCTCTATTTTACTGGGCTATACACATAGATCAATACCAGATCATGGGCCCCCTGCAGGGTTGGCCCCCAGCCTGCCACCCCCTTGGCCATACCCCAGGGACAGCCATGATTGATCCCTCTTGATTACGAGGGACGAGGCAGAATAGCTTCTTCCATAGTTTGAAATGAGCCTCGCAGCCCAGAAATAGCTCACAAAGAGCAACATAACCCGCAATGTGCAGGATGGAGTAGGTGTGAAGTTGTGCAGTTGGAGACCATAGAACTCCAGAAGCCCTCGGAGGAACGAATGGATTGGAAATCCGACGCCTCTCAGCATATAGGGAACAAATCATACCCGCTCCCCCTGGACGGGTTGGGGAACTTCTCCGCCTATTCCACTGTCGAAAGAAGCCAGTCCGGCTCGGATGGGGACTAGATCTGCGGGGGGAAGAAATCCCTGGGTCTGCAGCTTCACCAGTTGGTCGTGGGATGCAGAACACTTTTCCCAGTCCCCCTGCTTGGGGCCGCAACGGCGGGAGGAAGAGCTGGGAGCGCTATCCATGCTGGGGTGGTTTTTGGCGAGCAAGCTTTGAGGATTCCTCATTTGGGGGAGATGGTGTGGATCAGATATGAAGATCCCCGTCTCTTTAATAGACAATTCTCTCATACGGTCAGGATGGTAAATGCAAAAATGCTCCGACCTCTTGTATTCGCTCAACACGTGGAAGCTAAAGTCATGAAGGTGCAGAAGCCGATGAGCGCGTCATTAAATGAAGGGCCGGACACTACTATTCAAGTCAAGTACTTTGAAGTATTCGGAGAAGGAACCCACCTTGCAATGCCGAAGACAATCTGCATGCCGGAGTCATTGTCATTGAAGCCTAGTTTGGGGGCTACTGAGGGAGTCCTGGATTAGGGGGTCCTCGGACAGCCGGACTATGTAATGTGGTCGGATTGTTGGACTATGAAGACACAAGATAGAAGACTTCGTCCCGTGTCCGGATGGGACTCTCCTTTGCGTGGAAGGCAAGCTTGGAGATGCGGATATGTATATTCCTCTCTCTATAGCCGACTTTGTGTAACCCTAGCCCCCTCCTGTGTCTATATAAGCCGGAGGATTTAGTCCGTAGGGCAAGGATCATAATCTCATAGGTCAGACTTCTAGGGTTTAGCCATTACAATCACGTGGTAGATCAACTCTTGTAATACTCATATTCATCCAGATCAATCAAGTAGGAAGTAGGGTATTACCTCCATAGAGAGGGCTCGAACCTAGGTAAACATTGTGTCCCCCGCCTCCTGTTACCATTAGCGTTAGAGGCACAGTTCAGGACCCCCTACCCGAGATCCGCCGGTTTTGACACCGACACCCAGCACAAAAAAACAACGTGGTAGAGCATCTCCACTTCTGGGTCGGAGACCACATGTAGTAGTACTAGTGGTATGAACGATACAAAGTGCGACCTGGAGAGAAAGACACGTCTAGTTGGAAGGTCTTGGGGCATACACGTAAACAAATATAGAAGCTAATATGTGCCTCTAATTAATATAGTACTCCCTCCGTCCCGAATTACTTGTCTCATGTATGGATGTATCTAGATGTATTTTAGTTCTAGATACATCCATTTCTGCAACGAGTAATTTGGGAGGGAGGGAGTAGTAGTAGAGTACTTAGGCACGTACTCCATAACATCACCGTGCATTACACGTACAACAATTAGTGGTACGTAGTAAGAGACAAATGCATATGTGTCATGCATGTTCATACCATTTGTGCCTTTCTACTTCACTTACTGCGCTACATTACTGAGGTTTTACGTCCACTCCTGGGTACATGTCTGAGGGAGTCCTAGACTAGGGGGTGTCCGGATAGCCGAACTATCATCATTGACCGGACTCCAAGACTATGAACATACAAGATTGAAGACTCCGTCCCGTGTCCGGATGGGACTTTCCTTGGCGTGGAAGGCAAGTTTGGCAATACGGATATGTAGATATCCTACCATTGTAACCGACTCTGTGTAACCCTAGCCCTCTCCGGTGTCTATATAAACCGGAGGGTTTTAGTCCGTAGGACGAACAACAATCATACCATAGGCTAGCTTCTAGGGTTTAGCCTCCTTGATCTCGTGGTAGATCTACTCTAGTACTACCCATATCATCAATATCAATCTAGCAGGAGTAGGGTTTTACCTCCATCGAGAGGGACCGAACCTGGGTAAAAACATCGTGTCCCCTGTCTCCTGTTACCATCCGCCTAGACGCACAGTTCGGGACATTGGTGCTTTCATTGAGAGTTCCTCTGTGTCGTCGCCCATAGGCCCGATGGCTCCTTCGATCATCAACAATGACGCGGTCTAGGGTGAGACTTTTCTCCCCGGACAGATCTTTGTATTCGGCGGCTTTGCACTGCGGGCCAATTCGCTTGGCCATCTGGAGCAGATCGAAAGCTACGCCCCGGGCCATCAGGTCAGATTTGGAAGTTCAAACTATACGGCCAATAGCCGCGGAGACTTGATCTTCGACGGATTCAAGCCACAGCCGAGCGCGCCGCACTGTCATGATGGGCATGATTTAGCTCTGCTACCGGACAGCGCCCTAGAAGCCGCACAAGAGTCCAATCCGACCCTTAACTCGGAGCCGACTGCGCCGATCGAGGATGGGTGGCAAGACACCGCCTCGGGGGCTGTTACCTCTACGACGATGGAGCCGAACACCGAACCTGTCCATTGTGAGGCTCATGACTCCGAGGTGCCGGACTCCTCGCCAGACTCCGAACCTCCCGCGCCCCTGCCAATCGAGTCCGATTGGACGCCGATCACAGAGTTCACTGCTGCAGACATCTTTCAGCACCCGCCTTTTGGCGACATCCTGCATTCGCTAAAGTGTCTCACTTTATCAGGAGAGCCCTGGCCGGATTACGGTCAGGACAGTTGGGATGCGGATGACGAAGAAATTCAAAGCCCACCCACCACCCACTTTATAGCCACTGTCGATGACTTAACCGATATGATAGACTTCGACTCCGAAGACATCGACGGGATGGACGATGATGCCGGAGACGACCAAGAACCAGCGCCCACAAGGCACTGGAAGGCCACCTCAACTCACGATGTATATATGGTGGATACGCCTAAAGAAAGCGATAACGAGGAACAATGGGACGCTGCGAAGGATAATTCCCCTGAAAAACAGCCGAAACGGCGATGCAAGCGCCGCCCAAAGTCCCGCCTCGACAATAACAACACCCATACCGACCCAGCCGTAGAGCAGGGCGAACCAGTGGACGACGAGCATGCCGCCAAGCAACCATCCGAACAGGATGAATTGGATAAGCAATCCATCCCCGGCGAAAACAACAGTCCGGATGATCTCACGCCGGACACATCGTTGGAGCAGAAGAACCTCCACAAAAGGCTCGTCGCCACTGCACGAAGTCTGAAGAAGCAGAAGCGGAAGCTCAAAACAGCGGAAGATGTACTCAGAATGAGATGGAGCAAAGTACTCAAGACCGCAGACAAATACAGCGACAGTCGCCAAGCAAAGAGCTACCCAAAGCGCAAACTATTGCCTGAATTTGACGAGGAGGCCGTAGAGCCCCCACAATTAAAAAACGAAGTAGCCGCCCGGTCGGATAGACGACCACATGACAAACAAAGAGTGGCAAGCGGCGCCGCACACAAGGAGGCATGTGATCCACATAAGGATCCTCGCAAAAAGGATGGCCCGGCCAGGTCGATCTATGGGCCAAGAAAGCAAGCTCCAGAAAGCAACACAACACGTTGAGTATTCAAAAATCACGGCACACCCAACTACAGGGGCGCCGGACACCCCCTATGTTTCACCGATGAGGTGCTGGATCATGAATTTCCAGCGGGATTCAAGCCCGTAAGTATAGAGGCATACGACGGAACAACAGAGCCAGGAGTCTGGATTGAGGATTACATCCTGCACATACACATGGCTAGAGGAGATGACCTCCACGCCATAAAGTACTTACCCCTCACGCTCAAAGGGCCAGCCCGGAATTGGCTCAAAAGCCTCCCAGAAAATACCATTGGAAGTTGGGAAGAGCTCAAGGATGCGTTTCGGGCAAATTTTCAGGGGACTTATGTCCGCCCTCCGGATGCAGACGATTTAAGTCACATAACTCAACAGCTCGGAGAGTCATCCTGCAAATTCTGGAACAGGTTCCTCACCAAAAAGAACCAAATAGTCGACTGTCCGGACAATGAAGCCTTAGCAGCCTTCAAATATAACGTCCGAGACGAATGGCTCGCCAGACACCTCGGCCAGGAAAAGCCAAGAACAATGGCCGCACTAACAAGCCTCATGACCCGCTTTTGCACGGGAGAAGATAGCTGGCTGGCAAGATGCAGCACCAGCGACCCAAGTACATCCGAGGTCAGGGATGGAAATGGGAAACCACGACGCAGAAAGGACCAGCGCCGGACTAAGGGAAATGACCCAAAGAGCATGGCAGTCAACGCCGGATTCAAAAGCTCTCGGCAGAACAACAAAACACTGCCTCTCAAGGACAATAGCAACGAGCTATCTAACCTAAACAAAATCTTGGACAAGATATGCCAAATCCACAGCACCTCCGGGAAGCCTGCAAACCATACCCATAGAGATTGTTGGGTCTTCAAACAGTCCGGCCGACTTAATGCCGAACACAAGGGGCTCGAAACACCAAGTGAGGACGATGACGAACTCCACAAGCAGAGCACCGGCAAACAAAGGAACTTCCCACAAGAGGTCAAAACAGTAAACTCACTTCATGTGACAACACGCCGCACGGTCCACCCTAGCGGAATCCCGACACTGGATGTCAAAACCAATCACCTTCTACCATCAGGATTACTCCGGAAGTATCCAGAACGCAGGATGGACTGCTCTGATATTAGATCCTATAATCAACGGACTACAATTTACACAAGTCCTAATGGGCGGCGACAGTGATCTAAACCTACTATATCAGGATACAATCCGCAGAATGGGGATAGACCCAACCAAAATACGCCATAACAACACTTCCATTAAAGGAGTGATGCCAGGTCCATATGCCCATTGTACAGGCTCTCTACCACTAGAAGTTGTGTTCAGTTGATCCGACAACTCCCGTCGCGAAAAGCTAATCTTCTACATCGCCCCATTTAAAAGTAGCTATCAAGCACTATTGGGACGCGAAGCTTTCGCCCGCTTTAATGCAATATCGCATTATGCATCTCTTACACTTAAAATGCCCGGTCCACGGGGCATCATTTCATTAAAGGGAAACTTCGAGTGTCCCTCGAATACGGAAGAACGTGAGACTTCCTTGATAGCCACACACTAATCCAGCTTTGCTGATCAAAGCCCCTAAACAGGTCATTCAGACCGCGGACACGGTTAGGCGAGTCCGGTAAAAATAAACAAGGGGCTTACTAGCCCCGCACCCCTTTACAAGGGGCTCCACGCATGCACAAAAACAGACAATAAAGCTCATTTTTATTCATTCTTTGAATCATACTCTGTTTATTTCAAAATACATCTTTCGCACGAACTCTTTTTCCAACTAAGTTCTTCTCTTTTACAGATGAACACCGTGCTACACCCGTCCAGGATACGGCACAACGGAGACACAGGCGCAGACGTGCAGTATGGACCCGTTGCAAGGATTCTTTTCAGATTAAGACCCTGCGTAAACCTTTTTTACTGTCTCTTGTTGATACACATCCCCCGGTTTTTTGCTATAACCAAGGAGGAGGCTGGCGTTTTGGCATCGGCCGCGCCAGAAATTTTCACGTGTACCTGGACACTAGGGGCTTAGGGCATCGTTATGCCCGTTTTCATAAAGACCGAATACCTTAGGGAGTGCTCGGTGTCTCGAGTTAGGCCCTATATGCATCAGCTCCGAATCATGTCTTTGGTCAAATGTTGGATTTGCCCGGCTCCTGTGTTTTGCTGCCTTACGTTCCGCTCTATCGGCTAACGCGGCACCAGGAGAACTACTGCGATTGTGCCCCAGTTCGCCCAGGTGAGCACCTTAGTAGAGAAAGCCGAAAACTGACTGTCATGATATAGCGAGAGACTGGTCAACCACTCGATCGACCACCGGAATGTTTAGAATTCCTCCGCTTTAACGAAGGACAGTTTCAAGGTCAGGCACATACGCGCCCCGAAATTCGGAGAGCGCAGTGCCCCTAGGGGCTATATAGTAGCCCCACCATCGAACTCCTATGGCTAAGTGAAAGTGATAAAGCATTATAGTCCGGTTGCCTAGTTTGCTACGCTATCAGCTCCTTCACAGGACCAAGACGTTGGACTAAGTGTGAAAATGTGCCTTTTTTTTGCAAACACACCTACACTATATGCGTGGGGGCTGAAGCCGAAGACTGCCATCTTTCAGGTTATATACACATATATGTCAACGTCTGCACAGGAGGTATTTTAACATTTGAAAACTCAAGTATAAAAAGCCGTTATATCATATTTGAAACATGGTTTCACACATCATACATGTCATTTGAACATAACGTTTTTCGAGCACTGCGACTCTATTAAACGAGCGCCCTGCAGGACTTCCTCAAAATAGTGCTCGGCGGGTAATCGGCTTCTATCCGAATCCTGGGATGCAACATCGGTAGCCTCCATCTCTGCCCAGTATGTTTTGACACGAGCGAGAGCCATCCGTGCACCCTCTATGCATGCCGACCGCTTCATCACCTTGATATGCGGCACCGCATCAAGGAACTGCTGCACCAAGCCAAAATAACTCTTCGGCTTGGGCCTGTTCGGCCACAAATGAGCCACGACATCCTTCATGGCAAGTCCGGACAACCTATTCAGCTCAGCCCACTCGGCCAAACGACCGGTTAATGGAAGTGGACGCTCCGGACTATGGAATTGCGACCAAAAAAGCTCTTCCATTCCGTGATCCTTTTGGCCCCAGAAGTGTGCGACTGCGTCTGCGGCACTCGCCGCCAAATTCAGATAAGCATCCTCCGCACCCCACAACTAGCCCAACTGAGCATACTTTGGATCCGTGAATTTCCGACGCAGCAGAAAAGGCTTTCCAGCCGCAATATCCCCGGCCTGACGGAGCTCCTCCTTTATAGCCCTCATCGCGGAGCGGGCATCCTTGGCTTCGTCGGTGGCCTTCTTCAGGTCCCCTTGCTCTGCTCGGCGTTCTCTTTCAAGAAACTCATAGCGTTTGGTAGCATCCTTCAGCTTCACGGCCATTTCGGCCATTTCCTCCCTGCTTCGGCAGTGAGCAGCCTGTTCAGCTTTTAGCTCTTCGGCCGCCTTCAAGGCAGCCGCATTACTTTTTCTCGCTTGCTCCTTGGTTCGGGCAAGCTCCGCCCGAAGGTCTTCCATAGCAGCGGTGCCATCTGCATTATGCATACATGTCGTAAGGCATGGGCGTCAAGCTCCCTTACCAGGTGTCCGTGGAGAAGCCACTTACCTTGTGACTCGTCAAGTTGTTTGTTGACCAGCGCGATGTCCACATCCGCAACGTCAAGTTGCCGCTTCAGTTCGGCAACCCCATTAGTCCGGCTGGCCACCGAACGCTCCGCCACCTGTATAGGAAGGGCGACATCTTACAACTGAGATTATGATCCTCGGCACGCTGTCGCTTTCGACAACGTACCGAGTCTTAGGGGCTACTATCTATACAGGGTGCATTCTATATGCAAAACTGTCAGTAGGTATATCATTTTCGCGTACCTCAAACCCCGTCAGTAAACTTCTGACGGCTTCATGCAATCCGCTCTCAGCGGATGAAATCATTTCAATCACCGTACCCATTAACGCACGGTGATCTTCTGAGATAGACACTTGCCCGAGCAGATCCTTTAGCTCCTTCGACCACACACCACTTGGTGCCGGACCACCCGGTCCCGCCGGACTCGGGGAAACCCTCCGCGACGACACCTCAGGGTCGTCCGCCCCGCGTGACGGTACGGCAAATGGAGGCGTTTCGCTCTCCATCATCTCCGGACGAAGATCCCCCGAAGATGAGCTTTGCTGAGAAGGGCTGAGATCCGAACTACAAGGTAAAACTTTGGTTATCTTCAGAAATAAAAACAGGGATGTCCCTTATTACAAAACTCCCCTTTCTACTTATGGCTCGCTGGAGGGCTGATTTCCTTGGGGAAATAGTGCGGCTATCACGCCCAATATGCGACCCTATCCAAAAGGAACTTGAAGGTCCCACCAAGGATAGACCCGCATATTGAAACGCTTTTGCAAGGTGGATATCATTACGTCAACATTACATAATAGATGGGGATACATACATAAGGCATACAATGCCACACGAATACAACATCATCTTACATGAGAGCACCATCCGACTACGGATGAAACACAAACAGAAACTCAAACGACATCCACCCTGCTAGCCCAGGCTGCCGACCTGGAACCTATCCCCTGATCGAAGAAGAAGTAGAAGAAGAACTCCAAACAAGCAAACATCGCTCTCGCATCTCGATCATCACATAACCTGTACCTGCAACTGTTGTTGTAGTAATCTGTGAGCCACGAGGACTCAGCAATCCCATTACCATGGGTATCAAGACTAGCAAAGCTTAGTGGGAAAGGAAGGGGTAAAGTGGTGAGGTTGCAGCAGCGACTAAGCATATATGGTGGCTAACATACGCAAATAAGAGCGAGAAGAGAACAAGCAGAACGGTCGTGAAGCTAGCAATGATCAAGAGGTGATCCTGAACACCTACTTACGTCAAACATAACCCAAAGACCGTGTTAACTTCCCGGACTCCACCGAGAAGAGACCATCACGGCTACGCATGCGGTTGATGCATTTTAATTCGGATCTTGTGTCAAGTAATCTACAACCGGACATTAGCAAATTCCCATCTGCCACATAACCGCGGGCACGGCTCTCGAAAGTTTATACCCTGCAGGGGTGTCCCAACTTAGCCCATGATAAGCTCTCGCGATCAACGAAGGATATACCTTCTCCCAGGAAGACCCAATCAGTCTCGGAATCCCGGTTTACAAGACATTTCGACAATGGTAAAACAAGACCAGCAAGACCGCCCGATGCGCCGACATCCCGATAGGAGCTGCACATATCTCGTTCTCAGGGCAACACCGGATGAACACTACGTACCACTAAAACCAGACCTCGAGTTTCCCCGAGGTGGCACTGCCAGTGGCTCTGGTTCGGACCAACACTTAGACAGGCATTGGCCCGGGGGGCTATAATAAAGATGACCCTTGGTTTAATTACTCCCAAGGGAAAAGTAGGTGGTGGTGAGGCAAATGGTAAAACCAAGGTTGGGCCTTGCTGGAGGAGTTTTATTCAAAGCGAACTGTCAAGGGGGTCCCATAAATCACCTAACCGCGTAAGGAATGCAAAATCCGGGAACATAACACCGGTATAACGAAAACTAGGGCGGCAAGAGTGGAACAAAACACCAGGCATAAGGCCGAGCCTTCCACCCTTTACCAAGTATATAGATGCATTAATAATATAAGAAATATTGTGATATCCCAACATAATCCTGTCCATCATGGAGCAATCTTCAACTTCACCTGCAACTAACAATGCTATAAGAGGGGCTGAGCAAAGCGGCAACATAGCCAAGCAATGGTTTGCTAGGAAGGGTGCAAAAGGTTAGAGGTTCATGGCAATTTGGGAGGCTTGAAGAGCAAAAGATAGGTAGCGAAGCAAAGCGATAGAACGAAGCAACTAGCATAGCAATGATAGTAGTGAGATCCAGGGTAGCGGTCATCTTGCCTGAAATCCCGCAAGGAAGAAGAACGAGTCCATGAAGAAGATGAGGCCACAAAGACGAACCAAGCGTAGACGAACGCATCCTCACGATCGCAACGAAACAGGAACTATCGAGAAGAAGCACACAACATAGTAAACACACCACACATGGACAAGGCATGATGCACAACAAGCATGATGCATGACAAAGCTACATGAAGCTACTAATGGCAAGAGATGATGCAAACAAGAACAACACATCAAGGCAAGTTTAAATGAGGCCGGAAACAACATATAACAATTCCGGTAAGTCCTCATATGCATATTTCGAAATTGGTCCAGATCTGAACAAACCTTATGTTAAAGTTGTTAAACAGAAAGTTAAAGAGAACCAAGAGGATCTACACGAAATTCTAGTCAAGTTACATATAAAGTTCATTAGATTTGGAGCTACGGCCTAGAAGATGTGAGCAAAACAAATTAAGCATGGCATTGATGGAAAATGCATACAAACATCAAGCAAACACCTCAAAACAAGGATGCAACATGATAATATGAAGCTACATGCAAAATCAAGCAAGTTTCATATAGAGCACACTCAAAACGGAGCAATGGTTCAACACATACACTCTATACAAGACATAACAACAATCTGTCCAAAACAGCAACTAGGCATATTGCAAGCTTCAAAACGACATGCTACAGTATCTCAACGCAAGAACAAAAGCCATGGGCATGAAGTACAGGTAAAGCATGACAAAACATGAACAGTGAGCTATCTCCAGAAACAACTAGAACATGCTCAAAAGGACATGGTAAAATTGCAATTAATAACAGTTTCAGACTTCGCAGAAATAACATCAGGTTGCAATGTTTAGAGCTATCAAACAACATGTTACAGGAACTTATCATGGCAACCAAAGGCATGGCATGAATCTACTAATTGCATAGAACAAAAGTCCCTTACTGACCATGAGCCAAAAGGGCACAGAAAATATGATGGCACCCATGTAAACATGGCAAGTTATATTACAGATTCATACATGGCAGGAACAACAATAAGTAGGCATGTTGGTGAGCTTGAACCACACACCACAGAGCAATACATGGCATGGTAAGGCAACCAACAGTAAGAATACATGTTTATGAAGCTAAGCATGGCAAGATCAAGTTCATAGGGTGCATGGATCAGTAGCAACAATCATGGAAACATTGAACTTAATGTTAAACACGCTGACAGCAACATTATTTAGCAACTTTGGAGCAAAATAACAACAAACTACAGTAGGCTATAAATGCAACCAGGGGCATGAATGGATAGAGCAAGACATGTGTAACAAATCATCCTTAGTGAACATCTCCAAAATAATGCACGAAATGACTTGTAGCATCAGGTTTACATAGCAACAAAATATAACAGAATCTGTCAAGAAAACAGCAACAGCAAGTACCCTACTTAACAAGCTCGATGCACTCAGCACACAACTCACAAAAATACATGGATGGCACCCCTGGAAAGATGGCATATCATAGATCAAAACACATGTAGACATCAACCTCATAGGATGCACACATCAAACATGGCAAAAATGACAAATGAGCAAGTTATAACAGTTTCAGCAGATTAACATCAACATGCACTCTTCCAACAACATTTCGGGCATCAAGATGAACTCAAATGAACATGATGCAATGGATTGAAATGAAGTACTCGTCGAGACAAACAATTTTACATATTACACGCACGAAACGGAGCTATGGATGCAGAGATATGACGCAATGAACATGGCTTGATAATGCAAAATAACTTCGGGACTTGGTGGATTTTCAGAGCAGGGGAAAGTCAACCTTCGGTTTGTGCGGATTTCGAGGCAAAGGCGGCTCGCCGGAGTTCACGTCGGAGATGGACGGGGATGAAGCCGGGGAGGCGGATCCGGGACGGCGCGGTTGTCGGGGAGGCGCGGGACACCGGGGAGCGACAGCGGGCGGAGGCGCGGCGAGCACCGGCCGGCGAGGGAGCTGGCGGCGGCTCCGAAGGATGGGCGGCGCTCGGGGCCGGGTCCACGAGCGGCGAGGGGCGGCGGAGCAGGGAGGCGCTGCGGCAGCACGGGCCGGGCGGCGGGGAGCAGGGGGCTCGGGGCGCGCGCTCCGGCGGACGGCGGAGGCGGCGAGCGGGCGCCGGCGGCGGCGGCAGGGGAGGCCCGGCGAGGCCCGGTTCGATCCGGGGCAGGCCGGATCTGGGCCCCGGGCGGCGGCGCGCGGTGGGATGGCGGCGGCGACACGTGGCGATGCGGGATTGGGCGCGGGGGCGGCGATGCTGAGGTGGCGGCCTCCGATTCGTCGGAGTGAGGTGTCCGGCGGACATATCCAGCGCGGATGGACATGTCCGGCGGCACGAGGAGGAAGACTGCTAGGGTTTGCACCGAAATTTCGGGGAGGGGCACATATTTATAGATAGAGGGAGCTAGGAGAGTCCAAATGGAGCACGGTTTTCGGCCACGCGATCGTGATCGAACGACCGAGAGCATGGAGGGGAGTTTGCTGGGTTTTGGGCCACTTTGGAAGGGTTGTTGGGCTGCAACAAAAGAGAGCTTTGCGGTTACCCGGTTAACCGTTGGAGTATCAAACGACCTCCAAATGGCACAAAACTTGACAGGCGGTCTACCGGTGTTATACCAAGGCCGCTTGGCAAGACTCGGTCCATTCCGAGAACGTTTAACACCCGCTCACAACGAGAGACAAAAGGGGGACGCCGGAGGACATAGGACTGCCGGATTGCAAAACGGACAACGGGGAAAATGCTCGGATGCATGCGACGAACACGAACGCGAAATGAGATGCACATGATGACATGATAAAATTCAACACGCAAGCAAATGACATGGCAACGACGGCGAATAACTGGCAGACACCTGGCACATCGAATCCGGGGCGTTATAACACTCCTCCACTAACAAGAGATCTCGTCCCGAGATCTTAGGACCGAGACGGAAGGGAAAAATGAAGAGGTGAAGCAAGAACTCAAGACAAGAAGCAAAGAATCGAGAGCACTCGAGAAGAAGAGAGGAACGACGAGAATGACGAGAATCGAAAGCTCACGGAATCAGATAGACTATGAATCCACTCCGGTTAGAACGAGATAGAAACAAATAAGATTGAAAGGATTTAGGCAGCACTCCGGCTGAAACATGGAGGAATAGAACACGAGCTTCACCCAAAGAGATGGCACTTGATGAAATGACCAATGCAATGCCTCCGGATGAATTGAAATAATTGAATGAAAAGAGCTTAGAAGGAAGGATTGAATGAAGTTGTTGAGAAAATCAACAGCGAAAGAAAAAGCTTGTTGTGGACTTATGGATAACATCTCAAAATTATAAGGTGATAACCAACCACAAGCGGAAAAGATTAAATAGCTGAGAAGAATGAAGAAATGCAAAACTCCACTTCAAAAGTATACGAAGAATTAATTGCACTTCGAGACGTGAGAAGAAAAATACTTGAACTCCACCAACAAGAATCTTGATGAACTCTTGAAGAATGAATTAAATCAAGAAGAACCACCATGAAGAACTCTGGTATCGTAAAGGATGATGATATAGAATGAAGGATGAAAGAATAAGATGAGCCTTACGATGATTTAGATGAAGATTCCGACGAAATGGCTGAGGGAATTTGAACTCCGGAAAAGAAAAGATGAAAAACACTTGGAACTAGAATTTATTCATCAAGAACAAACTCCGAAGGAAGGATTACTCACTTGGATGAAATAAGAATAAGATTTATTGTATGCTTATCCTTCATCAAATTAAATTGATGACAAGCAATGGATTTTACATACTACTTATTCTTCTTGAAAATGATTAAGGGAAATATGGCGCAAAACTTGAGAAAGTCTCATGAACCACCGGTAGGATTGGAAAGAACGAATGAATTAATATCTTAAACAAGGAAAAGAATCTTGAACAAACCACCGTTAGAATTTGGAAATGACTGATGAAAGAGTATGAATCACCGGGAAGAATTAGAAGAACCAATATGTTTGAGGGGATTTAGATGCCAAAGAATAGGAAGAACTCGAGCTGATTAAAGAACACTTGAACGAAGCACCTGGGGTAAATAGAGAACGATAACTGGAATTATGGCCTCCGGTGAAAAGAAATGGAAAACAACTTCTGACATACTCCGGATGGGTAAGAAAAGAATATCTGACGATTGGAATAATTCGAGAGGATGACATGAAACTAGAATCACGAAACTTCGAGAGAACGGATAGGATTTAGAGGAAAAACTCTTCTTCGGTCTTCAAATGATGACGAGAAACACCACCAAAATTTCCTGAGACACTCCGGGAGAACGAAAAGTGAAGAGGTTAAGTCAACAATGAAAAGAATTTGAAATCGATCTTCGAAAAGTGTCTGACTGATGAAATTCATACTTACGTCATACTTCGAAAAGGATTTGAGAATAACTCCGGGGGAATTAGAAGAGTCAGGTAAGATCCTGGGAAAAGACCTGTGGGTTAGGGCCCACTAAAGAAAACACCGTTGGAAAGGGATGTTGAACAGATAGATGATGCACCGGAACAACTGAAATATTTGAATGAGGTGACAACCTTGTATTAATTGGAACACAGACGAAACTCCTGAGATGTCTTCTGAACTCCGAAATGATTGAATGGCGAGAGGCGAACGAGCAGGGAGAACACTTGAGCTGAGGGAAAAGACACGATCGAGACCGAAAAACTTGAATTGAGTCCACCGGAAGAGAAATGGATGAAGAATGACGAATGATACGAGAATCCACCGGTTGAGATAATTGAGGGAAGACTGAAGAGGCTCCGTACGAATGAAATTGATACTCGAAACAGACTCAAACACCGGGTAGAAAAAGGGTGGGAGGGCGAGAAAAACAAAGACAACTTGGACAGGGAACCAACGAATATCTTGAAGAGAAAACACCGGTTGAAATCATTGAGGAAAGAAAGCAAAGACTTCGCATGAGTAGGAAGGATACTCGATTACAGGATCCGGTTCTGAGAGGAAGAAGGGTGGGCGGGTGGGAAAAGAAAACAACTGAGGATTGAACTCAAAGATGAAGAGGCTCGAGTCAACTTGATGAGAAATGCACCGGATGAAAAGAGCTGGGGAACCAACGATCGGAAAACCAACTGCGTGATCCTAAAGAAAAATTTGAATGGGAAGAGGAGTAATTCAAAACACCTACGTCAAGATTCCTCACCAGAGCGACGAAGGGGAAGAGGAGTAAAAAGAATTCCTACTCTTTGATATAACTAGACTCAGAAAACAGTTTTCTTCTAGACTCAACAGCGGCCAACTACATGATCAATCAAGGGGGCTCCTAAGGTCGGTCGAGGCTCTGATACCAACTTGTCACGCCCAATATGCGACCCTATCCAAAAGGAACTCGAATGTACCACCAAGGATAGACCCGCATATTGAAATGCTTTTGCAAGGTGGATATCATTACGTCAACATTACATAATAGATGGGGATACATACATAAGGCATACAATGCCACACGAATACAACATCATCTTACATGAGAGCCCCATCCGACTACGGATGAAACACAAACAGAAACTCAAACGACATCCACCCTCCTAGCCCAGGCTGCCGACCTGGAACCTATCCCCTGATCGAAGAAGAAGCAGAAGAAGAACTCCAAACAAGCAAACATCGCTCTCGCGTCCCGATCATCGCATAACCTGTACCTGCAACTATTGTTGTAGTAATCTGTGAGCCACGAGGACTCAGCAATCCCATTACCATGGGTATCAAGACTAGCAAAGCTTAGTGGGAAAGGAAGGGGTAAAGTGGTGAGGTTGCAGCAGCGACTAAGCATATATGGTGGCTAACATACGCAAATAAGAGCGAGAAGAGAACAAGCAGAACGGTCGTGAAGCTAGCAATGATCAAGAGGTGATCCTGAACACCTACTTACGTCAAACATAACCCAAAGACCGTGTTCACTTCTCGGACTCCGCCGAGAAGAGACCATCATGGCTACACACGCGGTTGATGCGTTTTAATTCGGATCTGGTGTCAAGTTATCTACAACTGGACATTAACAAATTCCCATCTGCCACATAACCGCGGGCACGGCTCTCGAAAGTTTATACCCTGCAGGGGTGTCCCAACTTAGCCCATGATAAGATCTCGCGATCAACGAAGGATATACCTTCTCCCAGGAAGACCCGATCAGTCTCGAAATCCTGGTTTACAAGACATTTCGACAATGGTAAAACAAGACCAGCAAGACCGCCCGATGCGCCGACATCCCGATAGGAGCTGCACATATCTCGTTCTCAGGTCAACACTGGATGAAAACTACGTACAACTAAAACCAGACCTCGAGTTTCCCCGAGGTGGCGCTGCAAGTGGCTCTGGTTCGGACCAACACTTAGACAAGCATTGGCCCGGGGGGGCTATAATAAAGATGACCCTTGGGTTAATTACTCCCAAGGGAAAAGTAGGTGGTGGTGAGGCAAATGGTAAAACCAAGGTTGGGCCTTGCTAGAGGAGTTTTATTCAAAGCGAGCTGTCAAGGGGGTCCCATAAATCACCCGACCATGTAAGAAACGCAAAATCCGGGAACATAACATCGGTATGACGGAAACTAGGGCGGCAAGAGTGGAATAAAACACCAGGCATAAGGCCAAGCCTTCCACCCTTTACCAAGTATATAGATGCATTAATAATATAAGAGATATTGTGATATCCCAACATAATCCTGTCCATCATGGAGGAATCTTCAACTTCACCTGCAACTAACAACGCTATAAGAGGGGCTGAGCAAAGCGGTAACATAGCCAAGCAATGGTTTGCTAGGAAGGGTGCAAAAGGTTAGAGGTTCATGGCAATTTGGGAGGCTTGAAGAGCAAAAGATAGGTAGCGAAGCAAAGCGATAGAACGAAGCAACTAGCATAGCAATGATAGTAGTGAGATCCAGGGTAGCGGTCATCTTGCTTGAAATCCCGCAAGGAAGAAGAACGAGTCCATGAAGGAGATGAGGCCACGAAGACGAACCAAGCGTAGACGAACGCATCATCACGATCGCAACGAAACAGGAACTATCAAGAAGAAGCACACAACATAGTACACACACCACACATGGACAAGGAATGATGCACAACAAGAATGATGCATGACAAAGCTACATGAAGCTACTCATGGCAAGAGATAATGCAAACAAGAACAACACATCAAGGCAAGTTTAAATGAGGCCGGAAACAACATATAACAATTCCGGTAAGTCCTCATATGCAAGTTTCGAAATTGGTCCAGATCTGAACAAACCTTATGTGCAAGTTGTTAAACAGCAAGTTAAAGAGCACCAAGAGGATCTACACGAAATTCTAGTCAAGTTACATATAAAGTTCATTAGATTTGGAGCTACGGCCTAGAAGATATGAGCAAAACAAGTTAAGCATGGCATTGATGGAAAATGCATACAAACATCAAGCAAACACCTCAAAACAAGGATCCAACATGGTAATATGAATCTACATGCAAAATCGAGCAAGTTTCATATAGAGCACACTCAAAACGGAGCAACGGTTCAACACATACACTCTATACAAGACATAACAACAATCTGTCCAAAACAGCAACTAGGCATATTGCAAGCATCAAAACAACATGCTACAACATCTCAACGTAAGAACAAAAGCCATGGGCATGAAGTACAGGTAAGCATGATAAAACATGAACACTGAGCTATCTCCATAAACAACTAGAACATGCTCAAAAGGACATGGTAAGATTGCAATTAATAACAGTTTCAGACTTTGCAGAACTAACATCAGGTTGCAATGTTTAGAGCTATCAAACAACATGTTACATGAACTTATCATGGCAACCAAAGGTATGGCATGAATCTACTAATTGCATAGAACAAAAGTCCCTTACTGACCATGAACCAAAAGGGCACAGAAAATATGATGGCACCCATGTAAACATGGCAAGTTATATTACAGATTCATACATGGTAGGAACAACAATAAGTAGGCATGTTGGTGAGCTTGAACCACTCACCACAGAGCAATACATGGCATGGCAAGGCAACAAACAGTAAGAATACATGTTTATGAAGCTAAGCATGGCAAGATCAAGTTCATAGGGTGCATGGATCACTAGCAACAATCATGGAAACATTGAACTTAATGTTAACAGGCTGACAACAACATTATTTAGCCATTTTGGAGCAAAATAACAACAAACTACAGTAGGCTATAAATGCAACCAGGGGAATGAATGGATAGAGCAAGACATGTATAACAAATCATCCTTAGTGAACATCTCCAAAATAATGCACGAAATGACTTGTAGCAGCAGGTTTACATAGCAACAAAATATAACAGAATCTGTCAAGAAAACAGCAACAGCAAGTATCCTACTTAACAAGCTCCATGCACTCAGCACACAACTCACAAAAATACATGGATGGAACCCCTGGAAAGATGGCATATCATAGATCAAAACACATGTAGACATCAACCTCATAGGATGCACACATCAAACATGGCAAAAATGACAAATGAGCAAGTTATAACAGTTTCAGCAGATTAACATCAACATGCACTATTCCAACAGCATTTCGGGCATCAAGATGAACACAAATGAACATGATGCAATGGAATGAAATGAAGTACTCGTCGAGGCGAACAATTTGACATATTACATGCACGAAACGGAGCTACGGATGCAGAGATATGATGCAACGAACATGGCTTGATAATGCAAAATAACTTCGGGACTTAGCGGCGAGGGGCGGCGGAGCAGGGAGGCGCTGCGGCAGCGCGGGCCGGGCGGCGGGGAGCATCGGTCTCGGGGCGCGTGCTCCGGCGGACGGCGGAGGCGGCGAGCGGGCGCCGGCGGCGACGGCAGGGGAGGCCCGGCGAGGCCCGGTTCGACCCGGGGCAGGCCGGATCTGGGCCCCGGGCGGCGTCGCGCGGTGGGATGGCGGCGGCGACACGTGGCGATGCGGGATTGGGCGCGGGGGCGGAAACGCTGAGGTGGCGGCCTCCGATTCGTCGGAGTGAGGTGTCCGGCGGACATGTCCGGCGCGGATGGACATGTCTGGCGGCGCGAGGAGGAAGACCATATCTATAGGTAGAGGCACATATCTATAGGTAGAGGGAGCTAGGAGAGTCCAAATGGAGCACGGTTTTCGGCCACGCGATCGTGATCGAACGACCGAGAGCATGGAGGAGATTTTGCTGGGTTTTGGGCCACTTTGGAGGGGGTGTTGGGCTGCAACAAAAGAGGGCTTTGCGGTTACCCGGTTAACCGTTGGAGTATCAAACGACCTCCAAATGGCACGAAACTTGACAGGCGGTCTACCGGTGTTATACCAAGGCCGCTTGGCAAGACTCGGTCCATTCCGAGAATATTTAACACCCGCTCACAACGAGAGACAAAAGGGGGACGCCGGAGGACATAGGAGTGCCGGATTGCAAAACGGACAACGGGGAAAATGCTCGGATGCATGCGACGAACACGAATGCGAAATGAGATGCACATGATGACATGATAAAATGCAACACGCAAGCAAATGACATGGCAATGACGGCGAATAACTGGCAGACACCTGGCGCATTGAATCCGGGGCGTTACACCGGCCGGGCCTTCTCCTGGCGCAGGGCCCTATGGTGAAGATTTCTTCCCCTGCTTTGAGGCCTTGGCCTCCGGATCTTTAGAAGCGGTCCTCTTCTCCCCCTGGAGGGAGGGATTCTCGATCCCCCTTTCTTAAGAGCCTCCTTGGCAGAGGCGGTAGTTTTCCTGTTTTCCCCTTCGCCCTCTTCTGAAGGCGCAGCCTCTAGCATCCTGATTAACACAGGATCCGGCGTGGTCTCAGGGAGGGGGGCCGGACACCGTATTAGTTTTGCTTTTGCTATCCACTCCTATTCAAGGGATAGCTGGTTAAAGGGCAAGTTTATGATAAGTCTATGGATAGCGTGTCCGGGCACAGGACTACTTACTTGAGTATCCGGGCGATTGCAGCTCAGGCCTGCGTCCTCGGTCAAGTCCGGACACATCTCTTGTGATCCGAAGAATATTTTATACATCTCCACGGGCGTCGCACCCATGAAGTGTTGGAGAGCTCACGGTCCCTCCGTATTGAATTCCCACAGGCGGAGGGGGCGACGTTTGCAGGGCAGTAGGCGTCGAATCAGCATGACCTGCGCCACTACGACCAGATTGATCTCCCTCTCTTGGAGGTCTCGAATACGGCCCTGCAATAATGGCACGTCCTTGGACGGCCCCCAGTCAAGCCCTTTGTTGACCAATGACGCCAGCCGTTGTGGAGGGCCCAAGCGAAAGGCAGGCAGCGCCACCCATCTGGTGCCCCTGGGAGCGGTGATGTAGAACCACTCCTGTTGCCACAAACTGAGCTCCTTTCGAAAAAAAGCCCTCGGGCCACGGAGCGTCAGCTCTCTTGCTTATAACTGCCCCTCCGCACTCTGCCTGCCGCTTCTCGATCATCTTCGGCTCCACGTTGAAGGTCTTGAGCCACAATCCGAAGTGAGGAGTGGTGTGGAGGAAGGCTTTGCATACGACAATGAACAATGAGATGTGGAGGATGGACTCCGGATCGAAGTCATGGAATTCCAGCCCAAAATAAAACATGAGCCCCTTACGAAGGGGTCCATCGGGAAGCCTAAACCCCGACGGAAGTGAGACACGAACACCACGCTCTCACCAGGCTCGGGAGTGGGAATGACTTGCCCTTGGACGGTGTAACGCCCCAGATGTAACTTTCCATATTAGTATCCGACTCTTGCCGTCCCTGGCGCTAAGTTATATTTATTTCTCGGGTTTGGGTCTTTGTCTCCGTGTGTTGTTTTCTTTTTCGTGCATCTCTTATCATGTCATCACGTGCATTGCATTTGCATACATGTTCATCTCATGCATTCGAGCATTTTCCCCGTTGTCCGTTTTGCATTCCGGCGTTTCGTTCTCCTCCGGTGGTCATTTCTAGTCTTCTTTCGTGTGTGGGGTCTAAACATTTCCGGATTGGACCGAGACTTGCCAAGCGGCCTTGGTTTACTACCGGTAGACCGCCTGTCAAGATTCATATCATTTGGACTTCGTTTGATGCTCCAACGGTTAACCGAGGGACCGAAAAGGCCTCGTGTGTGTTGCAGCCCAACACCCCCCAAATTTGGCCCAAAACCCACCAAACTCTGCTCCATGTCCTAGAGCGTTCGATCACGATCGTGTGGGCGAAAACCGCACCTCATTTGGACTCTCCTAGCTCCCTCTATGCCTATATATACACCCCTCCGTTTTCGGATCTCTCCCTCTCCCCGAAACCCTAAAAAAAAAACATCCCCGCCAGATCCGCGCCGACGGACGTGTCCG